>NC_073306.1:15000662-15320930 GCF_027595985.1 Sorex araneus
ACACCACCAGGTGCACCCGGTGTGATTCCCCAAGCCTCTGACCCATCTTGCAAGAATTTCCTGCATAGGACCAAGAGGAGAATGAGGCCCCAGAGGTAGGTACAGCATTTGGGGTACAAGCTCTTCTACGAGGGACATTTGTCAGTTCTAGAGAAGGAGGCTCAGATGTGAGCTTAAGGAGGGGAGAAATCAGACATCAGACAGTGCCCAGCTTAGAAGTCCTGGGTTTCAATTCTAGGAAGGCCTGTATGTTGCATAAGGATGAACTGGAAATAGAGAGACACCCAGCAGAGACTGAGATCAGGTTCGAATTATCTTTAAATTGGATTGCAGTGATTATGGCTTGAGGGCAGAGATAAATGTAAATCCCTTCTGGGGAAGTTAACACATCTTAGGCCTCAAATTTATTCTATCAACAGATTCTCAAAAATAGCACTACAATTGGGGTCAGGGCATGCTTTGTATGCAAGGGGTTTGGGTCGCTGGTACTTGCAGGGCTCATAGTAACTCCCAGATCCTTTGGTGAGGCCTCCTCTGATTAAAACACAAAAACAAAAACAAAACAACAACAACAACAACAAAACTGGAAAACTCCACCATTATCTGGAAATTGACAAAAAATAAAAAGATCTGGGAAAAAAGTCTTGCCATCCAATACTGTTCCATAGAAGAAATGACCATGGAAAGTAGAAAACATTTTTTTTAACCTTTTATATTTTAAAAAAATGTTTTTTAAATTTTATTGAATCACCGTGAAATAGTTACAAGCTTTCATGTTTGGGTTACAATCTCACAATGATCAAGCACCCATCCCGCCACCAGTGCACATTCCCCACCACCAATATGCCGGGTATACCCTCCTTTTCCCACCCTCCCCCTGCCTCCATGGCAGACAGTATTCCCCATACTCTCTCTCTACTTTGGGGCATTATGGCTTGCAACACAGACACTGAGAGGCCATCATGTTTGGTCCATTGTCTACTTTCGGCACACATCTCCCATCCCGACTGGTTCCTCCAGCCATCATTTTCCTAGTGATCCCTTCTCTATTCCATCTGCTTTCTCCCCTCCACTCATGAAGCAGTTTTCCAGCTATGGGGCAATCCCCCTGGCCCTTGTATCTACTGTCCTTGAGTGTCAGCCTCATGTGATGCTACCCTACACTCCACAAATGAGTGCAGTCCCTCTATGCCTGTCCCTTTCCAGAAAACAATTTAAGAAATACATATCTAGATGTGTAGGATGCAATGAGAGCTATTCTTACAGGGAAATCTCTCACTTAAATGAATTAATCATCTATGTCAGTAATTTGGAACCACAAACTAAGCTAAAGTAAAATAGAGTGTAAGACATAAAGATATGAGTATAAATGAACCAGGAACCAGAGTAAAAAGGATCAACAGGTTTATAATTATTAGAGAAATTGAATCCATGATTAAGAACTTCTACCAAAAAAAAAACTAAAACTAGATGATTTTCTAAGAAAATTCTTTCTGTTATTTGAAGAAGAAATAAGATCAATCTTCCAAAATCTCTCCTAGAGTAAGGGCTGGAGAGCTCAGTGGGCTAGAATACATGCTTTGTGTGGTGGAGGCCTGGGTTTGATCTCTAGCACCACAGGGTCCTGTGGTCCCTGAGCACTGAACTTGGAGTAGCCTTTTTTGCACTGCTGACATGTGACCCTCAAAACCAAAAGAATGAAAAAATAACACCTAAAGAAAACCCTCAATGCTAGAAAGTAGATCAAACAAAGAGGGTATTTCTAGAACAGAGCTGTACAGAGGTTAAGGTGTTTGCCTTTTGCAAGAATAACCATGGTTCGGGGCTGGAGCAACAGCACAGCGGGTAGGGCATTTGCCTTATACGCGGCTGACCTGGGTTTGATTCCCAGCATCCCATATAGTCCCCTGAGCACCTCCAGGGTGATTCCTGAGTGCAGAGCCGCCAGGAGTAACCCCTGAGCATTGCCAGGTGTTACCTATAAAGCAAAAAAAAAAAAAAAAAAAAAAAAAAAAAGAATAACTTTGGTTTGATTTTGGCACTGCCAAGAGTGATCCCTGAGTACAGAGTCAGGAGTAAGCTCTGAATCTGCTAGGCCCCACAAAAGCAAAAATAACAAAACGAAATGGATTATTTTTCGTTGATATGTGAGACTAGCATAACCTTCAGACCAAAATTTATGGATAGTTAAGAAAATAAAACACACCAATCTCTCTTATGACTCATCAAAGTATTGAGAAAATATGAAGGAAGACAGTTCAGCACTACATAAAAGTTTAATAAATTATGGTCAATTTGGTTTTATACAAGAAATCATGGTGGTTTTGATATTCAAAACTCAATGCATTAGCTGAGTAAAGGTGACAAATTAAATGATTATCTAAATACAATCAGAAAAAGCATCTGATAAAATTCAACCTCTACTACTGATGAGAAAAAAAAAATCATCCTAGCATATGAGGGGAAAAAAAGAACTTCTTTAAAGAGAAAGAGTACTTAGAACCTGGAAAAATAGTCCAGAGGCTTAGGTACTTGGCCTTGCAAAGGCTGACCCTGGTTTGATCCCTGTCATATGTCATACATATGGTGTAACAACAACGGTTGCCACCTGTGCTCAGAGCCAGGAGTAGCCCATGAGCACTGTTGGCTGTGCTCCACCTCCCTCCTCAAAGGCAAAAAATGGTAGATGCAATGACTGGATAGAAAATGCTACATTAGTGGAAACATGTTAATACTCCCAGAGCATGGAGACAGCCCAAGGATGACACTCTCACTACTTTTCAGTATCATGCTGCTCCCAGTGAGTGTAGTAACACAATAAAAGAAAGAAAATACTTGGAAAAAAATAAATAACTTCATTATTTGTATAGGATCTAATTTGGAATGTGGAAAAATCCAAAATATGCATGATTATTGAAATTATTAATGAGCTTAGCACATCACTAAATGCAAGATCAATATGCAAATGTCCGCATTTCTATTTTCAGCCTGAAACAGTTACCAAATGAAATGTGGGGAAAAATGTTCTTTTAAATAACATCAAAACACTCAAATACTCAGGACAAGGATGAGAAAAGATATTCAAGAAAACAATCATATTGTATAAAATGATAAGATAGAAGGAATGTACCAATTCATAATTAGATAATGCAATATTATAAATATGTATTTCTCCTCCAAATGATCTATATATTCAATATATTCTGAATTAAAATCCCATCAGGATTTTTAAAGTGGAACTTGAAGAGATAGTTTGAATGCATATGTTAATGCAAATGGCTAAGAAAAGTCAAGAAACTTGATGAAGAAGAGTGGGAGGATTTGCTCCATTGGATATGAAGACAGTAAAAATCAATATAGTACTGTCACCCGAATACAAAGAAAATAGAGAAGTCAGAAAGAGACCCATGCATGTAAGGACACTTGATGCAAAACAAAGGAATTGCTCCTGGAGTAACCTTTTCTGAGACCTGGTCACTTACTCTTATGGAAAAAAATGAAATGACTTATTGCCTCACAGCAGACCAAATGCAAATAAATAAATTTCAACTCAATCTAAATGTTAAAAATTAAAGGTAAGAGAACAGAGTTTAGGAGATGATATCTAGACCAGTGTTTCTCACTTTTCCCAAACCCTGTTCCCCTGATGACCCTGTTTCCTTCCTGTGACCGGCCTTGTCCTACCAGTTTGATTCTTGAGTCTCATGCTATGGTCTCCCATTTGTGCAATTTTCACCCTTGGAATACCCATGGCTGGGGGAGGGTGGGGGGAAGGTGGGCTGGGATGGGGTGGGCGGGGAGTCATCTCAGGTTAAGAAATGCTGCTCTAAGGCATAATATCATAAACTCTAAAAGTATAGTATGCCTACAACTTTAGGAGAGGAAAATTTGGGGGGGGGAGCGGGATTTGGGTCACACGTGGAAGTGCTCAGGGGACCATATGGATTGTGCTCTGGGGTTACTCCTGACAGAACTCAGGGGACCATATGCAGTGCTAGGGTTGGCTGTATGAAAGGCAAATGCCTTATCCCCTGTACTATCTCTTTGGCCCCAGGAAACTTTCCTTAAAGTGAACAATCAAAGCACAACTTTAAAGAAAAATATTGATATAACGGATTACATAAAATTAAGAGCTTATTTTCCTCTGAAAACATTATTAGGAAGATGGAAAGGAGCCACAAACTAGAAGATATTTGTAACAGATAAAATAGATGAGGCCCGGGTCCAAAATAGATAAAAATAACTCTTGTAATTAAAAAAAGCAAGCACAAATCTGGTAGATGGTTTTGAACAGGAACTTCACCAAATGGTCAGAAACATATAAATTATGCCCATTAGTCATCAGGAAGGAAAAATTAAACCCACAATAAAATATCACACATATACCAGAAGAGCTAAAATAAATAGACTACAAAACCAGCTGTTGGTAAGAATATGAAGCAAGTGACATTCTCATACATTGCTGTTCATGTGAAATTGATGTAACTGGTATGAAAAACAAGGCTTGGCATCATCTCCTATTCCTGGATTTAAGAATAGCTTAGGAATCAACAGTTACTCTTTAGGCATATGTCTAGTAGAAATGTGTGCTCCCAAATATGTGGATAAGAAAATTTTTAGTGGCTTGGAGAGAGGACAGTGGGTAAGGCAGTTTCCTGGCACTGAGCTGACCTGGGATCAGTTCCTGAGCATTGCAAATTCCTGAGTACAGAGCTGGAAGTAAGCTCTGAGCACCCCCAAGTGTGCCCCCACCAAAGTAAAATAAAAAAGAATTTAAATGTTCTATGTTTAGGAGCTGGAGAGATAGCACAGCGGGTAAGGCGTTTTCCTTGCATTCGGCCGACCCGGGTTCAAATCCCAGCATCCCATATGGTCCCCTGAGCACGGCCAGGGGTAATTCCTGAGTGCAGAGCCAGGAGTAACCCCTGTGCATCGCCAGGTGTGACCCCAAAAGAAAAAAAAATGTTCTATGTTTAAAGCAACATTATTCAAGCTAGTTAAGAATTGGGAACAATCTAAACCATTCCTTGTGTACTGGATATATAACATTGTCAATGATATATATCATTGTCAACTGATAGATAACATGATCCCTTTACAATACCATACAACAGTGGAAAATAATGAGCTGATGCTCTCTGCATCAAAAATGATCAAGCCTCCAAATATTTTGACCAACAGAGGCCAAAACTAAAAGAATATGTGGTAAATAATCCAATTGATAAAATTACAAATGAGAAAAAATCCAATGACAATAAAAGAGACCCATACTTTGGTGTTTAGGGGTACATGCTTTGGTTATACAACTATTTATATCAGAGAGAAAGGGACGGGGCCCTGTGGATAACTCAGGGTGGGAAGATGGCAGTTGTGTGACCCCAAGTTTGACCCCCAGCACTGCTTTTTCCCACTGCTGAAGCATTGCTCTCTGGGACCCAGAGCTACCACCTGAGGAGTGAACTTGGGTGCTAAAGCCACGGGAGCCTGGAGAGGACAGCAATCAAAGGTGTGAGCACCACAAGCAAGGGTGTGCCATATCTAGTCACCACCACCACAATTAAGGGAAGGGGGAGAGGATGGGATGCAGAAAGAAATTCTTGAAAAAAAAGGAAAAGAGGGAGAGATAGTTCAGTGCTTTGACAAGAGTGATCCCACGCACTGAGCTTGGGAGTAGCTCCTGAGTCCCACTAATTCTGACCCCAAAACAAGCAAATTCTGCCACCAAAAGAGAAAGGAAGTGACTTCAGGATAGGAACTGGAGAGATGGTACAGAGAGTAGGTTTATATATATATATATATATATGTATGTATGTATATATATACATATATATATTCTACAGATGAGTGTGGTCATTCTATGCATGTGCTTCTCTCTCTGACTCATTTCACTGAATGTGATACTCTCCATGTCCATCCATTTATAAGCAACTTTCATGACTGAAGTTTGCCACAAGTGGTGGTAGGGCGGAGGGCAGTTAGGATAGAGATGGGACCACTATCTGTGACAAGGATAGTTGGAAGTGATTACTCTGGGTGACAAGAATGGAAAAGGAGAGAGAGAGGGACAGAGAGAGAGAGAGAAAGAGAGAGAGACAGAGAGGGGTTCAGAGACAGAGACAGAAGCACAAAGAAGAAAAGCATCTGCCATAGAGGCAGGCTAGAAGGGGTGGTGGGGGGTGATGGGACGGAGATTGGGGACACTGGTGCTGGGAAATGTACACTGGTGGAGGGATGGGTGTTGGAATACTGTATGACTGAAACCTAATCTTGAGCAGCTTTGTAAGGGTCTAACTCACAATGATTCAATTAAAAAGTAATAAAGAATCAAGAGTCATCTCTGAGTACTGCTGGGTGTGACCTCCCAAACCAAACTAAACACAAACAACAAATCTTCAGGATAATTAATAGTGGGCAGTGTTTGCGAGGGGCTAAAGGAGACTTTATGAAATGGATTAGACTATTTTTTTGGTGGGGGACACACTTGGTGGTGCTCAGGGCTTACTCCTGGCTCTGTGTTCAGGGATCACTCTTGGTGAGCTTCGGGGATTATATGGGATGTCAGGGATTGAACTTGGGTCAGTCTTGTGCAAGGCAGACAGCCCCTATCTGCTATACTATTGCTCTGGTCCTGATGCTGTATTTTTGACCTGGATGTTGACATTACTTACACATGTTCATTTTAGGCCAATTATCTAATGATATATCTATATCTTATATATTCTTGTCTAGTACTATGTTTTAGTTATAGTTGGTTGTTAAATAGTGTGAGGGAATTTAGACATAGATTTGTTAGTAAACAGACAACGTACATTTAGAGTATAAACACTGCATAATAGTATACATATATTTTTTTATCTCTTTTTTTGTTTTGTTTTGTTTTTTGGCTTTTTTGGTCACACACGGCGATGCACAGGGGTTACTCCTGGCTCTGCAATCAGAGATCACTCCTGGCGGTGCTCAGAGGACCATATGGGATGCTGGGACTCGAACCCAGGTCTGCCGCGTGCAAGGCAAATGCCCTACCCGCTCTGCTATCACTCCAGCCCCTATACATATATTTTTGATTCTTGTTTGGACTGGAGTGATAGCACAGCGGGGAGGGTGTTTGCCTTGCATGTCGCTGACCCAGGTTCAATTCTTCTGCCTCTCTCTGAGAGCCCAGCAAACTACCAAGAGTATCCCACCCGCATGGCAGAGCCTGGCAAGCTACCCCTGGTGTATTTGATATGCCAGAAACAGTAACAACAAGTCTCACAATGGAGACATTACTGGTGCCCGCTTGAGCAAATCGATGAACAACGGGACAACCGTGCAGTGCAGTGCAGTGCAGTGCTTGTTTTGGTTTGGGGTCACACCCAGTGATGGTCAGGGTTTACTCCTGCCTCTGCACTCAGGGATCACTCCTGGCTGTGTTGGGGGGCTCTATGGGGTGCCAGTGATCGCACTGGGTTTGTGGAAGGCAAGTGCCTTATCTGCTACCACCTCTCTGACTGCTCCACCCCATTTTCTGTTCATTTCTTTGGCTTTATTATACAGTATAAAGCACATGTGACAATTAAAATATGTTAATTGACTCATTTTTAATTTTTTTTGTGAGGCCATACCGTATGGTACCCAGAGGTTATTCCTGGCTCTGTGCTCAGGAGTAACCCTTCTCATAGGGGATCATGTGTGGTGCTGGGGATTGAATCAGGGTCTGGTGAAACAGTCACAGGTCAATGCTGTCCCTCCTGTATATCTCTCCTGCCCCTCGTGGATGTTTATTGGTCAGGCTTCCAATCGGCAGCTAGCTGTTTAATGGCTAAGTTTTAGGGAGTCAAAGTTTCATGTAGATTTTCAACTGCAAGGGTGGGAAGTGTGAATGTCCCGAGGCGGAAGTATCCCTGGAGTCAACTGTATATATTTCACAGTTGATAAAATAAAGGTAAAGAAGAGAAGGATGCACGTGTGTTATAATATGAAGGATGATGCTGAACATTGAAACTGTCAAAAATCTCTAAGAAGGAAGAAGATGCCGTTAATGGCAAGGATTTTTAGGGATGGTTTGCTAGAGGCCCCTGAGCTTAACAGCTCCCACATTTCTGATCTACGGGCAACAGGTATCTTCAGGAGGTTGAGTCTCACTTTCCCATTCAACCCCATCAGTCTTCATCACCCCGACGGACCGACTTGTCGCAATCCTGGTCCTGGTGATGGCAATATTCATCTACTTCCCATCCCCTGACTATGGAGCCTGACTCATTAGACCAAATCAATAATCAGGCCAGTTTGTGTCTACACCGAGCCCAGCACACTTTCTAAAGCTCACTATGATTTGACTTGGGAAAAAAAAAAGACTGTGTGCTTGAAATCTCAGATGCAGGAGGCTAAATAAAGAATTCCAATGGCAAATGTCAAAATTGGAAAGTAGGACTGACCCAATAATAACTATGGATTATGGCTTTTCTAAAGTGAGTATATAAGATACAACTTATTTGTATATTAAAAGATTAAATGAAGCACCCAGCTGGACACTTGGCACAATAAAGGAACAGCACCAATATGGTCCCTGCCCTCATGATCTTCTCCTTCCTGCTTTCCAGGACCCTCAGACTATATGTGTCAGCTTACCTTCCCCTCTGATATCCCATCATGATTGGTGGGCGTCCGTGGCAGATGCTTCTATTTGATTCATCTAGAATGGGCTTATTGTCATCTCGTGCCTAGACCCAAACATGATGGCATGAAGGAACAAAGGGAAACGTAATCCCTAATTTTGCTCCTTGCGCAACCCCCCCAAAATACGCTTCATTGTCATGAAGTTATCAAATAGTATGAAGGATGCTGTCATATTTGTGAGGTAAAAATATGAATATATGATAAAGGGATGATGTTGGGAAAATTTATAGTGATTTTTCACTTCATAAGCAATTATTGCTTATTGAATATTGAGGCAATGAATTATAGAAGAGAAGGAAATATATGGAAAGTACAATGAAAGTGGTGATGAGGATCCTTGGGCATCTGTCTGAATGGAAAATACTGAGAGGAGGAGGCACCACTTTCTGTTCAGTAGTGCGTCCATATTTCTTTTTTCAACTCCTTCATGTAATACCATCTATACTTGGTTTTGTGCAACTCAAAATTTTTATCACTTGTTCACAGGAGAGTTTATGTCATTGAATCAACTCTGCAGAAGACAGAAAACTGGGAGGAATAACTAATATCCCAGATAATAAAATCAAGATTTAAAATAATCTTGACAAGTAGCCAGTTAGTCCCAAACCACAAGATGAAATTCCACAAGGGATATATGCAAATTTAGATGAAAGAAATCAATGGCACAAATATAGGAGCTTAGCTTTGGAAGAGTAGACTGGAAAAATATTTAGGGGCTTAAGTAGATCATTAAAGGAAGTTACAAGCATCAGCAAAGAACTCACCCTCATCTCAAACCCAAAGACTCCAACAAACCCAAAGATTAGCTATATGTGACAGCAATTTACAGTGAGAAACAAGAAAAGCAAATGGAATTTGGCTGTAGCAGAAAGGATGCTATCATGTCTAAAAGGAGAAAGTATCAGTCAAAAGGGGAGTGGATGGTGAGCTTGAAACATAAGAAGGAAGAGCTAGAATAGGTGGTTGGTATGGTGTCAGAGCATAAGAGACTTTTAATTTCTTGTACTGGATGAGTACTCACAAGTCCTAGGGCAGCCAGTTTTCCAGGCTTTAAAATTAAATTAGCAGTCCTCCTGGCCCTTGTTTCTACTGACCTTGGGTATTAGTTTCTTACTGCTTTTTAAAAAATATCTCACAGATGAGTGCAATCATTCTATGTCTGTCCTCTCTCAAACTCATTTCACTTAATGTGATACTGATACTATTCATCTCCATCCATTTATAAGCGAACTTCATGACTGAAGTTTGACCCAAGTGGCGGTAGGGCAGAGGGCAGTTAGGGTAGAGAAGGGAGCACTATGACAAGGATAGTTGGAAATGATTACTCTGGATGACAAGAACGGAGTGCTGAAAGAAATCATAATGCCAAAAAGGAGAGCGAGAGTGACAGGCAGACAGAGAGACAGAGAGAGACAGAGGCAGAGACAGACAGAGAGACACACAGAGAGAGGCAGAGAGCAAGAGAGAGAACGAGAGAGAGAGAGAGAGAGAGAGAGAGAATGTATCTGCCATAGAGGCAGGCTGGGGTGGTGTGGGGCAGGAGAGAAGGAGAGAAACTGAGGACATCGGTGGTAGGAAATGTATATTGTGAAGGGAAGGGTGTTGGAACATTGTATGACTGAATCCCAATCATGAAAATCTTTGTAACTGTGTATCTCAGGTGACTCAATAAACAAAAACAAATAAAAAATTAAGTTAGCAAAGTACTAATCACATGATTTGTGGTAAGTTACTTATGTCTTGCCAATTTTTATCTATAAAATGGGGAGAGTAGTATGTCAAACAAATAAGGGTAAAGGATTCTACAAGTCAACAGTGAGGTCATTCATATTGACACTTTGCTGGTGGATGTGGTGTGATAACACTGTAACCGTAAAATGCATGCAAACTTATGAACAACCATTACCTCAATTAAAAAAAAAGATCAAAGAGGGATAGAGGTGGTAGAGAACCAAGATTCTTTTATGGTATAGAATTAAATGAGATAACGTGACAGGAACTTGGTCAGGGTTTAGTACATGTTAGTTATTGTAGATCTTTGTGGATTGAAATACCAACTTTTAGTTTCTATGGATTTTTTCTGCAAGGGGTATGATTCCACAGATGATTTTCTCTGTGAAAGTTTGCTTTATTATTGTTTTCAATTTTTGTTTTAGTTTTGGACCTCAGGACCACTCACACCCAGTGGTCCTGAGGAACTATTCCTGGCTCTATGGTTTCACCCCTTTACCGTATACTCATTTTTTCCCTGTAATATGTGTGTGTTCCAATTCAAGAAGGATTCTGGAGGGGAATGAAACTAGGGCTTACATTTCCCTTTGCCACCCTACCATCATGTGTGGATCTAGGTACAAGATATCAGTGAACACATTCTTGATGAATTGAATAGCAGCATCAGCCATGGGTGGCACCAATAGCTGTGGGAGACTATGTGGTGCCAGGAGCAAATCCTGGGATCCCATGTGAGGAACATGTGTTCCTGTCTTTTGAGTGATCGCCCCAACCTTCAAGAAAAGTCTGGGGTTGGAGTAATAGCACAGCAGGTAGGGCATTTGCCTTGCACTCGGCCAACCCGGGTTCGATTCCCAGCATCCCATATGGTCCCCTGAGCCCCGCCAGGAGTAATTCCTGAGTGCAGAGCCAGGAGTAACCCCTGTGCATCGCCAGGTGTGACCCAAAAAGAAAAAAAAAGAAAAAAAAGAAAAGTCTTTGAATTTTATAACAAAAACACTTTCATGATTAAAAAAAAGAAAATATAAAACATACTCAACATAGGAGAGGCTATTTATGGTACTGTAAATGTGGTATTAATGCATACTTATTTATAATACTCAGTGGAAAACTGAAAAAATTCCTCTAAGCTCAGGAACAAGATAAGTATGTCCACTCTCATTACAATTATTCATCATAGTATTGGAAGACAGCCAGAGAAATTAGGTAAGGAAAAAATTAATAGAGATCCAAATTGGAAGAAAAATAAGACTATCACTATTTGTAGATGGAATGATAATATATATAGAAATAAGTCTAATATACATAGATTATCCTAAAGATTAAGCAAAAAGCTATCATAAACAGGAAATTACTGTGAAGTGTCTGCTATAAAATTAATCTACAAAATCTGCTCTATTTCTATAACCAAGCCACCACCACAACAACAACAAAATTAGAAGTCCAATTTGCTATCATATAAAAATTAGTACTTAGGAATAAGCAAAGATATAAGGTACTTGTACATAAAAAAACTATAAATAAGTTTAAAAGATAGAAGAAAGTAAAAGGAGATGGACATATCAAATAGTCTATTATCTATGGATTAGAAAAAATATTTTTTAATTTTAAATTTTCAAAATTTTATTTATTTATTAATCTACTGTTTTTTTGGCAAAACAGGCAATTCTCAGTTTCTTTGCCTGGCTTTAAATTCAGGAATCACTCCTTATGGTGCTCAGGGGATTATATGGGGATTGAACCTGCTGTATTATCTCTCTGACCCCAAAACTAACATTATTTAAATGGCCATCATACCCAAAGCATTATATAGATTCACCATACTCATCATATAATGAATCTATTCATTATATAGATCCCTATTAAAATTCTAAAAATACTATTCAATGAAATAAGATAAACGTTACTGAAATTCATATGAAATGATAAAAGAGCCCAAATAATCTAAGGGATCCTAAGATAAAAGAAAAACAGGTACATCATAATTACTATTTTCAAACTATACTATAAAGCAATAATAACCCAAATAGCATGATATTAAAATTAAAATAGGCACATAGGTCAATAAAATAGAATTGAGAGTTTAAAATTAAATATTCACAAAAGGACAACTAATTTATTCAAAAGGGCTCAGTATCATGCAGTGAAGAAGGAAAACTTCAATAAATGGGGCTAAGAAAACTGGATAGACACAGAAAAATCAAAGAACACAAATGACCTCAAAATGGATCGAAGGCATGGATGTTACATCCAAACTATAAAATACATTGAAAAAAATATACGTAAAACATTTCATGATATTAACTTCCCTGAAGTATTTGGGGATTTGACTTCAAAGGCAATAGAAACAAACATAAAAGATTACATCAAACTAAAATAAATTGGAAGAATTGAAATAATTATTAAAACAGAACTATACTTTACTGGATGGGATAAAATATTTCATGCTATACATTTGCAAAAGGGATTTTACTGAAGACATATAGGAGATCATAAAAATTCAACATAATGAAACAAACAAGTCTATTGAAAAAATGGGAAGAGGAGCTTCATGAACAAATCTTTCTCTGAAGAAGATACACAGATGACCAACAGGCTTGTGAAAAATGTTCAGCATCACTGATTATCAGGGAAATCAAACCAAAGCTACAATGAGAGTTCACCTCCTACTTGTGAAAAAGGCCTTAATTAAAAAGACCGGAAACCACAGTTGGTGCTGGTGGGGATATGGTAAAAAAGGAAGCCCCATCCATCATTGCTGACGGGAACGTAAACTGGTTTAGTCTCCATGGTAAACAGCAGATTAGTCTCTGAAACTATTGAAACTAAACCTGCCATATGATCCAGCAATTCCCGTTCTAGGCATTTTTCTGAAGAATACAAAAATACTAATTTAAAAAGGCATGCACACATTCAGTACCATTTAGAATACCCCAAATCTGGAAACAACCCAGTGCCAAATGAAGGCTAAGTAGACAAAGAAGGTGTGATATACAGGTACATGGGAACACTCGCTACCTTGGCAGTGGATATGGATTAAATTGGAGTGGGTCAGGCTGAAATGAACCAGAAGGAAAAAGATATACAAGATAGTCACTCCTATGTGAAGAGAAGAAAAGCAAAGTGGCAGACAAAACCCACCGAGAGAAACTTTTGGACTTTGATCGCAGAGCTATGGTGACCTCAGGAGAAGCAAGGAGAGAAATTTCAAGGGAGAGAGGGTGGTATGGACTTTGACATTGGTGGGGGCGTAATATATATACATATAATATAAGTAATAATATATTATATGTATGTGTGTGAGTAACCCTAAAACTTATATCGCTTGGGAGCTGGAGAGTTAGTACAGGGGGATAAGGTGTTTGCTGATCTGGCTCACTCCCCTACATGACATGGTCCCCAGGAATAACCCAGAAATAGAGCCTGAACACGAATGGATGTGGCTCATAGCCATAAAAATAAAAATAAGTATATACAGTCTTATAAACCAACACTACCTTAATTAAAAACAAATAGATATAGGGTGCCAGAGAAATAGCACAGTGGGTAAGGCACTAGCTTTGCAAGCGGTCGACCTGGGTTTGATACCTTGCATTGCACGTGGTTCCCCACGCACGGCCAGGAGTGATCCCCGAGCACACAGCCAAGCATAAGCTCTGAGCTCAGTCAGGTATGGGCCTCACACCACGGATACATATAACAGTATCTTTTCAAAAGCTGTGTCCTGGGTTGCTCTGTATCAGATTCACTCTCTGAATGTATTTATTCAAATTCAGATATCTGAATAGTTTTCCACTTTTTTTCTTTCTTTTTTGCCTTTTGTTGTTTTTTTTTTTTGGGGGGGGATAGGTGGGGGCACATCAGGCAATATTCAGGGGTTACTTCTGGCTCTGCACTCAGGAATCACGCCTGGCGGTGGTCAGAGGACCATTTGGGGTCCCAGGCATTGAACCCGGTGGGCAGTGTGCAAGGCAAGTGCCTTACATGCTATACTATCTTTCTGGCTCCAGTCTTCAGTTTTCCAGTGTCTGTCTCAGTAAATTGGATCAGGGCCCTGGAAACTGTCGCGGTCCAATGTGCTTTCTGCTCTTCTACCAAAATTTCTATTCTCAATAGTTTTTAGACAATGGAACCATTGTGAATTACAGAGACTACAAAAGTTATTCATGATTGTTTCAGGCTTACAATGTTCCAACATCAATCCATTCACCGGTATCCACTTCACTCCACCAGTGTCCTCAGTTTCCCTCCTGCCCCCTGAGCATGTCTCTTTGGCGGACACTTGTCCCCTCCATCATTGTCCTAGTGTTCCCTTCCCCAACATGCCCTCCCGCCTCCACCCAGAGGCAAGCTTCCTACTGAAAACCAGTTCTCCTGCCCTTGTTTCTTTTGCCTCTGAGCATTTGTTATTTTTCTAATATGTTTGTAGCCCACGTATGAGAGAGATCACTCTGTCTGTCCTCCTTCTGACTAACTTCACTCAGCATACTTCCCAATAATTTCTTTCTCATACAGCTCCTGAACAGCCTTTTTTTTTTTCTTTTTGGGTTACACCCGGCCAGGCACATGGGTTACTCTTGGCTCTGCATTCAGGAATTATTCCTGGCGGGGCTCAGGGGACCATATGGGATGCTGGGAATCAAACCCGGGTCTGCCGCGTGCAAGGCAAACACTCTACACGCTGTGCTATCTCTCCAGCCCCCCTAACGGCCAATTGTAAGACGCTGTGTTCAAAGGCTATTGATAATCCCAGCCACGTACCAGACCTGTTTCAGAAGCTGATAGACACAGGAGGAAGAGCCTTCTCTAGAGCCCTCCTGAATGGAGCTTTCATCTAGTGGGAGGACCTAGTTATTTAACAGTCAATGAAAATCCAGAACCTTATGCCACAGGGAAGAGAACCTTGCCTAGGACCACAAGGGCTGCAGTGGCTGTGAAGCAGGCAGACAGGTAGATGGGTATGGACACCCCCATGGCAATGAATTCTTGGGGAGTAATAAAAGCAACAGCCCTAAGGCTGCTGAGATGCCCACCTTGTGGACACAGGAACCAAGGCCTTTATGACTTTTACCTGGTGCCAGCACAGACCCAGAGAAGGCTACCCCCTCACCCCCATGTAAGAGAAGCTCTAGCTGCAACAAAGGCCAGGAAAGGAATCTCAAAGAAGACCATCAGCTGCTCCCAGCTCTACCCCTTGGCAACCACTGTAGCATCAGACCTAGGTAGAAAGGCCCGCATGGAGCAGATTGGGAGAAACCCTATAAAAGTCAACTTGAAGTAAGGAAATGTGTGTATACGATGCCCGAGCCCATGTGCTGCCAGTGCCCATGTGTTCCTGCTGTGCACATGTGGTGGCCAAGCACAAGTGTTGCCTGCATCTCCCCTCTTGAGATGTGGACTTTCATATCTAATGCTGGGGTGTGCGCTGGGGCTCCCTCTCCACTCTGGAGAACCCCACTTTCTTTCTTGAGTGCATTATTCTCTCTCTCCCTTTCTCTCTCTCTCTCTCTCTCTCTCCTCCCAATCCTCCTCAACACTTTCAACTAAAATCTGTTATACTTCATATACTTCACCTTCACTGCTTGTCTCTGTGGGGGTGACACTGATGCCATGACAAGTGGCAGCTCACATTAAGTCTCAACTAGGCCTCAGTCTGTTTCCCCAAAAGCAGGACCTGCAGTTTCTGGTAAACTCCCAGTTGAGTAATGTGCCTAGATAAGGAAATGGGCAGTAGGGCCTGGCTGGTCATGAGGGGGTCACTGTACCCTCCTTAGAAACTGTTCCTAACCATTGAATTGTCTATTTGCTGACCAATGTTGTGATAGGGCTGATGCTGAAAATAGACCAGTATATAACTTTGCTACTTAACTTAGAACCCTATATAAACTGCTTGTGATTTGGAGTTGGGGTCCTTGTCAAGACTCCACTGTGTTGGATGAGATTTGGACCCTCCTCGAGCTAGCCATGGCTGGAGCTAGTAATAAGGTTCCTTTGCTTTTACATTGTCATGTGTGGACTCAGTCTCTCCACAGTTGGGGATCTGAAACTCGGCCACAACAATCTCCTCCCCAGATTCTTTTCTGTGAGGGAAAGGAGTAAAACCTGAAAGGGGAAGGGCGAGGGCTGGCTTTCCTTGCCTTCAAGGAGCCAGACTCCCAGTCCTAGCTTTCCCCAGCCATTCCCCAGATGGTAGAGGTGGACAGAGAGGAAACAGCAGATTCCCTTCTCAAAGCTGCCACCCCTTGCCTCCCTACTTAACATAGGTCATCTGGGGACCCTACCGGTGTCAACTGTGTCCATTTGCCAGCGCTTCTGTGTGGGATGCAGGAGTCAGTGTTGGTGAGACACCAGGGTGCACGTTCTTTTTCAGCAGCAGAGTTCTTGCCAAGGTGCTGTGTAGTGATAGGCCCTGTGCAGGCTGTGCTTGAGGAATAAGAAGAATCCCTGTGTGGCTGGAGGGTGCAAGAGGAGGCAAGAGACTCTTCAGTTCGGGCATTTGATATCGCTGCATTATGCTTAACTTTGCACTGGTGTTCAGTAGGTTGGAAAGCTATTAGGGTTAACACAGGGAGTAGAAAATCAGATCGACATTTCCCAAAGGCCCTTTTTCACCGTGGTTCTACGTGCTGGTGTGTGAAGCCCAGCAAGGAGATATAATCACTGGGGCTGGAGAGATGGTATAGGGGCCACAGTGCAAGCCCCGCAAGGTGCAGTCTCAGAGGCCCTGGAGAATTACTGGGGTGACCTGGCTCGTCTCCAGCACAAAGGGCCCATCAGCATTGCGTCCTTGGACTGCTGCATTGAATCACCAGCTCTATTGGCCAAATATCTCTGGGAGTGGCTCCCAAGGCATTCTGAGCACCACTTGGGAGCCCGGCAAGTGTACAGATACATAAGTACCCCATCACTATTGCTGGAGAGAACTTGTCTTTTGTGGGTTTCTCCATTAACGCCTAGCCGGCACTTTACAGTTTACAAAGCATTGCTCTATGTCTTATTTCGTGTGCTGTTCTCAAGATTCCCATGAGCCTCTTCACCATCACAATCCTCCTGCGACTGCGAGAGACACTGAGGCTTCTGCAGGCTGAGATTATTTCTGAACCCTTGTTTTCTAAGGGTAGACATTTGAAGATGAGGAAATTTTACCTAAACATGTGAATTTCTTTTCTTCTTTAAAACAAACAAACAAATATAGAGATGTGTTCCACTGGTCCAGATCTAAGTGGAGGTGAGATGGAGCATGGAGGGGACCCCAGGGCAGGGGAACTGCACCTGCCTTCCTATCTGGCCAAGTCAGTTCCAGTCTTTGTTATCAGCCTGGGCCCCAGGGCATTTGAATCTCAGACTCCTGCCTTCTGGGTCTGAAGCTTAATCCAGAGTCCTTTTCCTTTTCTTGCTTCAACCTCTTCCTAGAAAAGTGGTGGTGGGGGGAGAGTTTGGTACCACTCATTAATTCCCGTCAGGGAGCTAGTTAGCTTGTTTCCAGATAGCTTAGTGCAATGCAATCTGTGCAGCACAGAATCTTCTTGAATAAAGTCGGCGCTTTGGCTTAAACGTTGATGCACATACCATGGGTTGACTCGAAATTATGACTCTCCAGGAAAAAAAATCATGCTCATTCTTCACTTCCACATAACAGTCTATATCCTAGATGGCTGGTTGGCCTAAAACTCTATGCAAAATCTTGGACTGATACACACTTTTCTTGGAAAAGGGTTGATAAATATATTCAGATTGCCCAAGGGATCCATGACTCAAAAGAGTGCCCTTTCTGACAGGCAGATCCTTGTTCTGAAGTTCTCCAAATCCTTTGCCTTTGTTTTTCTCATCTTAAAAAATATATAGGAGCCAGAGAGATATAGTTTAATAGCCTGACCATATATTTTGCACGTAGGAAGTGGGGAGGGTGAAAATACTTCTCTACTACTCTACATTCTAGCTTTGATCCCTGATACTGCATGATTCTCCAAGCACTGCTGGGAATGACAAGATGGAGAAGGAAACAGCCCATGAACTCTTCTGGGTGTGACCCTCAACCCCTCCCACCCCCTCTACCCCCAAGAACTAAGTAATGCTGATTGGGTTGGAGAAACAATGATCAATGAGATTATTTACACAGTGTCTGGCACACTCACTAAATAGAAGAGTGAGTATCGTCCTAGCTGATGCCGGAAGGGTTTTCTCTGATTCTATTCAGACCCTAATTTCTGTGTTGAAGACCTAATGCCCCACCAAGGAGGCGGTATATTGAGATAAGACTTTTTTGACTTAGTATAGTTAAACAATGTCATAAATCTAATGTGATAATGTGATGAGGTATCGAAGCCCTTTCAGCAGGTTTGATTGTTGGGGGAAAATTCCAAATAATAATAATCAGTTCTCTGTTGAAATATTGAATGTATCCAAAGTATAGAGAGAATAAAGTGAAGATCATTGGCCACTCAGGTTCGGGGGGCGGGTAGGAGGGGGTATATTGGGGTTCTTGGTGGGGGAACAGGTGCACTGGTGAAGGGATGGGGGCTTGATCATTATATGACTGAGAGTTAAACCTGAAAGCTTTGTAACTTTTCTTCAAGGTGATTCAATAAAATAAAATTTAAAAAAAAAGAGAAAAATGAAAATCAAAAAACAAAACAAAAACAAATAAAAAATAAAAAAATGTAATAAGGTATCCTGGAGGGACAGTGAGTGGGGGGGAGAGGGAGGGAGGGAGGGAGAGAGAGAGAGAGAGAGAGCAGGCCATGGCCCATGGCAATAAAGGGAAGGCAACTGCCTAAAAGAGAGCTCTCACCAGGGTCCAATCTTTTGGGCACCCTTTTCTCAGCCTTCCTGCCTTCTTATTTACAAGGAAATGAAGAGTCTATTGTTCAAACCATCTTAGTTACACTGTTCAGAGTTACACTGGGCTAAATCAATGCCCAACCCTATTCTTTCTGGATCCTGTTTTTTAAGTTCAGAGGTGATATAAGAAGCCTCTGTTCCACTCCTGGGTAGGAGTCGGGGGAGAAGGTGAGTTTGGAAGGACTATTGCTACTGTACAGTCTAGGGCTTTTTTTTTTTTTTCCTGGAATGTTCAGGCATTCATTTACCTGGCTGGTAGGCCATCCTTGTGCACCCTAGACTTCTGTCTCTTACAAAGTGTGACACTTCCCTTGTAGACCAACATCTTGACCAAATCAGCATTTTATGTCAGTGTTCTAATATGATCCATATACAATGTTATGGTGAAAGGTTTGGATTCTAGAGTCATTCTCCTTGGTTCTGAATTTTGTCTAATCATTCTGTATCTCTGTGACCTTGGGAAAGTTACTCAATCTCTCTGTGCATTAGTTTCCTGGTTTGTAATATGGTGTTAATTATAGGACCTATGTAAAATCTTCAGGAGTCAATGATTTAATGTATGAAAAATACTTGGAACAGTGTTTGATTAAAAAGTAGCTATTGCTCTTGGGGTCTTATTCTTGACTTGGGGTCTTATTCCACTTGAGCTCATTTTCAATTAGGGCAGTTACTTGCTGGAGCCCAGCTCTAAGTGGATGCATCAGTGGTTGACAATAACCTCTTGTAACCTACTCACAACATTTAGACTTTGTATATGCGGACTGGAGCGATAGCACAGCAAGTAAGGTGTTTGCCTTGCACGCAGCTGACCCGGGTTTGATTCCTCCGTCCCTCTCGGAGAGCCCGGCAAGCTATAGAGAGTATCCTGCCCGCATGGCAGAGAGCCTGGCAATAAGCTAACCATGGCATATTCAATATGCCAAAAACAGTAACAAGTCTCACGATGGAGACATTACTGGTACCCACTCAGGCAAATCTATGAACAACAGAACGACAGTGTTACAGACAGTGCTACAGAATATGGGATGTTGAATTACTCTCCCTTGTAATTCAATGATTTATCTAATCTGGATAATAGAATGGAGACATGAAGTTAATCACTGGAGGCCTTTCTCTGTTCCTAAATAATAATAAAAAAGAAAAGACTGTTTATTGTTCTCTATCTAAAAGTTCATCTGATTATGTGTCATCTTGATGAGAGTGGGGGAGGAACCAAAGTCAATGGCTCCCTAACCTGGTAGTTTAGTACCCCAGAGGAATTTCTTGCTACTGTGGATCTCTAGATTTTACAATTAAGCTTCTTTTTTTCAGTAGATCTTGGGGTGGAGTTTGGAAGCTTCTTTTTTCTTTTTTTTTGGTGCTCTGGGCCACACTGGCTGTGTTATGGATCCTGCTGGTGCTCTTGGGGACCATACATAGTGCCAGAGATTTGAATTAAGGTTGATGGAAAGCAGGGCAAGTGTTTGACCCTAATGCCATCTCTTTGTCTCCTGGAAAATAGTATTAAAAAAATGTCAAGTAATTCTAATGTAGCTGTTTAACTGCCCCGAGAAGAACAGCTTACTAGAGCTGTATTCTCACCCTCCTCATCCTCACTGTTTTCTTTTCTTTTTTTTTTTTTTTTGCTTTTTGGGTCACACCCGGCGATGCACAGGGGTTGCTCCTGGCTCTGCACTCAGGAATTACCCCTGACGGTGCTCAGGGGACCATATGGGATGCTGGGAATCGAACCCGGGTGGGCCGCGTGCAAGGCAAATGCCCTACCCGCTGTGCTATTGCTCCAGCCCCCCTCACTGTTTTCTTTTCACTTTTCTGTTTTCTTCATTTCTCTTTGAGTCTGTGACACTATGCCTCCTCTTGCACGCCCCGCCCCCTCAAGTTTCATGTTCTCTCCCAACCCACACTGTTTATGTGATTTTCATGGACCCCCTTTAGCATTCGATAGGACCTATGTAAAATCTTCAGGAGTCAATGATTTAATGTGTGAAAAATACTTGGAACAGTGTTTGATTAAAAACTAGCTGCTGTTGGGGCTGGAGCGATAGCACAGTGGGTAGGGCGTTTGCCTTGCACGCAGCCGACCCGGGTTCTAATCCCAGCATCCCATATGGTCCCCTGAGCACCGCCAGGGGTAATTCCTGAGTCAAGAGCCAGGAGTAACCCCTGTGCATCGCCGGGTGTGACCCAAAAAAAAAAAAAAACCTAGCTGCTGTTCTTGGGGGTCTTATTCTTGACTTAGGGTCTTATTCCACTCAAGTCAAGGTGGAATTTGGCATACCCTTGGAGCCCACAGAGGTCTTCTTGAAAGTGTCTGTTCTCTCAGGAACTTGGAACCTTCCCATCTGACGTCAGAATAAATGTGATGACTAAGAAAGAGGAGGAAAGGGCTTAGGGAAGATGAGGAAAGGTTCTCCCTTGAAGCATGTGCCAGGCCAGTACCTAGCTGGCAAAAACCCCAGCCAGGCCTGCTCCTGTTAGCCTGCCTCGGGTTTCATCTAAATACGGTGCCAGACTTCTCTCGTTTACAGCCGTCAAGGAATAAGCTGTGAGAATCACAGGGTAGAGACCCCTTGAGGAAAGGGTCCCAAGGCAGTTGATGAAGAGCCATTTTCAAGGCTCCCCAGGAAAGCGTTTTTGGTGTAGCGGTTCCATATAATTGACCAGAAATGACCTTGGGGGAAAATGACTGACTCCAATGGCAATGTTTATTTACAAGAACGCTCTCTCTATGTGTGACTGTGGTCTTCCATGCTTGCCACTAGGATCTCAGTGTAGCTGGAGCAAGAACTGTCCTTTTAGAGAAGAATTAAATCTTGGAAACAGCTGCTGCAGAGCTGGAATGCCATCCTCCCGCATTTAGTAAAGACAGCCTGGGATTTGTGGAGAAAGCCAGTTAGTGTCAAGGAGGCTGCAGCCACTGCTCATTAAAGCACCTCCCCTCTGACCAGTGTTTAATTTAGCCTCGGAAAACCCATAAAGTGCAGGCATTTCATGGATATGACAGAAGCAAGCCCAAAGCACCTCGTGTAATATGGGCACAGGTTTCTCCATGCGCACCACAGGTTAGGCTCCGTCCGGGAGTCTGTGTTAAGTAAGTGTCAAGTCAACAAACTCATTTGTGAATGAAAATTCACACTCTGTGTGCATGAAAAGACATGAGCCTCCCTCTTCTGAGCCGAGTGGAGGGACAGGAAGGAGCATGCCATCCTATAATAAGGAAGTACTGAGCTCTTTCCTGTAAGAGGATGAAGATTTGGGGTGGACAGGTTGGAATTTACCAGAGGGTTGAGAAATTCTAGGGGAAACCAGTCTTCTGTCACAGTCTCTTGCTTCTGAAAAGGCTGTTTGCTACCACATCAGTTATCTAGTTTTCTGTAGCTGAGACTGTCATGACTGGGATACCACTTTTTTTTTTTTTAAACAGTAACATTTTGCAAATCAGAGTCAGGAAAGGGACAAAATTCACACACTTTGACATCACATGCATTCATTCATACCTAGCCACTCATAAATCAACCTGCGCTATCGAGGGATGGTGCCTCAAGCATGTTGTGGCCGTATTTGAAAAATCTATTGAACATTGCCCTGGTCTGAGCAGTTTGAGGCTGCTCCCTGCCATCTGCTTAAGCTTGGCCATTTTCTCCATGAGAACAAAGCTCTCTTTTTTTTTTTTTTCCTTTTTAGGCCACACCGGTGTTGTACAGGGGTTACTCCTGGCTCGTGCACTCAGGAATCACCCCTGGCAGTGCTCAGGGGACCATATGGGATGCTGGGAATCGAACCCGGGTTGGCTGTGTGCAAGGCAAACACCCTACCTGCTGTGCTATCGCTCCAGCTCCTCTCTGTTCTAAAGAAAGTGAGTTGATGAGTTGACAAGCCTTGCTAAATTAAACCTAAAAGACAAATATGACTCTTACTTGGGGGGTGAGGGTATTGTACACTCTGAATTTCCATTTCTTTTTAAAGAGAGTCTGAGTTTTGCTTTCCACTGTATTCACTTTCTCCTTGTTCCTTTCTCTTTGTGCCAGATGACTTTCTTGAATTCCTTCAAAAGCTCTTTGCTAAGAAATTCTGTGTCTCATCACTGGTTCTTACATTCCAAGCCCCTTGTAATAGGTTACTTTGATTATTTATACATTCAACAAGTATTGGTAGTCTATTTGTGTCAAACACTTGAGTGAATGAAACAAATTTAAAGATCTTTACTAAACTTACATTTTTAATTTTAATAGGAGGAGACTCAGACAAATAAACATAAGGCCAATAATAAATAGTGTCTAAGAAGAAAATTGATAAAGCAAAGTAGAAATGAATAAGGTAGATGAAAATTAAAATTTCAACCTGTGGCATGTTCAATATGCCAAAAACAATAACAAGTCTCACAATGAAGATGTTATTGGTGCCTGCTCGAGCAATTCAATGAACAATGTGATGACAATGACAGTGACAGTGAAATTTTAAATAAGGTAGAAGTTCTTACTGATTTAGAGATGTTTAAATACGCACTTAGTTCCCCTTGGAATTCAGTACAAAATAACTTCTTAGAAGACCAGAGTAGATCTCTGAAAGAGTCTTTGAATGTCTAAGTTATCTCCTATTCTATGTTTTCATAACCCCCCAACGCTTTCCATTAGTAACTCTTAACACCATTTGCAGTTACATACTCATAATTATTTGTTAAACAATACCCTGTACACTATATTGTAAGTTACACAAAGGCAAAAACTAGATTTTTAAATTACTTTTCTATCTTTGAAGCTAGCTATATATAAGTGCTCAATGTAAATTTGTGGAATGCATAGAAGAATTGGATATTCTAATGCATAGAAGAATTGGATATCCTAAATGTAAAATGTTGAAATTTTACATTTAGGTTACATCAATATAATTAATTGGGATAATGAATAATAAATGAATGATATAAAGGATAATGAATACACCATTTTATAAATTGCCAAACTACAAACAAGACAGATAACATGATTGCTGTGGGTCATAAAAAACATGATTACAGCAATGTGGTTCTGAGTTCACTGATATTGAATGACCCATAACTCCCTTTATGGAGGTAGTACGGATTAGTGGGAAGGAGTAGTGGTACTGACATAAGACTGTCTGGGTTGACCTAAACCCACAACCTACCTCGTGACCTCATGGGCCTCTATTTCCATCTCTCTAAAAAGACGGCAGATGGTACCAACTGTATAGAGATGTTCTAGGATTAAAAGAGTCAGAAGAAATCCTGGTCTGTAGTAAGTACTTAATAAATAACATCATGATTTTGTGGCTATTATTGTCATTTGCCATGCTTTTAGCTTCAATCCAGGGGTTTATTGATCGACTAGAATCAGTCTTGATTCCTGTTAGAGATAAAGAAACTTCTGTAACATGTTTTAGTCCACTGGGGTTTTCTTAGACATCAGTAAAAGAATAAGGGTCTTTTTCAGGCCCCATCTGTAGGTCACTACTCATCTGCTTCAACAGTTTCTTCTGTTTTATTTTGGGGACATTTCCCAGGAATCAGAAAAGCTGCAAGTTAATCTACAGTCATTGATGGCTGAGAGAATGGGGTTCAAATCCTGTTTCTGCCACTTTCTGGCGGAAAGACGTTTGGTGAGACCCGGAACTCTTTGGGACTCATTTGTGTCCAGAGGACAGTTCATGACTCCCCTCTGGGCTGCTGTGAGGACTCCCTGAGATATGGTCCAGGAAGCACCAGCTCAGAATGTTCCACAAATATTAGTTCTGTCTCCCTTGCCCTTTGCTCAGGAACAAATGTACATTTTAAAAGGAACCTTCTGGAGACAGAACAACATTGTGGTCTGTGATGAAGGCTCTGACGAGCATTCTAAGTCAGGAAGCCAAAGTCAACACACTGGGAACTCACTACACATGCCCTAAAATGATTCATGTTATGGCAAAAGCAGTGAAGTAAGCACAGTGTTCGGTTGTTGTTCTAGAATCAGGAGGAAAACAGTTACTGAAACACTTTTAGGATCTAAAGTGTGTCCATGTATAGAGAACTAACCAACAAGAACTATTATACCATTTTTCATATGTGGATTGAAGACACATCTAACAGAACATCCTTTTATTCTAATTGATTAATCGATCGACTTTCTGGCCATACCTGGCTGTGCTCAGGGGCTATTCCTGACTCTGTGCTCAGGGATGAATCCTAGAAGCACTGGGGGACCATATATGGTGCCAGGGATCAAACTGGGGTTGGCCACAGCCAAAATAATGCCTTAACTCTAGAGATTGTGATGAAAAATAAAATAAGTCTAGAATGTCCCTTGACATGTCCAAAGATTCTAGATTTTTGTTTGATCTCCCTGTCTTTGCTAACCTTAGCAAATGATTTCACCAACTTCATTTGCAAAATGAGGTTTTTAATATGCCCCAGTTAAACTCATCAAATTAAGCTCCACTTCAAAAGATCTAGTTTTAGTTTCCCATTTTCCTCCCCCCACCATGTTTGGGGTTTTCTATCAATCAATCAGTGTTTACTGAGGCACCAGTAGGCATGTGGCAGGGTCAGTCTGCTTTTTTCTGTGCCCTTGGTTGTCCAGAACTTCGTTATATGTTAAAAGTATGAATCTGAATTTCCAACTGAATAAAAATGATGTGAATGATGTGCAACATGAACCAAGGGCTGAGAGGGCCACATGCTGTCATCCCTGGCAGTGGCAGACCCAGGGGATTTATTTTCTGCTCATTGGCTTCAAATGGGAAATCTCAACCGGAGGAGGCTGACCTGCCTCCAGGAAATCTTCCTGCCCAAACTACCCTTTCTAATTCATCTGACATTCTTGTTTGCTAGGTGACTGCACAAGCCAGTCATGCTTCTCTCAGTCAGTGCCTTGATATCATTGCATGAGCTACAAAATAAAAGTGATAGCATTCAAGGAGATTCATGCTATAGATTGTGCTCCTTTCCTTTTGCTCCTTGGCTAGGTCCCAAGGGTCCATCCCCAAACTCCAACTTTTTGCTCTTTTTCCTTATTTTCTTGGTCAAGTAATGTTTCATTAATTTTTATTTATTTATTTATTTATTTATTTATTTATTTTGCTTTTTGGATCACACCCAGCGATGCTCAGGGGTTACTCCTGCTTTGCACTCAGGAATTACTCCTGGCGGTGCTTGGGGGACCATATGGGATGCCGGGGATCGAACCCGGGTCGGCTGCGTGCAAGGCAAACGCCCTACCCACTGTGCTATTACTCTGGCCCCATGTTTCATTAATTTTAATATTATTATGTTATTGTTGTTGTTGTTGTTTTGCTTCATTAACTTTAAAAGAAGATTCCATTCTCAAGGCGCAAGCATGTAGATCCTTGGTTGAGCACTTGCCTTGTGAGCATGAGGCTATTGTTCCATCCCCCGCAGGACTCACATCACCATCGAGTGTGGTCCAGGCTCTGCTGTTGTAACTTCCCCTTGCCTCCATACGAGAGCCAAGGGCATGGCCCCTATGAACCACCACAATAATGAGAAGGGACAGAGGGGGCACAAAAGAATATTCTATCATTCAATTTTATGATGGTAGTTACTATTTATTTATTTATTTTTAATTAAAAAAATGTTATTGAATCACCATGAAATAGTTACAAGCTTTCATGTTTGGGTTACAATCTCACAATGATCAAACACCCATCCCTCCAACAATGACATTCCCCACCACCGATATCCCCGGTATACCCCCCTTTCCCACCCTCCCCCTGCCTCCATGGCAGACAATATTCCCCATACTCTCTCTCTACTTTTGGGCATTATAGCTTGCTACACAGACACTGAGAGGTCATCATGTTTGGTCCATTATCTACTTTCGGCATGCATCTCCCATCCCAACTGGATTCTCCAGCCATCATTTTCTAAGTGATCCCTTCTCTATTCCATCTGCCTTCTCCCCTTCGCTCATGAAGCAGTCTTCCAGCTATGGGTCAGATAGTAGTTGCTATTGATTCCCACAGTAACTGTACAGATGAAGATACTGAAGTTCAGGGACAGCACGTGAATTATTTAAATTCTGGGACAAACACATAAATGAATTGCTATTTGAATACCTGGCTTCAGAGTCACAATACAGGATGGTTTCTGGGGGCTGGAGAGATAGTATCACTGTATCACTGTCATCCGGTTGTTCATTGATTTATTTGAGCGGGCACCAGTAACGTCTCCATTACACTCAGCCCTGAGATTTTAGCAGCCTTTCTTTACTCATCTTCCCAAACTATTGGAGGTTCTTTCAAGGTCAAGGGAATGAGACCTATCACTACTGTTTTTGGCATAGTGAATATGCCACAGGTAGCTTGCCAGGCTCTGCTGTGCAGGTGGGATACTCTTGGGGATTTATTTTTTGCTAATTCATTAATTTATTAATTTTATTTATTTTTGGAGAGATAGTACTAGGGTTAAAGTTAAGCCTTGCATGTGGCTGACATTGGTTTGATTCTGAGCACCACCAGGAGTGACCCCAGCACAGAGATAGGAGTAGACCAAAGCCTCCCCCACCAAGAAAGAGTGAAAGGGTAAATACTTTCTGGTAAAATATGTTGCTTTGTTTTCCTTCTCAAAGTGCTGAAATGCTACCCCATTCAGCTTCATTTTCCATGTTGTGGTAGAAACACGTCCCTCTCCCTCTCCTTTCCCCCAGATACCCATTTCTCAATCCCTGCCTTGTGTGATGGAGGTAGGGTGAATTTCCTTCATAGACTGCTGTCAGGATGGCACACCCAAATGCAGTCTCCATTCTCACTCACCTCCCTGCAGGGAAGGGGAAATGGCTCCAGGTGGAAGCAATGGCACCATGATGCCAATCCACTGACTCTGGGACGTTCCTAAACCTGAGCTATTCAGGTGGGTTTAACTATGAAAATTCTCACAAGTGGAAGAGGGAGACAGAAAAAGGGGGTCAGGAAAGGAGATGTGGGGGTAGAAGACTGGTCAGACACAAGACACTTTGCTGACTTTGAAGACGGAAGAACAGACCTGGAAAGGCAAGGAGATGGGCTTTCTGCTAAAACCTCCAGAAGACACTGTACTGTAAAGAATAGGACTGTTCGTGTGGATGTCATGTCAGCCCTCCCAAGTGTGGGTACTTTGTGAGAGCACCGATAACACTGTTCTCACTTAGCCCGAATTCCCTTCATCTACAGCTGCCAGGATGCCCTGCCCAGGGGTCAAGGCCCCATTCTGCCCACCTCCCTACCATCAGAGCCTGCATTTGGGGAAGAGTCAAAGTGACTCTTGATGTACTTCCCTGACCGTGGTCATGAAGTCTGTCAGAGAAGTAGAGTGATGTGCCCAAGCTTATACAGGTAGTGGTGATAAGTTGAAAACTTAAATCCATACACCTTAGCTTTTATTTATCTGTTTATATATTTAGCATGGTCAGGGAATGAACCCAGGTGCTCACACATGTGAGGCAAGTGTTTCATGGCTGAACCCTACCCTGAGCCCTACCTAATTTAGTTCTTTTTAATTTATTATTATTATTATTTCTTTTTGGGTTACTCCTGGCTCTGCACTCAGGAATTACTCCTGGTGATGCTCAGGGGACCATATGGGATGCTGGGAATCGAACCCGGGTCGGCCGAGTGCAAGGCAAACGCCCTACCCACTGTGCTATTGTTCCAGCCCCAGTTTTTTTTTATTTTTAAAAATGTTTTAATGAATCACCATGATGTGCAGTTACAGACTTACAAACTTTCATGATTATGTTTCAGTCATACAATGATCAGTACCCATCCCTCCACCAGTGCACATTTTCCACCAGCAATGTTCCCAGTATCCCTCTCGCCACCCCCACCCCATCCCCCCACCTGTCTCTGTGGCAGGCACATTCCCTTTTACTCTCTCTCTCTCCTTTTGGGTGTTATTGTTTGCAATGCAGGCAGTAAGTGGCCAACATCTATCCTTTAGTTCTAATGATCCAAGAGGGTTATTAAAAACGCAAGCATTTTAGAACTGGGGGTGCATCTCGGGGGAAAGCATTTGCCTTGTATTGTTGCAGCCCCTGGCCCTGCGAGATAAAAAATAAAACAACAGCAATAAAAATCAACATTTTGGGGGAATCATAGTTTTTACTTTTTTTGGCAGGAGGGCAGAGTTGGGCCACATTTAGTGGTACTGAGTACTGACTCTTGACTCATTGCTCAGGGATGACTCCTCGTGGTGCTCAAGAGTCAAACCAAATTTGGCTGCATGCAAGGCAGTTGTCTTTATCTCATACTACCTCTCTGACACCAAGGATCAAGAGCCTAAAATTTAATTATCAGGGGACTGGAGAGATAGTGCAGTGGGCAGGCTGCTTGCTTTGCACATAACAGACCTGAGTTCGATCCCCGGCATCCCATATGGTTCCCCTGAGCAGCACCAGGAGTAACTCCTGAGGCAGAACCAGGAGTAACCCCTGAGCATCGCTGAGTGTGGCCCCCAAACAAACAAAATTTAGTTAATCATTCATATCAGGTTTTCTAGACCTAGTAAACAGACTGAATCCTTGGAAATCACATGGAATGACTAGATCTATAAGAAAACCAATGACCGTAGGAATTCATCGGCCCAATACTGTCTTGTTCACGTATTCATTCAACCACTCATATACACCTGGTAGTGTACTAAGTCCTCAGAAATCGAAGACAGTGGAACATGGTTTGTGCCCTTCAGAAATTCATGGTTTAGTGGGAATGGCTTGGTGTGGAGGATAAACGCACTACAGAGGCTGTGGTGCCATGGGACAAGGGATAGATACAGGGCAAGATAAAGCTGGCTCAGGGCAGTTTGGTTGGGAGCGTCACTTAGTTTGGGGGCTCCTGGAGGAGGCAATGCCTTAGCTGCATTGCAAGCAGATGCTGCAGTAAGGTACCAAAGAAGCCTCAAGCACTGTCTTTGGAGGGGCAGTAGGTTGGATCAGTTAAATATGCCATGTGAAATGATTTTCTTTTCTACCTAAGACCCATCTAATAGCCTTGTTCTCCCTCTTGGAGAACTTGACAGGCTACCAAGAGTCTATTACCTGCACAGGAGAGCCTTGCAAACTGCCCATGGTGTATTCACATCCCAAATACAGTAAAATATATATACATATCTCTCAGAGAGCCTGGCAAGTTACTGAGAGTATCCCGCCCGCACAACAGAGCCTGGCTAGCTACCCGTGGCATATTCAATATGCCAAAAACAGTAACGATAGGTCACATTCCACTGACCCTGAAAGAGCCTCCAATCATTGGGAAAGACGAGTACGGAGAGACTGCTAAAATCTTAGGGCTGAGTGTAAAGAAATATTTGGTTGTTGTTATCCTTGTTAATATTGTTTTTATTTTTTGGGGGGAAGGGGCACACCTGGCAGTACTCAGGGGCTACTGCTCTATTCTCAGGGATTACTCCCTAGAGAGCTCAGGGGATCATGCAGTGCCTGGACCTCCTGCATTCACAGCAGGTACTCAGCCTACAAACTATTTCTCCACCTGCAGTGTTTGATCGCTCGTCCTGTTCCTGAGTGAGCTTCAATGGTGAATGAAGGAGGGCCAGGCTCAGAGGGTGAGTGAGTGCACAGTGCCGGGGAGTGGAAGCAACTGCTGGACACCAAGTGGTCTTACCCTGCTCTTCCCTGACTGGGTCAAGGTGCAGAGTATCCCTTTGTGCCTTAGTCTTCTGGCTCTAAAATGGGCCAGCCAATCCTCTCTTTGCAGGTTGCCCTGTTAAAGAGCAGTAGGCTATACATGTGACCTCACCCATAAAGGAGGTGCTGGATGTGACACTCGTATTGTACGCCACTGATATACTACATGTAGCACACCACATTTGATGGGGTGTAAGATAGAAGGCAACATATCTTGATTATATATGTGTATATATATGTATATGCATATACATATGTATATGCACACAAGGCTCAAACTGTAACAACATGTTGGTGATCTATTATAGAAAGACTTAATCGCTTCAAGGTGACATGCAACAATGTTCTCACACTTTCCTCCAAGGGAAACTTTTGGAGATCATCTTTAGTTGATTATTCATAAGAAGCCATGCAAAATAAATTATTTAGCATCTGCCTTTGGGACAGGCGTAGGTGGTGGTGGGAGAGTTCAAATTAATGGCGGTGGGAAAGTGTAATGGTGGTGGAATTGGTGTTGAAACATTGATGCAATAAATTATTATGAACAAAAATTTAAAAAAACCCAAAATATTAAGGAAAAGGATGTGCTGGAAATGACAGCTATTGGGGCTTGGCTGAAGAGAGGGGAACAGACATGCTTTTTCTCCCTCTCGTTTTGTCCTGTTTTGTGTAAACATTGTGTTGTGACACAGTTCTTTTATTCTGAAGCTATTTCCCATCTGAGAGGGTGCCATCCCTGCTCGCCCATAGTGGTTCGGGGAAGGAGGAGCTAGAGAGGTGATAGTCTCTTGCCATAACCTGGGTCGTCTTTCTGAAGGACAGAGCTGGCCCTGCTTACAATCCCTGACTGCCCTCTGGCTCCCTCTCTGTAGTGACCCATCCACTCAGACGCCCTCTCCTGCGGCTGCTCCTCACTTCCTTCTTTGGGTATAATTGCACTGGTGGTTGTATTGCTCAGCCGACCTGGACCCCACCTTATTCGTTTGGAACACTCGGATACTCTCTAGCATCCAGCTCACATGTCATTTTTCTGTGGGAAAACTCCTCGACTTCTTCTCCCTGAGGCAACCCCGTCACCTGCCAAACCTCTAAACTGTCTAACACGGGTTTCTCAGTTCACAGTGCTCATTATGTTAAAGGAACTATTTATTCATTTGTTCCTCCCGTCAGAGGGGTAATACTTCTGCAGGGCAGTTTTGTGTATTGTATTAATCTTTGGATTTCTAACGTATCTCCGGGTCCCCATAGATGTTTGTTGATAAACTGGTGAAATGAGTGACAGGCAGACAGGTCTTCAGAGTTTCCTCATTGCTAATTTGTAAAAAAAAAAAAAAAAAGCGGCCAGAGAATCCTATAGGTAATTATATGATCACGTTCTGTAACAGATTGGTGCTAGCGAGGGAATGACGGTATATCCCTAAGGTAATGAATTAAAGCCTTGCTTTTGGCATATCCCCTTTCAGAAGCGGGGGAGCGGTCTTTCAAGTGACTTGAAAAATAGGCTGCCGTAAAAGTGTAAGAAAATATATGCAATTAGACTCAATCAATAAAGTTGTCCTTGACTAATGTCTACATTTAAGGGCATTTAATTAAATGATGAAGACAGCCTTTCTGATTCAGCTGTCAGTCTGGTTTATCATATTTGTACAGGAGCTGGGCTTAGATTTTTTTTTTCCTCAGGATCCCTAGGCCCTCAAATATCATGGCGATCCAGGGAGTATCAATGCATGGCTAGGGAGGGGAGAGTGTCGCAGGTGAGCTGAATAAGTCAGCGAAACCAAAGCAATCCAAAGGCTCTGCTCAGAAGAACAGAAATTCTGCAAAATATTCTTTCTCCCCTCAGCCATTCGCTTAGAAAATATTTATTCAGCCTATCCTGTGTGTCAGGGATGGAGCTGTACACTGGCAGTGCCCCAGAGGGAAAGCACCATCCAAAACAAATACCTTTTTGTAATTGTAAGTTATGTTTATTATATTTACATTCTACCCCCAAGCCCAACATGCCCTCTTTTGAACATTTTGTGTATATAAATTCAATGTCCTTGCAATAAACAAGAGGTAAAAAGCAATACTTTTTGTTTGTGTTTTGGTTGGGGGCTGCCTGGCAGAGCTCAGGGCTTACTCCTGGCAATGCACTCAGGGGTCACTCCTGGCAGACTCAGGGGAGACCCTATGGGGTGCTGAGGATCCAATACGGATAAACTGCATTTACCTACCCACTGTACTATCACTCTGGCCCTAATGAATAGCACTTTTAAATTTAGCTTTATTTTTGGTTTTCAGGCCTGACCCAGCGGGCGGTTAGAGCTATTCCTGACTGTGAGCACTTAGGGTGACTCTTGGGGACCATGTGGTACCAGGACTTTTACACGCTGACATGTGTTCAGGCCTTTTGGGCCAGCTCTCCAGCTTAGGAGCAATGCATGGGTTCAGTTTTGTTTTGGGCCTCCCAAGTTGTAGTCAGTTACCCAAAGGGCAGCTTGTGGTGATCGTGGCCAACCTGGCTTGCAGGTTGGTTCTTGAGGGCCCTAGGATAGAGAGACCCACAGGGCCACCTGCTGATGCTCAGAACCTCTACAGCTGCACCTGACGGTGCTTGGAAGATCAAATTAAGGTCCGGCATATGCCTTGCATACACCTTAACCCCCGAAGCAATGCATTCAATAAAAAAATTATGCTGCACCTACTGGGTGCCTGACATTGCGCTTGGCTCTAGGGTCACCAAAAATACCTTCAAGGCACTTGCAACCGCACTGAGGACACATGAAGAAGAAAGGTAGCAGTATGGAAGGAAAAGGGCAGAGGCAGAGATGAGGACAGTTGCAGCTAGAGAAAACACGGTGAAGGAACACATTCCCCCGCCCTTCTTTGCAGGCACAAGGGTTATGCAGCCACAAAGGGAATGGTGCAGGACTTGAGTAATATCACCAACAAGGTCTCCTACGGCGGTTGGCTTTGGGAAGGGACCTTTGCCTGGCTCCTGTCCTTCACTTCAGAGCCAGGAGGAGGCTGCAGGTAGGGCCACCGGGCCTGAGCAGATGGCAGAGAATAGGAGCGGCTGCAGTGAGTGGCTCCTGGGTCAGGCAGCTGTGCTGCCCAGAGGCAGAGGTCCTGACAGCTGCATTCAGAGCTGAGCCCTGCAGGACAGTTCAGCACCCATCTGGACTGGCTACATCCCACACAGTGGCGCCAAGAGGACCTGAACAGAAGGTTCCCATGACCCAGCCAGCAGCAGACCCCGGGGTGGCCAAAGGAGTCTCTGCAATGTTCATATTCGAACTAGATTACATCTCACCCATATGATGGAAAATGTTCTAAATGGTTGGGAAATAAAGGGGCCACAAAATAAAAGTAGCACAGAAAAGGCAAGGGTATCCCTTTGCTTTGGCATTGGTTGGGGCTCAGGACGAGGCGTCACCAGACACATGTCACTGCAGGCACATTTTGGTGCATACCTAGACATGGGCTCCATGGTGCAAGCCCTCCCTGCACACCAGTGTTCTGAATGCATGTTCCTTGGCTGCTGTTGTCATCTCTGCTACCTGCATGGGGCTATGGGCAGGTGGGAACACAGTCTCTCCTCTGACACTTGGGCTTTGCAGACAAGGAAGGCTTGGATGGGAAAATAACTGTCACACAGTTCCGACTAGTGCCCCTACCAGGCTTTTGTGATGACAGGGGTGGCTTCTCAAAAGCTCTTTGGCTAATTTCCCTTCAGTGCATCTACATGCGGACAGTGGGCTCAGACAAAGACTTTCGGAGAGTTATGTCAAGGTCTCTGCAATCGACACAACTGTTTGGCCTTGCATCTTGAGATAAAGGACAGGCTTCTCTTCCCGTGTCCCTAAGGCTGTCTGTGTGGGTGAGAGATAGCTGGGTGCTCGTAGAATAAAACTTGGGGGCAGGTTCTGCCAGGGAGAGCACATCACTGTGGTGTCCCCTGGAGCCACGGTCACTTTTGAATGCCTATTTGCAAACTCAGATGTGGATGGGTGGGGAAGATAAGGCAGTAAGGCTTATCTCTCGCTCTCAGCTGGTTTGCCATTGTCCCTGGGCCCTATGTTGGGCTGGCTAGGGCGCTGGTCTATTATCTTGGCTGCCTTGATCTGCACATGCTCATCTTTGCCACTGTCAAAGAGCATTTTGAGGGGAGGGGTGGTAGGGAAGTGGGCGGAGGTAGGATAAATTTGATGAGACTCCAGATAGGAAAAAGAAACCTTGCTCCCCTGTTGAATATCCTGATCATTAAAAATAAAACAACAACCCTGGGTCACGCTCAGTAGTGCTCAGGGCTTGCTCTTGATGCTTTACTCAGGGGTCACTCCTTGTAAACCTTGGGGGGACCTTATAGGGTGCTGGGGATCAAACCTGGATTGGCTGCGTGTAAGGCAGGCATATTACTGGCTGTACTATCTCTCTGCCCCATGCTCCTAGGTTTAAACATAAACTTTCAAAAAGATCAAATGAGGGGCTCACTCTCAGTCCCAATTCTCCAAGTCAGAAAGGTCAACTACATTGGGAAGATCATCCGAGAGAGGGTTAATGAAGGGCTTTTCCTATAAGATCAAGCATGTTCTCCTTTTGGATCTTGTCACTTTAACCAACACAGAATTGTCTCAGTCAACACATTCATTGCCACTAGAGCTCTCTCTCTCTCTCTCTCTCTCTCTCTCTCTCTCTCTCTCTCTCTCTCTCTCTCTCTCTCTCTCTCTTTGTGTTTATCCCTAGATGGACTCTGCAAACAGTTGTGTTTTTCTAAAATTCATTCTGAACTCTAGAGCTTTTCCACCTCTCTGGGCACCTCCAAGGTGACAGATGATAAGACATCTGCCATGTGCTGCAGAAGAAGCCACCATTGTGAAAGGGTCCTGACCAGAACTGTCCTCACTCTGCAGAGACCCTGTGAGCCAGTGCCAAGCTTCTCCATCAGATCCAAACTCCGCCATTAAGGACCCTCCCATCTCTGAAAATGTTTCTGCATCAGCAGCATCCCTTGTGAGCTGACAAGGCTCTCTGGAAGCTTGGGTGCAGGGGTCCTGGCTCTGCAGTCAGAGAACTGGATAGCAGTCTGTGACATTTTGCTTTTTCTGGAGAAGTCTCTGTGCTCACTTTAGGAGATCAACTAAGGACCATATAGTTGACAACAGCAAAAGGACAAAGAGCTTCTATCAGGATGATAATATTCTTTTTTGGGGGGTGTTGGGTGGGAGTGTTGGGGCCACACCCATCAATGCTCAGGGCTTACTCCTGGCTCTGCACTCAGGAATTACTCCAGGTGGAATTACTCAGGAGACCATATGGGATCCTGTTGATCAAACCCAGGTTGGATGTGTGCAAGACAAGAGTCCAACCCACTGTACTATCACACCAGCCCTAGGGTGGTAAAATTCTTTTTGGGAGCAATACAGAGTAGCCAGTTTAAAGCAAAAAGTTCCAGGATGAGTTGCTGTTGAGCTCTGGAGTACTGGGGGGCCCACTAGCATCACTCTGGCAGTGCTTGTGGGTCACCAGAGCTCCCTGGTGATGCTCAGGGGCTACCTGGGATTTGGAGGGTTTCATACCTAGCAGTGACCAGGGGACCACGTGACGATGGGTAGCAAACCAGGATTCTCCACGGGAAGCCTGGGCCCCTGATTCCAGTGCTTTCTCATTGACCTCTACACTATGATTTTCTTCCCTTGGGGCTGGAGGGTGAAAAATTAGGTCAGACCCAGAGTTTTTCAGGGTCTGCTCCATGCTTATTGCTGGTGGGTGACTCCTGTAGTACCCAGGGGACCGTGTGGTAATGAGGATACAACCTTAGCTTCCCACATGTTCTCCAGTTCTTTGAGTTGTCTCCAAGCTCTAGACTAGAGCATTCACAAGAGAAGAAGGAATGACAATAGACAGTTTTGCTTTAAATGACTGCGTGATGCTTACACTTGGTTGGTGCATGGCAAAGAAGTCTTAAGGAAATTCACAGAGTGTGAATTAATACATGGTGCTAGTAGAAAAACAAATTAGGTGGGTAATTCACCTACAAAGAGCTTAACATTTAAGGAAAATAAAAGATATAAGTAAGGAGTTCCTTGGCCAGAGAAGAAGGGGTGAACAGTTTCAGCTTTATGGAAGAGTCAGGGTTGGAGATGGACAAATCTCTCTGGTGCTGCCTTTTGCAGGTACAACTCTCTGACTTAATTCTGCAGGAAGAGCACAAAGCAAGCACCTTTTTGCCAGAAGACCTGTGATAGATCAGGTGACATGGCTTCTATACTTGGCTTCATACTGTATTTGCTTGAGAATGAGCCTTCTTAAACTTCCACTTACAACTGCTTTTCACTTGAGAAATTATTTTGGGGTTTGGAGGTCACACTCATTGGTGCTTGGGGGCTATTCCTGGCTTTGCCCTCGTGGTCACTCCTGGTGGTACTAGGGAACCATATACAGTGCCAAGTATTGAACCAGGGTGGGTCACACTTAAGGCAAGTACCTTAGCCCCTGTGCTATCTTTCTGGCCCTTGCTTGAGAAATTTTCACATGACCGTGAATACATAGTCACACAAAATAAGTATATAGAGCAAACATTTAATGATAATTAATCATAAAGAAGGACTGGAGCGATAGCAGAGTGGGTAGGGCATTTGCCTTGCATGCGGCCGACCCAGGTTCGATTCCTCCATCCCTCTTGGAAAGCCTGGCAAGCTACTGAGAGTATCCTGCCTACACGACAGAGCCTGGCAAGCTACTCATGGTGTATTCAATATGCCAAAAACAGTAACAACAAATCTCACAGTGGAGATGTTACTGGTGCCCGCTCGAGCAAATCTATGAATAACGGGGGCGTAGTGGATAGTGCAGTGCTAATCATAAAGAAACTTATTGGCTGGAGAGATAGAGCAGGTAAGGCATTTGCCTTATAGTAACTGACACCGGTTCAATCCCTGGCATTGCTTATGGTCCCTCAGGCTTTGCCAGGAATGATTCCTGAGCACAGAGTCAGGAATAAGACCTGAGCACCTCTAGGTGCGTGCCCCTCATCCCCCGAACCACAAAAACAAAGAATTTCTTTGAAAACGTTTCCCACAGGCAGCTGTGCCATCCCACGGGGAGGAGGGGGCCGACTCTGCACAGCCTGAGAAGCGAAGCTGCCCACAGCAGTCCCCCAGGTTCTAGAACTACTGCTGGCGATCGGATGCACTTTTGCAAAAAAGTTTTCAGATTTTTTTTTTTTTTTTGAGCTCATTTCTCCAAGACAGTCCACCTGGGGCCTGCTCTTGGCTCTGGACTGCGGCCAGAGCATGACAGCAGCATGAACTCGCTGTGGGTAACAAGTCCTCTGTTATGACTGGGAGCGTTTGCGATGCTATAAATAACTCTATCAATATTGTGATAATGGCACTTTAAAGAGGTCTCTTTTACAAGTGCTGAATGTAGGAGAGGAGAGAGGAGCAGCTGCGCTCATTAATTCTGAAGGATGCCTCCCCGTCTACGACTTGCAGGTGTGACAATAGGCGTGTTGACTCAATGGAAGTCTAGATAATGTTTCGATTGCGGAAAAAGGTTAGAGTAATATTGTTAGCTTTTCCCATTGTGTCTGGTGTAATGAAAACAAATGATAATGGCTTAATTGGAGATGGGGAGGGGGGAGGGGCCAAACCTGTAACCTCGTTACAGATTTCCGGTGCTCACAAATAGCTCCTCCCCCGCCAAGTACAAGGATCGTAATTGACAGCAGTAGATCTTTTGATAATTAATTGCAGTAAATTATCACTTGGCACCCAAAAAAGCATAATTGTAATTAATTTGCAACCTTTTCAGCATAACACTGAATTAGAAATGGCATCGCCATCCGTTTTTTTTCCAAGCGAGTGAGTGGAGGGTAAGGAAATGCATGTGCCCCTCCTTCGCCGCCCTCAGTCAGGAGGCAAGTCCTGGCTGTAATTTTTCTCATATGGTTGTGACACCGCCGTGGCTCTCTTGGGTTAAGAGTGTTTAATTTTGGTTGTGACGCCTGGCCCTGTCAGCCAGAGGGGTCCCCTACTGAGTTCCATCATGGTATCCCATCCCCCTAAGCCTCTAGGTAGTCTCTTAACCTCCGTCTCATTCTGTGTCTGTCTTTCTCTATCTGTCTCATTGACCAGATTGCCGAGAGCCACAGTTTGTTCAGATAAACATGGTTTCAGTATAAACGACGCATGTGCTTCTTTTTTTTGGGGGGGTGGGTATTCACACCTGACTGTGCTTAGGGATGACTCCTGGCTCTGCACTCAGGGGTCATTCCTGTGTTGCCTGGGGAGCCCTTTGGAGTGCTAGGAACTGAACCTAGGTCAGCAATGTGCAAGGCAAATGCCCTGGTCGCTGTACCATAGATCCGACCCACTGGATGTATCTTTAATAAAATAATTAAGAAAGACTTCTCCTCCAAATGCTTCCTTTCTTTTTTTTCCCCCAGGCACCTCTGTTCAGGGGTGGGGTGAGGAGTATAGATCATTTTTAAGAGTCCTTGCCATGGTGCAAGTTTACAGTGATTGCTCAGATCAAGTTCAATCTAATTGCTCAACCGTTAATTAGAAACAGAAATGAGGAATAAAAAACTATTTTCACTGGATTCTGGGGAACTGTTTATACTTCAACGGAGTGCTGGGGAGAACAAATCATCAAGCTGTAAAAGATTACATCTGGGTTAAAATCAAATCAAATAGATTCATTAAGCCAAATGGTGTTCTGAGTTGACTGTCATGGCTTGCTGTCCTGTTGATCAAAGGCTCAGGAGGTCATGGAACCTTCCTTCACTTGCTACAGATGTCTGCTTGAAAGAATGAGGAGGACCATGCCTCTGTCCAAAAGGGCAAAAAGTAGTTCTGTGTAGTCATTGGACATTTTTTTAAAAAAAGATAATAATCATGGCCATACCTCAAGCAGACCCATATAACAAAACTCAGCTTTGTTAAATTATTTTGGACACTTTTAAAGTTCTTCTCAGTTTCATTGTTATAAATTCTAGAAATGCTGAATTTATAGCCAGAGTCCTTCACCACTGCTGCCCTGCCAATGAACTTTGGTTTGACCTATATGTAACACCTTCTCAGGGGGTTAACAAATCATTCAATCTTTGTGAAACGCTCTTTTCTCTAAAAGCAACACCTTAAGCACCCTCCCCCCCATAACTTCCTCCAGTTGGACTAAATTAGTCATGATAGTTTTACTGTGTGAGCTAATATTCACAAGTGTCAGAGTTCAAACCACCCAATATATTTCATAGGAGACTTAGCATTGAACTCGAGCCTTAGCTCTGAGTAGCCAAAGGTCCCGATGTTCATCTTGCTGAACTTCTATCTGAAGACCTCAAGTGCAAGGACGTATTGACTCCACCTACAACTGCTATGTTTCGTGCCCATCAAACCTTTCTTTCTTTCTTTCTTTCTTTCTTTCTTTCTTTCTTTCTTTCTTTCTTTCTTTCTTTCTTTCTTTCTTTCTTTCTTTCTTTCTTTCTTTCTTTCTTTCTTTCTTTCTTTCTTTCTTTCTTTCTTTCTTTCTTTCTTTCTTTCTTTCTTTCTTTCTTTCTTTCTTTCTTTCTTTTCTTCTTTCTCTTTCCTTCCTTCCTTCCTTCCTTCCTTCCTCCTCCTTCCTTCCTTCCTTCCTTCCTTCCTTCCTTCCTTTCTTTCTTTCTTTCTTTCTTTCTTTCTTTCTTTCTTTCTTTCTTTCTTTCTTTCTTTTCTCTCTCTCTCTCTCTCTCTCTCTCTTTCTTTCTTTCTTTCTTTCTTTCTTTCTTTCTTTCTTTCTTTCTTTCTTTCTTTCCTCTTCCTTCCTTCCTTTTTTTCTTTCCATCTTTCTTTCCTTCTTTCTTTCTCTTTCTTATTTCTTCTTTCCTTTCTTTTCTTTCTTTCCTTTAATTTCTCTCTTTTCCTTTCTCTCCCTCTCTTTTTCCCTCCCTTCTCTCTCTCTCTCTCTCTATCTCTCTTTATTTCCTTCACTGGGCCTGAGGGGCTATTGTTAGCTCTGTGCAGGACTGACTCCTGGGTTTCTCAGGAGATCATAAGTCATGCTAAGGATTCGATACAATGCAAGAGCTTATGCCCTGTACTATCTCTCTGGTCCAATAATTCATTCTTTCTTATCAAGAATATGATTTCTGAGGAGCAAATGGAAGAAAATAGCCTTTGTCAGGTATTTATTTTGAAAAGAGGATAGAAAATCTAATTTTCTCAGAGATATAAAATGAACATTCACAAATGAATGCTTCAGAGAGGTAGATTTAACTAAAGGATCATTTAAACATTTATTTTTATATCAAGGGGCAACCAGACGCCCATTGCAAGAGGGGTTTGGAAATAAAGTGGAACTCAGTAGGTACCATTGGGGGGGATGAAGGGAAGGGTTTGGCAGGGGAAATGAGTGACTTTGGACTAGGGCCTTTACAACCTTCTTCTAATAAGAAGTTGTTTATGGGTATTGGATTGCATGACACAGAAAGGCAGAATTTGGAAACAAGTTAACATGGAACAAAACAAAAGCTCCAGAAATCAGTTCCCTCTTCTTGACAATGGAGTAGGAGGGCAAGCTCTCAGTGACTGAGCTAATCCAACACTGATGGTCTAGTGACTTACTTTTCAGTTCTTTGAGAAGCCATCGATAAATTAATGATTCAACTGGAGGCCATTATTTATTTATTTGGCCATACCTAGCAGTGCTCAGATTTTTTCCCTGACTCTGCTTACACGTTTGGCGTGGATTGTGGGACCAGGCACAGTGCTGGGGACTGAACTTGTGTTAGCCTCATGCAAGGGAAGTGCCCAACCTCTTTCCCATCTCTCCAGATCCTGGTTATTTATTTATGTGCTGCCTGGGGCTTCCCTCTTGGAGAGCCTGGCAAGCTACTGAGAGTATTCTGCCCGCACAGCAGAGCCTGGAAAGCTCCCTGTGATATGCTAAAAGCAGTAACAACAAAAAGCACAGTAGAAATGACATGTGTACCCTATATGTTCATTGCAGCACTGTTCACAATAGCCCAAATCTGGAAACAACCCGAGTGTCCCTAGAACAGATGACTGGATAAAGAAACTTTGGTACATCTACATAATGGAATACTATGCAGCTGTTAGTAGAGATGAAGTCATGAAACTTGCTTATAAATAGATAAACATGGAGAGTATCATGCTAAGTGAAATGAGTCAGAAAGAGAGGGACAGACATAGAGGGACCCGCACTCATTTGTGGAGTATAAAATAAATCACCTGAGGCTGACACCCAAGGACAGTAGATACAAGGGCCAGGGGGATTGCCCCATAGCTGGAAGACTGCTTCATGAGTGGAGGGGAGAAGGCAGATGGAATAGAGAAGGGATCACTAAGAAATGATGGCTGGAGGGGCAGTTGGGATGGGAGATGCATACCGAAAGTAGATAATGGACCAAACATGATGACCTCTCAGTGTCTATGCTGAAAGCTATAATGCCCAAAACTAGAGAGAGAGTATAGGGAATATTGTCTGCCTTAGAGGCAGGGGAGGGTGGGAAAGGGTGGGTATACCCAGGATATTGGTGGTGGGGAATGTGCACTGGTGGAGGGATGGGTGTTTGATCATTGTGAGATTGTAACCCAAACATGAAAGCTCGTGACTATCTCATGGTTATTCAATAAAATTTAAAAAAATTAAAAAAAAAAACAGTAACAACAAGCTCACAATGGAGACATTACTGGTGCCCACTTGAGCAAGTCGATGAGCAACGGAGAACAGTGCTACAGTGCTGCTGGGGAGCCTCAGGGGCCTAGGAACTTAGGCATGAGAAGCATGCTTTCTACTGTTCAACCTCATTCCCAGTCCCAATTCACATATTCCTTTAGTCATTCACTCCTGCCACAAATGATTCTGCACCAGCCCATTGTTTCAGGCCTGAGCACCTGCTGCTCTCAGATTATCAGAAATAATGAATTGAGTCAGGCTGGCTAGTTTGCCTGCTTCAAAGTTTGGTATTTTTCTTTCTCATTCTGACTCGTGTTAGAGGGAGTAAATACATTAGCCGAATGGGAAACAGAACGGAAGCTAAGCTTTTGAAATCTTTTATAAGATCGAGTTGGCTCATAAGAGCTTGACCTGGTTCCTGCCACCACTCTTCTCCCAGAATCTCTCCCATTATTTTCTCCTCTGCCCACCTGGCCCTTCGTTGTTTAATTCTTGCAAATGCTTCGTATGCTTTCCTAGATCAGAGTTTCCGTTCAAACTCTTCCTTTGACCTCCCCTGGGTCCTTCAGCTTCAAAAATAACCTCCTCAAGCCTGTTCCATCCTGCAAAGCAGCCTCTTCCTGCACTTTTCACTTTTCATGCTCCTGGAGTCTTATAGTTTTGATTTTCTATCCCTTAATGGAGTTCTTTAACAGGTGAGCTCATTACAAAACTCAATTTGATTCCATTGTTGGTTGAGTTCCTGAAATCACAGTTTGAGATTAGCTGGTATAAAATATTGGGCCAGAGGCCTGAGAAATACAGGGGTAATTGTTTTGTCTTGCACGCAACTTATCCCTGACACTGCATATGGTCCCTGGACCCTGTCAGGAGAGATCAAGCTCTGAGCACCGCTACGTGTGCGTCTCACCCACATGTGCCTCTCACCCTTCTATTCTCACAGCCTGCAAAAAAGTGCACTCAATTCATATGAAATGAACAAAATCATATTTATATCTTAAATTGTATATGCGTTTGCTTGATGTGCATTTTATGTGATTGTATTTTGTTGCCTCCCCTCTCCTCTCTTCCCTTCGTTGCTGTTGTTGGTGCCATGACAGGTGTTTGTACACAACTGAGTTGCTTGGGCGTTTTTTCAGCTGTGAGACTGGGGCTCCACATCAGGTTGTGGTGCTCATACACATAGCTGCAGTGCTGAGTTTACACTCCATTGTGTTGTAGGGCGTTCGGCTTGCACGTGGCCGACCCGGGTTCGATTCCTCTGCCCCTCTTGGAGAGCCCAACAAGCTACCGAGAGTATCTCGCCTGCACGGCAGAGCCTGGCAAGCTACCCGTGGTGTATTCAATACGCCAAGAACAGTAACAACAAGTCTCACAATGGAGACGTTACTGGTGCCCCCTTGAGCAAATCGATGAGCAATGGGATGACAGTGATACAGTGACACTGATACAGTTGTAAAGCTGGCACATGTCTGCTGGGGGAGGTGGTCATACTCTTAGGGGAGATACACAGGTTAGGGTAGGGGTGCTCACCCAGGATCACTCAGTGCTCATTCATGTGGGGTTGTGTTTCCTGGGAGTGCTGTATGCATAGATTTATTTTCAAATTGTTTTTATTGTGGTGCTTCCACACATTTGGCTGTAATGTGGCCAGAGATTGCTTACTGATTCAGGTATTGCAGACAGAAGAACTGCCATGATTGTGCTTGGTGCATGTGGGACACTGAGGGTTTGTACTGATAATCAGATGCTTATAAGGTAGTATTCCACAAAGCCCTTTTGTATATTGTTTTTTCCATTTCTACCCTCCTTCCCTCCCTCCCTCCCTCCCCTCCCTCCCTCCCTCCCTCCCTCCCTCCCTCCCTCCCTCCCTTCCTTCCTTCCTTCCTTCCTTCCTTCCTTCCTTCCTTCCTTCCTTCCTTCCTTCCTTCCTTCCTTCCTTCCTTCCTTCCTTCCTTCCTTCCCTTCTTCCTCCCTCCCTCCCTCCCTCCCTCCCTCCCTCCCTCCCTCCCTCCCTCCCTCCCTCCCTCCCTCCCTCCCTCCCTTATTTCCTTCCTTCCTTCCTTCCTTCCTTCCTTCCTTCCTTCCTTCCTTCCTTCCTTCCTTCCTTCCTTCCTTCCTTCCTTCCTTCCTTCCTTCCTTCTTTCCTTCCTTCCTTCTTTCCTCCACACCTGGCAGGGCTCAGGGCTTACTCCTGACTTTGGTATCAGAGATTTGTTCTGGTGGTGCTCAAGGGGACCATATGGGGTGCTGGGGATCAAACCCACATCAGGCTCATGCAAAGCAAGAGCCCCACCCATTGTATTATCTCTCTGACCCATATTTTGGTGTGAGAATATTTCATAGTCTGTGTTACTGGAAGGGAATTATGTCATCTTGTGGTTCTTCAAACTATGCTTCATGAAGCTTTAGTGAGTATATTCCATTGCACAACTCCAGGGGGTGCCTTTCTGTAGCAGTCCATGTGATGGCAGAAACTATGCTTGTCTGTCATGATCACATTATATACTAGCCAACTTGATTTTGCAATATTGAGCTTCTGAAAAAATTTTTACTTGAAGAACAGGGTTCTAGTTAGAACAAGAAAGTATTTCCCATTCCATCATTCACTCACAGGCCAGTGGGGCTTAGGTAGCTGCATGGTCTGAGCATACTTGGTCAACTCTGGAATGAGCTGAAGCCTGAATCCAAATCTCTGGATCCACAGTTAGCTTTTGGTCCCTACCCTGTGACATCTAACTAGAGAGATGGCAAGTTGGAGAACAGCAGCATCGGACGGGGAAACTTGTGGCTGCTGGACAGAAACCCTGGGAAGGGGAGACAGCTGGGTGCAATGCAAACTAGCCGCTCCCCTGGGCCCTCCCTGCCCTGGTTAGACATGCCCCTTCTTTGGGTCTTCTGTGAAGACTCGTCTCCTCCCTCTGCCTCCCAGCTCCCTGTTCATGCTCTTCCCTCCTGCCTTCTTCTGGGTGGTCTTTTATCCCTCCAGTGCTGGTACATGGGAGAGGAACCAGGCCCCACTTTCTGGTTCCCAAACTGCCTGTGTGTGCAGATCCCTCCTATCTGCTTGTGTTTTCTGGAAAGAATTTCATTCCTACACTCACCAATGACCTGGGTCCATGTATTGGACTTTTGAGCACCTGGGAGAATCTTTCTTCAGTGAAAAAGCTTTATAGTCGCTGTTGGTTCTTGATCAGGAGTTCGAGCCAAAAAGATAACTTATTCTGAGAATGTCTCTTGTGCCTTTTTGCTGTGGCAAAGCCGTCTTTCTTCCCTGACCTCCGCCTACACTAATCTAATCTGTGGCCACATGAGCACTTGAGGACTTGGGTCTGAAGAAGGATTTCTAGCCATATTCAAAGCCAGGCAAGCACAAATAAAACGCACAGGAAGAAAGTTACATTCATGTGTCTAGTCTGCAGTTAGAGTCAGCAAATGCTACTAGCATGAATTAATGACAGTGGCTGTATCCTAACTTGCCTAGTTCCTGCACATGACCGGCTTTTTTTTTTTTTTACAGTATCAGAGAGGCTTGGGGATTAGAAAATGGGATTCAGGTGATGTAGATGGTTCCCCCCTCACCCATTAAGAGGATGTAAGACAGACTCAAATACTCATTAGGACGGTGAAAGCTCTAATCCCTTCTCCCTCAAAGCATGGAAACTGCTCTAGCATCTTACATTCTTCTGGACCACTCTGGCCATCGATTTTCATTTAGTTTCCGACTCATATTCTTCACTAGACCAATGGAGGAAGGGATGCAACACACCTGATTTCTACCTGGAAAGTCACCCACAAGAAGGCATTTAGATACCAAGAAGGCTTTCCTGAAAGTGGAGATATGAGAGAAGTTCTGGTAGGAGCAGCATATAACATTTTCATGGGAGGAGAATTTTGTTTTTAAAATCCCATTAGCCAGATGAAGAAGTTATGGTCTATATGCTCAGAATATTATGCAGCATAATATTATGGAATACTATGCAGCTCTGAGAAAGAACAAAATCATGCAATTTGCTGCGGCACCATGGATAGAACTAGAGAATATAATGCTGAGTGAAGTCAGTTCGAAGGAGAGGTACCTTTCTCACATGTGGGATCTAAAGAAATACAGTTAAAGTTAGAACCAAAGGCAACATAACAGGATAACTGATGCACACAACTGAGTTCGGGGGTCAGCAGGGGTGTAAAGGAAGGAGCACTGGGGTCCTTGGGGGAGGCAGGTGGGTATCCTAGTGATGAATGTGAATGTGGTGTTAGAACCAGGTGCGTAGGAAGCCACCAGTGATGGTACTGTAAATCACAGAACCTCAATTAAAAAAAACAAAAAAACAAGAAACTACGAAAATTTCTCATTAGCCAGTTTGTCAAATTGCATTCCAGCCTCCTGTTCTGTAGGGAGCCATTTTACCTTACTGATCTTATCCTGTCACTATTTGTTTAATCACTAGCTAACCCCATGCCACACCTAGCAAAGGTTGCCACTCCTAATCTTACTGATCTTATCCTATCAGCATTTGTTTATTACTAGCTAAATCCCGTGCCACACCCTGCATTTCTGTTGGGGGTCCTGGCACCACCTCCTCCCGACAGGGAGGTATAAATACTGTAACTGCCATAGAATAAAGGCCTTTTCTCCCTCCTCCGGGCTCTGTGTCTGTTCTTTCGGCTGCGCCCTACGAAGGGTTCTCCCTGCTGAACAGAACGAGACCTCCACACATCGACTTCCACACTGTTCAGTGAGCTAGTGCCTTTGTTCCCCTGTCCACACCTTTCCCCTCCTGGCCCCTCTCCTGCCTATGCCATCATCCTTCCCAAACCAACCGGACCAAATCAAAGCCACCCAAATCAATGCATCTCTTTCCCTCATGCAGTGATGCTGGGGTCTCTTACAGCCTTCATCCCTTAAACTCAGCCCTAAATGCATCAAGGTCCTTAGACAGACAAAAGGCCCTTTTATGCAAGAAGCTTCTCTCCGGAGAAAATCGCACACAGACAGACAAAAATTGCCCTCACCAGTGTGGCGTAGAGGGCGTGAGAAAGGGCCTGCGGTGGGTGGGCTGGCACCGGGCAGCCTGAGTCATAGGCAGAAGCCTACGCTGGAGGGAGTAATGGTCCCCAGAGGGCTGCGGGGTCTCTGCAGGGCTTTGCATGCAGTGCGGCTTTCCTTTTGCTGACGCTGCGTTCCCTGAAAGGGGAGCTCAGGGAGACGTGCCCTGCTTAGAAACGACAAGCCCCTCACGTCTTGCTGGAGCCCGAGACAGCAGCCTCTGGTAGGTGCATGCCCAGCGTGATGTGTGTGTGTGTGTGTGTGTGTGTGTGTGTGTGTGTGTGTGTGTGTGTGTGTCCGGACTCGCCTCAGTCCTTCTGACTGCCACTAACAGCAGCAGATATGATTTCTGGGTGGTGCTTCTGAATCGCTCCCTCCTGACCCTCCCTTCAAAAAAAAAATGGGGCTTTGGTGAGGGATGATGGGGGCAGATCAGAACGCGGCAGAGCCAAGTGCAAGACATGACACGAGCTGGTTGAACAGATCGACACAAGTGAGGTTCAGAGACACAAAAGATGCCTGAGTCTTGTGGTGTGGCTGTGGGCAGTCAGCCCTCACTCTCTGGCCTCAGATCCCTTCCTAGAAAACGGGGGGCTTTTGGTTTTCGAAGTGTGTCCCCAAGGGGGAAAAAGGCTCAGACCCAAGCAGCCTGGTCCTCTGTGTTTTATTGCAGCGGTGCTGAGACTTTTTTTTCCCCTTGAAAGGAGCCGGCCATAAAAGACGTCTGAAGCGTGGCTCTGAAAGCTGACGGCAGTTTCTCTGAGCACCGTGCTCCCTGATTCGCCATGGGACAGGCAAGAAGGATGGGGCTGGGAAAGGCGTGCGTAGGAGAAAGAAATTCCTGCTACAGATAAATCCCTGGCCGACCTCTCTCCATCTCTGCACGTTTAAAGATTTAAAATCTACTCCTTTTCTCTTAAATGCAGTCTCAGCAAATAAAGCCCACTTTAAATTATTCAGGTTTGTTATACCCACAAATCACCCCTCCAGTGCCTTCTAAATAAGAAACTAATAACTCTCCTTGCGAGGAGTGTCCCTTCCAGCGGCCATGGCGGAGGCATGAACCTGCATGAGGAGGAAATAATACCGGTGATTTCCAAATTATACTCATTTTCGGAAAGAACTTAAATAAATGAATGAGCCCAACGCAGCCTGCTAATTTCCTCTGCGCTGAAATGCAGGGGTAATAGTTTTCTGCCAGCAAGTGTTGGAAACAAGATCACTTAGAGCCACTCTTAATGGGGATTTTAGATCTCTCATAACATTTAGTTGCACTTTCAAAAGTCTTTGACTCTTTATAGTGCTTAGAGGGACTGTGGAGGTGGGGCAGGGATTAAGGTAGGGAGGGCGGGAGAAAGAGGGGACCCAAGGCTTAGGCCCTCAGGACTGGACATTCAGAGACCTGAGCAGTCTACTGAGGTCATGTTCAGCATGAGTTTCTGGCTCTTCTGTCTCAGCTTTAAACACTCTGGGGGGTTGGGGGTACTCATCAATCCCCTGTTGCTTCCCGCAACTCCCTCCTGTCATTTATTTTTTGCTTTTTTTTGGGGGGGGTCACATCCAGCAATGCTCAGGGGTTACTCCTGGCTCTGCATTCATGAATTACTCCTAGCGGTGCTGGGAGGTCATATGGGATGCCGGGGATTGAACCCGGGTTGGCCACGTGCAAGGCAAGCGCCCTATCCGCTGTACTATCGCTCTGACCCCAAGCAGTTTATTCTTATCTCTGACAATGCTAGTTATTGGGGGATGCCAGGTACCAAATAAGCACTCAGTGTTTGTAATGTGAATATTCCATAGTTTGGCTTTCCCATTGGTGAGAGCATGAACAAAGCACATAAGATCACCCACATGCAAGGTGCTATCAGAGAGACAGAGAGACAGAGAGAGAAAGAGAGAGAGAGAGAGAGAGAGAGAGAGAGAGACAGAGACAGAGACAGAGACAGAGAAACAGAGACAGAGACAGAGAGACAGAGAGAGACAGAGACACAGAGAAACAGACACATACAGAGAGAGAGAGAGAGAGAGAGAGAGAGAGAGAGAGAGACAGAGTAGCTGAGGCCAGGTTGACTGGCAGGGGCTGAGAGACACGTTCACTCTCTCCCTTCTGCCTTGGATGGCCCCAAAGGCAGGACTCTGTTAGAGTATCAGCACGGGGTGGGGCAGCAGAGGTGAGATAAGCCACCAGGACAGAAAAGGTAGGCGGGGGAGGAGGTGAGCATGGAGCCTCAGCTTGAGCTGGGCATGCTCTCTGAGGAGAGTTTATGACAGCACTGAGGTCACAGGACATCTGAGCCAGCAAGTGTTCCCTAGCTGGTGTTTGGGGGTCACTCCCCGTTCTGTGCTTGGAGGTTGCTACTGCTGACGCTTGGGATACCAAGTAGCTCTGGTGTGTGGGTGCCTGAATCCTGGTCACGTGCAGGTAGAGCATGCTTTGCGTGCACGTAACCTACTGATGCTTCTCTCTCTCTCTCTCTCTCTCTCTCTCTCTCTCTCTCTCTGACCTCTGACCCTCCAAGTTCCCCTTTGTGAAAGGATCACAGGGAGATCTGGAGAAACCTGTCCTGGCACTCTTACGGAACACCTACTGTTTTACTCAGAACAGTGCGATGTCCCTGCTTGGGAGACTGCATCGTCTGGAGAGGAGAGGGGACAGGGGCTGTGGCAGGCGCTGCTGAGAGGTTGAGGGCTCCCTGCAAACCATTTCCCTGCAGAACAGACAAATGAAAGCAGGGCTGGGCTCTGGGCTGGGAGGACACGAAGCCAGAATGAGAGGCAGGATCACGGGCCTCACCTCCTGACACTAAGGCTTCTTCCTGGCGATGGGAATCCCCAAAATGGTTTGAGGTAGCAATGATGTTCGCTGAGGCCTTGGGAACTCCTGGCTCACAGGCCCTTAATGAACTTTTTTTTTTTTGCTTAATTTTGGGTCACATGCGGCGATGCACAGGAGTTAACTCCTGGCTCTGCACTCAGGAATTACTCCTGGCGGTGCTCAGGGGACCATGTGGGATGCTGGGAATCGAACTGGGGTTGGCTGCGTGCGAGGCAAATGCCCTACCTGCTGTAGTATCACTCGAGCCCCTGAACATTCTTTTAAAATGCTGAGGCAAGATCATCTCCCCTCCCCCCTCCCCCCTACTGACAGTTTGTACATTTCATGGCTATATGAATATGAAGAAACTCCTTCTAGGAGAAACTTATGTCATGACGTGTCCCAGAACGGGAAATAGGAAACAGGGCTTATGAAGGCTCCTCTGTGTGGTGTCTGTGTCAGCTTGGGTAGCTCTCAAGCTGTCTGGGACACTTAGTTTCACAATCCCTAGGCTGGAATTGAGAGTGCCCTGCTTGGGCGGGAGTGACAGTACTGTGGATAGGTTGCTTGCCTTGCATGCCTCCGCCCTGGGTTCGATCCCCAACATTTCATCTGGTCCCCTGAGCACCGCCAAGAGAGATTTCTGAGTGCAGAGCCTGGAGTAATCCCTGCGCATCACTGGGTGTGGCCCAAAACAGAAAAAAAAAAAAGAGAGTGCCCCACTCCTAGAGGGCTGTGAAGGAGTGCTCACTGTACTATTATCAGGGTGGAGATTTCACGGGTCCCAGGTGGGTGCTGGAAACAGATCTTAGAATCCTGCAGGCAGGGTTGAGAGAACAAGGTTTGGGAAGGAGGCTGACATGGATCTTCCTTGACTTTTTCCACTTGCCCCTCCCCAGGGAGAATGCAACGCTAGCTGGGTGCTAGCTGGGTGCATCTCAGTACTCCAGAGTTAAGAGGCTCAGGTTGGAAATAGCCACGCTGATTTATGAGCCGGAGTCAGATTTGCTTTCATATCGCAACACGGGCAAGTCAGGTCTCTTAAATAATTGGGCGCGCAGATTTATAGCTGGGCTGCCTGCTCGCCTCGGTGCCTGCGCTCTGACCGTGGACGGGCTTCGCTCAGGAGAGGCTGAGGTCAGCAGCTTCCTGGACAGGGGCAGAGATGCTGTGGCAGCAGCCGGTGGGCCAGCCAGCGCAGCTATTTCTGGGGGGCCCCTAGATCCTCCCTCGGCCTGCACATGCTGTCAGGACTTGGGGGGCCTCTTTTATTTTTTTTGCAGGTCCGGGTTGGTCAGGGCCCTGGGAGGCCAGAAGCAGGGCTGACGTGTGTAGTGACCCTCTGGAGGAGGGTGGGGTGGGCAGGGGCATGTGCCAGGGTTTCTTTGTTGCCTGTGGTGGTCAAAATCCTCAGGGAAATCTTAGTGTCTTCTGGAAACTTCTGTTTGTTTTTTTTTTCTGGTGGCCACACATGGCACTGCTCAGGGGTTACTCTGACTCTGCACTCAGGAATCACTCCTGGTGGTGCTTGGAGGGTGATATAAGATGCCGGGGATTGAACCTGGGTTGGTTACTTGCACTCCCGGCTGTATGATCTCTCTGGCTCCTAACAGTTCTGCCTGAACATTGTCTGGGATCTTTGGGAGGCAAGCGTGTGTCTCAAGAAATGGGACTAGCCCAGGCACCATTCCTTCATAATAATGAAGTCTTTGTCTCAATTTTAGCTATTCAGACTCTAAGGCAGGTCCTGTGCTGTGAACATCCGTCTTCGGGGGACAGGTAAGGGGAGGCGGGAACTCAAAAAGCTTCTCTGAGGGGACTTGTGAGTGGGAGGTGGAGCCAAAATTTAACTTGTGGACCTGATGCTTCTCTGTGACCCTGGCCTCAGGGCCCTGAGGGATGGTGCAGCCCAGTTGCCAGGGCAGTGAATACCGACATTCCCCCCATGCCAGCCCCTTCAGCCTCTCATCAGCCTCGATTATCCTGTGGTTGCTCCATTCTGGTCTGAGGGAAGAGCAAATGGGGTTCCTGTGTTCCTGACCTCATGGGTAGGGTAGCAGTGACCCTGGAGGGAGTTAAACTCAAGCCATGCCCACGGCCTCAAGATCCGTGCGCTAAGTGGGTACATGACTTATACCATGGGGCTGGGAATGTCAGAAGGAAGGTGACGCCCGTGGAAGCCAAGGGATGGTCCTGTCTGTCCTGCTCCCAGCAGGCCCAGCCCAGGGAGAAGGGGGCCACAGAAATGAAGGAAGGAGAAGCCAGGCTCCTTGTGGCCCTCTGCTTCCTTCTCCACCCACCTTGCCAGCTCTCAGGAGTCACCACACTCCCAGGACCTTGCTGCCCCAGAGACGTGTCCACCTCGCTTCCTCTAATCTTCTTCCCCTGACTTGAGTGTCCTCCCTCTTGTCCTGTTCTTGCCCCGCCCTTGCCCCATGTTCTCTACCACCACCCTCTGCTCTGCTCTCTCTGAATACTAAAGGTGTGTGTAGGGGGACGCCCGGTGACCATGGCTGATCACCCCCTGCTGTCAAATAGGTCCATGAGGACAGGATACCTGTTCTCATAGCTTCCAACACAGGCTGAAGTGTGTGTTGCTGTGAATGCACCTGCCACATCGGAGCCACTGGGTTGGTTGCCGGGGGTGGCCTCAAAGAGTTGACACCCACCTGGGATAGAGTTCTCAGTCACTGCAGTGGGTGAGGGGACTGTCAGCTCATGACTCTACAGGGCCAGAGAGAAAGAGCCTCTGAAATCTCAGGGTTACGGCTTGGCGCCTGGGCCTTGGGGATGTAAGGGGAGTAGTATGAGGAGGGAAGAAAGGTTCGACTTTGATGGAAGAACATTCTGGAATATGAAGTGAGTGGACAGAGTGAGTAGGTACAGAAGGGGCAGAAGACAGCAAGTGGGCTGGTTCTCAAGAGTGGAGCATGTCACTCTGAGCATCCTGGTTTGGCGGAAAACAGAGGAGAGAGGAGCAGAGCTGGAGGCTGTACGTTCCCACCCATTTAACGGGACTTCTGGAAAGTAGAGGTGATGGCCAGCACTTTTTAAAAATAGTCTTCATAAGGCTCAAGCCAGCTGCAATGCAGAGAAAAAGCCGTGGAGTATTGGGAAAGAGCACTGAGACCATGAAGAAGGAGCTGCCTGGTTGAGAAAGGGCATTAGGAAGAGTGGTGGAGAAGGTGATGCCTGATTCCACTGTGAGATGGACAGGGGGAAGGCGCAGGGGTGAAGGCAGAGCCAAGGGCTGGGTTCCGGGTCTTCAGGAGGTAGAGGCAGTAGAATTCTCTGTTTCCCTGGATTTGGGTTCTGAAAGGAGAGAGGACTCCAGGAGGCTCTCCGGCTGAAGGCAAGTCTAATGAGGGGCCTGCCATGAACTGCGCTGGGCAAGACCTGCTTTTCGTTGGGTCCAGATGATTTGCCTGAGAGTAGGGTGATGAGGTGAAAACAGGAGAGACTCAGGAGATCTTAAGGGCAGGCAGTCATTTTGGGAAAATACTTATGACCCTGGAGCGTGGTTGTGGTTGGGTAGTGGAGGTCGGCTGCCGTGCGACACATCATCATAGAGGGAAATAAATATATAGGTCTCTCAGAGAGCCTGGCAAGCTACCGAGAGTATCCTGCCCACACGGTAGAGTCTGGCAAGCTCCCCGTGGTGTATTCGATATGCCAAAAAACTAACAATAACAGGTCTCATTCCCCTGACCCTAAAAGAAGCCTCCAATCATTGGGAAAGATGAGTAAGGAGAGGCTGCTAAAATCTCAGGGCTGGGAGGAATGGAGACTTTATTGGCGCCCGCTTGAGTAAACAATGGGATGACAGTGATGCAGTGATACTTATGACCCAGTCCATCCAGACTACTTTCCTGTATGGAGATTTTGCCGAACTCCTACCTCTTTCACAGTCCTCTTTCACAGTCCTCAGAAGGCACCACGTTCAGTCACTTGCATTTTGCAAAGCACTGGGATTTATTGGGACCTTTTGTAACAGGCTTTACTCAGGCTCTGTGCCACTGACATTTTGCTAAGGAGAGCTCTGGTTGGTGCAGGAGCTCAGTAATGAATGGGTCTTTGCACGAGCCCGGGGTGTTTAGTAAACACCAGGTGATCCCCAAGTGATCTCCAGGGGAGTGGACCAAAACCAGCCCATCAGTCCAAATGAAACATGCCCAAATTTCCCCTGCTTTCCATTTGCTTTTTCATTTCAGCACCACCTGCTCCTTGCCTTCCCCCAACCAACGCTGCCAGCCTGGTCATTAGTGCTTTGTCTTTTCCGTGATGTGTAGAGCCTCATGTCCAGGGTCAGTCCCTGCTCAGAAGCTAAGAGGAATGCTGGCAAGGGTGTGTGAGTTTCTGGTCTGAGTGGCAGCAAGAGCGCTGTCCCTCTTCCCAGACGAAATGGTGAATCCCCTTGGCCAAGTGTGCTAGTATATGGGATTCACTCTACGTGGCATGAGATGTGGGGGGAATGGAAGCTTAGAGCTTGGATCCTAGCTTTCAGACTTACGAGGCTAGTGACTCGAGGTCCAGTAATTTTTCTCACAAAGTGTTTTGAATCCCCTGACCTGCTCTCATATGCCAGGTGTGGCATATGTCCTCAGACAATAAGAGAGCAGACAGGGAGCTTGGGGAAAGGGAGTGGTCCATGGGGGCATGGGGACAAGGAAGTTGCCTTCCCTTCCCTGGTCTCATGAGCTTCCTCTTCTGTTCACTGAACCCCTAGTGACCATAATACTGGCTTTGAGGTCAAGGCCCTTGGGATTGAGTCTCAGCTTCCCTCTTACTAGTGTTGTGACCTTGGAAAATGACTTCATCCATTACGCTCAATTTCTCCTTTGAAAAGCAGAGATAATAATAGCACTTGCTTCCAAAGGATGTGGTTGGGATTAGGGGATTTCTGGGACAGCACTTAACATAGAGCTGGATGCAGAGAAAGCCCTTTACAAAATGTTAGAGAACACTTTTGTGTTTAAAACTATAATAGCCAGGGATGGAGAGATAGGACAGTGGGTAAAACACTTGCCTTGCATGCGTTTGATCTCAATACCACATACCACGTATAGTCTTGAGCTCATTAAAAATGGTCCCTAAGCACAGTGACAAGAGTAATCCTGGATCACTGATGGGTGTGGTCACCAAACAAATAAAAAATAAAATAAAATCAATCAATCAATTGATCTATGGTACTAAAGTCAGGATTTAGAAATAACTCAAATGTCCAACTACAGATGTATGGATCAAGAGGTTGTAATGTACATTTCTCTCTCTCTCTCTCTCTATGTGTGTATATATATATATATATATATATATATATATATATAAAACCAGAGAATGTGTATGATATTAACAATGAGAAATCTTGACATTGGAACACAGAACCAATTACCAACTAGGGAGGGGAGAAGCAGACAGAACAGACCAGACTAGAAGAGAAGTAAAGACAGTTCATTTTTTTTTTGCAGGTAGCTATCCAGTTTTCCCAGCATCACTTGTTGAAGAGGCTTTCCTTGTTCCACTTCACATTTCTTGCTCCTTTGTCAAAGATTAAGTGGCCATATATTTGGGGGGTCTATGACAGGATATTCAACTCTGTTCCATTGGTCTGCAGGTCTGTTTTTATCCCAATACCATGCTGTTTTGATTACTACTGCTTTGTAGTAGAGTTTAAAGTTGGGGAAGGTGACACCACCCATCTTCTTTTTTCCAAGGATTGCTTTAGCTATTTGTGAGGGTTTATTATTCCATATGAATTTCAGGAGTGTCTTGTATATTTCTTTAAAAAACATCATGGGTATCCTGATAGGGACCACATTAAATTTGTATAGTGCTTTGGACAGTATTGCCATTTGGATGGTGGGGATATATTGGTGGTGAGGTTATATCAGGATATATCGGTGGTGGGGAATGGGCACTGGTGGAGGGGTGGGTGTTTGATCATTGTGAGATTGTAACCCAAACATGAAAGCTTGTAACTTTCTCACGATGATTCAATAAGATAAAAATTTTTTTTTTTAAAAAAGAAGAGAAGTAAAGACAGTGGTGGAGGGTTGTGGCATTTTGGTGGTGTTAGGGTGCAATAACTTTGTATATCAATACCATAAATTTTTAGCACTATTATAACTTCCTAAACTTAATAAATTGACTTAAAAACGAATGGCTATATAACATATGGGAACCGAGAATAACATTTGCTGACGGTCACTAAGTGGCAGAGCCCATGACAGACCCTGTGAACCCTATTCTCCACGGTCTCCCATCACCTGCTGGGTGAATGGAGCACTGGGGCAATGTCTTTGGAGCCGTGTGTCGGCTCATGGAGCTCTTTGAAACTACCATATTGTCTTCATTTAGAACAACAGAATTTTTGCATGTGTATAGGGCATCTTCCTTGTGTTAGAATCTTTATCTGTATTATTTGGTAAGAACCCCACATCCTTTCTATCCTTCACATGGTATTGAAAAGGCTTTGCAAATAGGGACATGGAGAGCAACTACTACCTATTATTTGAATTTTCCCCTCTAGCTATTATTTGAGATAGAATTTATATACCATAAAGCCCAATATATAAAGCTTTGAATTTGATGGGCTTGGGGTATAGTCACAAGGTTATGCAACTAATACCACACATTCTAGAACTTTTCCAACATCCCAAAGAAGCTCTGTAATCATTAACAATCATTTACTCCCCAGTCTCCTCTCTCTCCAGCATCTGGTCACCACTAATCCATATTTTATTTCTGTGGGCTCATCTATTCTAGACTTTCATATGAATAGAATCATAGTAATTTGCCTATTGCCTAATTTCCTTAACTTAGCATAATGTTTCCAGGGTTCTTCCATTTTGCAACAGGTACTACAATTTTATGGCTGAATTGCATTCAAAACATGGGAAGACCATCTTTGTTTATCCATTCACCAGCTGATGGGAATTTCAATGTTTTACATTTTTTTGATATTATGAATAATACAGGAATAAACATTCATGCATATGTTTTTATATAAACATGTGTTTTAAATTATCCTGGATATTTACTTAGAAGTAAATTAATTGGGTCAAATGGTAACTTTATGATAACTTTTTGAGAATTCATCAACAACCATTTTTTACAAAACTCCAAAAAGCAAAACAAACAAAAAATTACTGAGTGTTGGAGGTGAGGTAATAGTATAGCAGATAGGACGCTTGCCTTGCATGCTGCCAACTTGGGTTCAAATCCTGGCATCCCATATGTTCCCCATGCATCGCCAGGAGTAATTCCTGAGTGCAGAGCCAGGGGTAACCCCTGAACACCTCTGGGTGTGCCCAAATAGCAAGAAAAAAAAAAGAAAAGCAAAAATACCCTGTTCAGTATTTACTCCATGCTGGACACTCTTCTGGCAACAAGGTCTGTGAAGGAATCAGACTAGAATCTTGGTCCTTGGGTAGCCCTCAGTCTAATGGGGAAGGGACAGAAAACCAATACAATACAGCAGGGAGCACCCCAGGGTGCAGTGTTAGAGTGGGCAGGAAATGGAAGCCTATGTAGAAAGTGAAGAGTAAAGGGATCCCCATGTGTTTGTCTGAGCGATGGTCTTCCTCGGTCTAGGAGGAAGGGTCAGAAGTCTGGATCAGCTTCCAGGACTCTGGTGGGATCAGCTGAGGGTGAATGAGGCAAGTCCCCTGGGAGAAGGGGACCAGGGAGGAAGTGCATCTCACAACATAAAGGATCTTGCTTTGCACTTCTAAAAAAAAAAAAAACAAAAAACAAACAAACCAGTGAGCACACCATTAAAAGGTACCCCTACCTGCAAGTTGAAGAAGAAAACCTCAAGAGAAACAAACCAGAATGTTTGAAAATCAAACACAACTTGATATTCGACTACTACTCTCCCCAACTTTGAGAAAATAAAGTTCCTTTTTCTTGTTTTTTTTTTTTCTTTTTGGGTCACACCCAGCGATGCTCAGGGGTTACTCCTGGCCTTGCACTCAGGAATTATTCCTGGCGGTGTTTGGGGGACCATATGGGATGCCGGGTATCGAACCCGGGTCGGCCGCATGCAAGGCAAACTCCCTACCCGCTGTGCTATCGCTCCGACCCCCAGTCCCTTTTTTTATTTAAACCAAAATAAATAAATAAATAAATAAACCTTGCTTTGGCTTCATGAGCAAGGCAGAAGTGCTGGAGGGTCTGATGGGACCTGCTAGACTGAGCGGGTCCCTTCTGGAAGTGAGTCAGAAGTGAAGGCTGAGGGAGCATGCGCAGAGAGGGTTCCCGTAATCGGGCAGAGAAAAGGATGCTGGCTGTACTCTGATGGGCACCTTAGGGATGGAAAGTAACAGACAAGTTCTAGACCTGGCTGCCACACATCGGATCCAACAGAATTTCCTTCAAATTACCGCGGATTTATTTAAATAGAGTGAGCCAACTGCAGGAGACCGTCTCTCTGAGGATTCAAACTTATCAGTGTTTGATCGCCGGGGATGGGTAAAATCTACCACGCTATTTCTGGCACCCAGGGGTGGTGAAGTGGCATTCCCAGGACCACAAGACAGGGGGGTACATAGACTCTCAGGACCCCCTGTCCCCTCCCTTCTTTCCTGATCTCTCCTTTCTCAGAGATGCATTCAGATCTGAGCTCTAATGTGGGGCTCCCCCTTTTTGGGGCTCCCGCTCAGCCCGTCATGGTCTTGACCGGCTTCCTCCACCCACAGTTTCCATGCAGCTATTCCAATAGGACGACAAAGACCTTCTGGCTCCCAGGCCCTGACCCCCTCCCCTTGTCTTTCACCTACCCCCTCCATCCTCCCCTGCCTCCAACACCCTGCGTCTGGCGCGAATTCAATTATTCCTCGCACTCTCATTACAGCCCGACCAAGATTTATGAGTTGATAATTGTCTGAAAGTAAGACCACAAAGTATCATTTGTGTTTTGGGCTAACCTTCCCTGTGACCTTTAGGATTAAAGGCAAAATGAAAAGTGTGATATCTGCAGCGCCAAACAGGGTAACGCGATCCCAGCCGGCTAATAACCCAAAGCCTCAGATTTCCCCATTTGAGGGCACATTAAAGCCGGTACAAAGGCGGACGACTAATCCTGCAGGTTCATTGCACAAATTAATTTTTTTTTTCAGGGTGACACAACCTACTCCTTGCGTTTGGGTGCATTCAGAGTGACGTGTTCCAAACGGGATGATGACAGCTCTCACACCTCCAAGGCCTTTATTGGATTATTTTTACAGGCTATTTCAAGATGCTTTTTTTTTTTTTTTGAGAACCCTAATTGAAAACAGATCGCTTTCCTTTCGTCTGAGTTGGCCAATTGGGCATCCCTGGGAGAGAGAGGAAAATGAATTCATGGAAAATTTCCCAGGTTGGATGGAGAGTGAGACCCCTTCCTCACTGCCCTGGGGGCTCTTTGGCTCATTGACCTAGCCAACGGCAGTATTCAAAGACAGAGGGAACAGAAAGCCCTACCTGCAGAACCCATAGGCAGCTCTTAGCCTGGGGCTCCGGAGGGCCAGGGGGGTATAACTCTGTGACACTGGGAGCAATAAGGCCACTTTCTCAGGGAAGAAGGTTTGTTGGCCTGGGCCCCTCGCAATGAATCATAAAACCAACAGGTTTAGGAAGTAGGCGCTCAGCGCACACCTTCTCCATACTCTGTAGCTGCTATGGTCAGTGTGACACATTGGGCAGGTCCTGGGCCAGGTCCTCTTGCAAACCTTTCTCTTAAAACCTCAACAATCACCCAGACTAGCACCTCCCCTCAGGGGCCAGTCAGGACCCAGACTCCACTTAGGATGGCTTTGGCCTTGACTGGGCTGACCCGCAGCGGCCGACTTGGGAGTAAGGGGAACCAAAGCCATCTGGAGAGAAGAGGCCCTGGAAGCAAAGACTGTTCATAATATCCTGTCCGAGGGGCTGGGCCTGGGGCTGAAGAGCGAGGGAGCAAGAATTGGGGTGTTCTGAGGGCAGTGGCTACATTTGCAGCTTCCCTTGACGTGCCCACAGTGTATGTGACCTGCTGGAAGGGGATGCCAGACATTGATTCACTTAGCAACCCTCTACCCGCTCCCCTGCCAGTGTAGGCCAATGACTTGGAGCACTCATCTTCCACTAACTGTATGAACTCAGTTTGGGAAACTGTGCTCACTTCACACCGAAACCTCTTCTTTCTTTCTTTCTTTCTTTCTTTCTTTCTTTCTTTCTTTCTTTCTTTCTTTCTTTCTTTCTTTCTTTCTTTCTTTCTTTCTTTCTTTCTTTCTTTCTTTCTTTCTTTCTTTCTTTCTTTCTTTCTTTCTTTCTTTCTTTCTTTCTTTCTTTCTCTCTTTCTTTTCTTCTTTTTCAAATTTGGATTTTTTGGTAAAGATTTTATTATCGAACCATGGTGAGATAGATCTTTATAAAGCTGTTTATAATTTGGCTTCAGTTACTCAGTGTTCCAACCCAAATCCCTCTACCAGTGTATATTTCCCAGCACTATTGTCCCCCCATCACCTTCCCCCCACCTCCAGACTGCCTCTATGGCAGGCATTTTTCCTCTCTCTCTCTCTCTCTCTCTCTCTCTCTCTCTCTCTCTCTCTCTCTCCTTTTGGGCTTTGTGGTTTGCAGTACAGATACTGAAAGATTATTCCATATATTTCTTTACCTACATTTAACACTCAATACTTGCCCAGCATGATCATTTCCAGCTATTGTTGTCCTCCTGGTCCCCTTCTCTATCGTACCTACCCTCTGCCCTACACACTAGTGATTGATTCCATATTGTCTGTTTTCTGCAGAGCATTTAAAACAGGCCCAGAACACACACACACACACACACACACACACACACTTATATTGCATAGCAGACATAAGCTCTATACTCCTATAGTGTATGGCTGGTACAACCCACGTGTACCAGTACCACAATGTGTGTACAACCCCCACACACTTGTATTCATGGCAGACACAACCCTATGCATCTGTATTCATGACAGACACAAACCCCATACACTTGTATTCATGGCAGCCACAAACCCCACACTTCTGTATTGCATAGCCAATGCAAACCTCCGCACACCATATTATATAACAGGTGCAACACTCCCAGACCTGCACTGCGCACTGGGTGCAACTCTCTGCCCTTGTATTAAAGAGAAGGCACCCCCCACCCTCACTCCTCTGAACTGCCCAGCAGCTGTTGTCCACACACAGCTTTATTGCATGGAGGGGGCCACTCCCACTCACTTACATTGCATAGGAAGTGAAAGCATGCGCGCGCGCACACACACATACACATACACACACACACACACACACACACACACACACACACACACACACACACCCCTGGATTGCTTATCAGGTATAACCCACATGCACCTTTACTGCCTACCAGGCACAGCCCTAGGCTTCAGAGTGAGGCTCTCTGTCCCATCTGTGAAATGGGGTGAATTAAAATTTGTAAAGTACTCGAAGTGGTACCTAGCCTGGGTTTAATGTTCTGTAACGATGATTAAGTGCTCGTGAACATTTACCAAGATTGTCCATGAGTACACGTGAGCAAGATAACCTCTCGCCCTCCTGAAAACTTCTTGTTTCTTTGTTCTCTCTGACCAAAGGTGGTCCCCAATTAACTTGCTCTGCCTCTTCTTTGGGGTCTGATGCCAACGCCTGTTGTCCTATAAGCAGTGGCTTGTCCTGAAGCTCTGGCTCTTGCCTCTCCAGAGGCTTCAGGTGAACATTCATCTCAGACTGGCCTCCTGAACCTCTACCCAGGCACTGGCACCTTGGTCTGCCTCTGTCCCAGAGTCTGTCCTGTGGTACACTGCGTGCTTGCCAATACCATGAAAGGCAAAGGGGACAGTTCTAGAGTAGAATAATTTATAAAAGGACAGAACAGGATTTGGGGTTGGGAACTTTATACACACACATACATATACACACATGTTGGTTTTCAATGTTGCATACCAGAACCTTATGCAATGTTATAGTGTGACATTACTTCAATCAAAACCAAACAAGAAAGGAATACCAAAGCAGCCCTCAAAACTAATGTCTCACTATTATATCTCAAGGTAATTTTTAGAAATTTGCAGAAGTTTTTGCAGAGCTGGTTAGTCTGGTCATTATTAAAAATTCTATTTTCATCAGTTTACAATCAAGGAAAGAACAGTTAAAGAGTTAATACAAAAAACAATTGTGTTGCATTGGTTTACAAATGATTTTGTTACTAGTTTTGGTGATGCCAAGGATCAGACTCAGGGAGTCACCCACAGACATTTGTTCTATTGCTGAGCCACATGCCTGGGCCACTACATTTTGCTCTGAAAACCTACTTTGAGGTTCTGTGCCTACAGTATCAGGATAGTGTGATGGTGTGTCCTGTGCATTTTTTCCACCTCTCTGATCTGTGATTTCTCTCTCTCTCTCTCTCTCTCTATATATATATATACATATATATACACACGTATACATATACACACATGCACACATGTATATGTATATATATGTATGTGTATACATATATGTGTGTAGCACTGCACTGTAGCACTGTCGTCCCGTTGTTCATCGATTTGCTCGAGCGGGCACCAGTAACATCTCCATTGTGAGACTTGTTGTTACTGTTTTTGGCATATAGAATACACCACGGGTAGCTTGCCAGGCTCTGCCGTGCGGGCGGGATACTCTTGGTAGCTTGTCAGGCTCTCTGAGAGGGACAGAGGAATCGAACCCGAGTCAGCCTCGTGCATGGCAAATGCCCTACCTGCTGTGCTATAGCTCCAGCCTATATATATGTGTATGGAAATTAATGAGAGATTCTTTTCTCCTGGAGATCAGTTATTGATCCCCTACCCTCATACCCCAGGGCCTACGTCCCCCAGACTGCCATGCTGAAACTGCTTAGACTTCTGACATCAGGGTTACCATACTCTTTACATGTCAGTTATGTCCTTTCTCACTCTGTGACAAGGGTGAGGGTGTGGAGCAGCATCTGTTTACCTTGGGGATTTGTTTTCCTTTTCTCTGTATTGCTCTGCCCATAGCCTAGTTTTAGAAGGAAACCTCGAGCATAGATATAAGAGAAGGTGGCTTCTGGGAACACCTGCCAAGCTTTTCCCTTGAGCTTGCAGAAGGGCAGGTAGAGAAGAAGGTGATTAGAAGCAAAAGTTGCAACCTCATCTGTCATCTAACCGTTGAAGGGCAAGGGGGTGGGTTTTCAGTTGGGGAGGAGTTCTTTATTATTATTGTTATTATTTGGTGGGTCACACCTGGTGGCACTCAGGGTTTTACTCTTAATTCTTTGTTCAGGGATCGCACCTGACAGAGGGACCATATGTGGTGCCTGAAATGGAATTGGCAAGTGCCTTAACCTTGTACTTCTCTGACCCTGGGTTGGAGTTCTTCAGGATGCTTAGGGGCTGATCTTTGATACTGGGGAGAGGGTAGCAGTGGGATGGAGAGAGGGAGAGAAAGGCAGAGAGAGGGAGAGAGAAGGGATGTAGAAAGGTAGAGCTGAGAAGAAGACTTATACTAGGATCTGTGGAATAAAGAAGATAAATGGAAACAGAGTGACTGTTTAAATATTTTTTAAGGACATGTTCCAAAGTTAGAAGAATTTTTGGTGATCAGACTATTATATCAATGTTTGCACTCATAGTCTTCACTTTGAATTTGAAGCCTGCATTGGAATGTCAAATAACACCAGCTCCTTGGAACAGGGAACTAGAAAGAAGCCTAGGAAATAATATACAGCTCTGGGCTTGGTACATCCGTAAATTTCATATAACCATAACTAGTTAATACTTTTTAAAGGGTTCTAGGAAAAAGCCTGTATTAGCCTTCCCAGCCTCACACATTTTATAATTAAACTGCTGTCCAAGTGACTTATAATCTGGGCTTTCTGCTTCTTCCTGAAATACTGCCTTGGCACCTTTTAGGATTTAGCTGTTAACCTGGGTGTCTGCTCTTTGGGAATAATCCTGAGCTGTGGAGAATAAAAAGCCATTTCTTGCTTTCATACACAAAACAATCTCGCCTGGTTGCCTCCTCTGTCAATGACAGGTATCATTAGGTTGTTCCCTGGTCAGAGAGTCATGGACTAAAGTTCCCAGAAGACCCAGCAGAGACAAAAGCTATCTTCCACCAAGGGGTCTTCCAACATGCAGTCTGGTTTAACTGGAGTCTGCAGGGCAATTGATCTCCATTTCTTTGAAAACTACCTGGAACAACACTTTCTAAAATAGTCACTATCATTCTGTGGCTACAAGACTGTACATACTTCCTACATTCGGGGTCACTTCCCGAAACCAGAATCAGGCACTAATCTTAACAAATGTATGCACATTTACCTCCATTTCTACTTAAAATCACCACTACACTTGGTAGCATTTATTATAGTATGGCTATAAGACAGGCATACTCAAAGAATTCAATTTGTATGGTCTCTTTCAGTCTTTGATGAGCTAGTATATTACTATTATTTTTTTTTTTTAGCAATCCCACTTTTCCCAGAGAGAAAAATCCAAAGCTTGTAAGGCTTAGGAGTTTGCTCAAAGTCACACAGCAGCTGACCTTGAGTCCAGAGAAGATGCGGATGGAAAGGGTAGGGAATGGCTGTGAGGCGAAAGGGCTTGAAACTTCCTGGCACTAGATATGTTTCTTCTAAGAAGGGGAAGTCACTGTTTTCAGAAATTTTGGTTTTAGTTCTTGGTATATGCATTTATCTATACCAAATTTTCCAAGTTAAAGCATATTTCTTGCTGTGGTAAATAGTAATAAAAATTTAGAGGGCTTTTAAATATTGAAAGATGTGAAAAGCAATGGAACTCAATGTCCAACGGGGACGTGATCTGGTGAATGGGTCAAATTAGCCACTTAGGGTCACTTGCTCTGGCGGCAGGGCGTGGAGGGGAGAGCAATTGTGGGCCCACAGTTGCTAAGTAGATGATGAGTTAGGTGCCCGCATTCACCAAGGGCTAGCTCTTGCCTATTGCGTTGGGAGTGGCAGTTTGAATTTGAACTGTCTGCATAGTTCCCAGCAAGGCCTTTAAACTCTGGACGTCATTTACTTCGATATGTATAGTGGGAATAAGAATTAGTAGCGGCATGAGTTTGTTGTGAGGATGAATTGAATCTGACCTCTTACCCCTCTAGACTAGGACTTGATACATGTTGATATTACGTTCAGTTTTGTTTTGAGGGGGGGCACACCCAGTAATGCTCAGGGCCTTTTTTCTATGTCTGTGCTCAGGGGGACTATGTAGTAGCAGAGATTGAACTGGGGTCAACAGCATGCAAGGCAAGCCCTAAGCTATCTCCAGTCCTAATATTGATATCATGTTATATATGGTAACTTTGCAATTATAGTCATTTTATTCATTAACATATGCTGGGAACTTTGCCAGGCCTGGAGATGTTAGGCTAGTTTGGGAGACAAAAGATGACACTGCAGTATCATACTATACTATACGATACTCAAGCATCATAATGTGATGGTATCATAATATGCTATATGATACTGGAGTATCATAGCAAAATAGTATCAAAATATGATATAATAGTATAATAATAAACTCCTGATATTTATTTAGGGCAATGTCTGTACCTGGCTATTTGCTTCATGAGGATGTGGATTGTTTTTATCTGCTGCTTTTGTTCACAGCTGTATTTTAGAGGTTCGAAGTGTGCCTAGCACCTGGCCCAAGTCATTGTTAGATAAATATTAATCAAATAAATATTTGTTAATAAGTAAATACACTAGCCCAGTCTTCTAAATAGACTGAGATAACAAAGCTCCTCATTTCACCACAACCCTATAAGGTCCAAATTCTTCCTTTTTTTGACTTTGCAATGAGAGTCAATTCGCCTTCCGTGTCAGTAACAGGTGAGATGGACTCAGATAAAGGCAGTCCATGGTCAGAATCCCCTCTGCCCCCTCCTCTCCCCTCCCTCATGCGCGCGCGCACACACACACACACACACACACACACACACAGCGCCTTCTGGTCCTGTGATGTGCTGTGGCCTCATGAAGGCGCCCAACTGATCCCTGCTGTAGTAGGTCAGATGGAGGCTCCAGCGTCACCGCAGTGGGGAGGGATCCTGACCCCACTCTGGACTGCCTACCTCCTTTGAGGAGTTTTCGAGAAAGAGTAAACCTTCTTGGACTGTCTTTCTCTTCACAGTTCCTTTCCAAAGCACCCCTGCCACTGACCTGGTCATGTGTCCATACTGGCGCAACGAGTGAGGCAAAGCTGGGAAAAAGGATTAAAGCCACAGATGTGAAGGATGAGCTCCAGGAGCACTGAGCAGGAGAGCCCAGGGCATCGGTGAAGGCCTGAACTGCTGCTTGTATTCAGAGCAAGACAACAGGGGCCAGAGAGAGTTCAACAAGCTGAGATTTGTATGTCGAAGGCCCCCTTCCCTTTAGATCCCTGATACCACCTGGTCCCCTGAGCACCACTGGGAGGGTTCCCTCACTGACCCCCCAGCTGGGAGTAACCCCTAAACATCACTGCTATCCTTAAACCAAAACAAACAGAACCCCCTTGCCAAAGAGAAAACAAACGAACAAACCAAAGAACAAGACAACAGCCCCTAAATAGGGTCTACTGATGCCAAAGCCCTCCGTCACCCAAACTCAGCCTTGTTTCAGCTCTGCCAGGGAGCCAGGAAGTGCCTGAGCAGCACCAGCGAGGGAACCTGCCCAGACTCCCCCGCAGAGTCCTTACACCCCCAAGGGCTGGCTCCAGCATCCCCCCACCCCCCCACATACAAAATCTTCACTTGTATCCTATGACCAACATACATGCTGCCTGATTAATGAATCATTGAGTAGTATTTTGAACCACTGCGTATAAACTTGAAAATGTCTTCAGTGGATTTCCCTGCCCCTGCCCCAACATTTTGGAACCACAAATCTGTCTAAGTGCTTTGAGAGCCATGAGTGCCATGAGTTCCCCGCGCGCCCCCCCGCCCCCCTTTACACAACTCTTCTTTTGGGCTGTTGCTCTTTCCTGCTCAAAGGACCTATATCATTTCTGACCTTCTAGAAGTTTCTTTCTTACCAGCTAGAATCTGCCTTCTTTCGGGGTAAGGAGGTTTGCGATAGGAAGATGTGGAGGAAGAGTGGATGGAGAGCCTGAAGGGAGGGGGGAGCAGACTGCACGTGGTCCCTGGCATGAATGCTTCCTGATTGAGAAGTGGGTTCCCCGTTCTCTTCCTGATTGGGAAGTGGGTTTCCTGGATGGAAGTCAGTGTGAGCTAATGTCTCTGCTGTGTGCCTTTGAAAAGGAACTGGTGTGGGCGTTTTCCCTTCTCATTACATACGCTCACTTCCCCAGTGTTTTGAACCACTGAATATGAGCTTTGAAATGTATTCAATGGACCCCCCCTCCCCGCCGCCACCCCTTTCCCGCCAAATACTTTGGTACATGGTCCTGAAGACTGGGGTCTACAGGAAGCTCTGTCCTCTGAGCCCTCTTTCTGCACTGACCCTCCCTTGGAGCTCGAAGCTAGTGGGGAGAGCCCTGCCCCTTACCCTGCCTGTGATTCTCCAAAGAAAGAGGGAGGGAGCTGGTATTGTTCTTTCAGACACTTGGGAAGCCTCCTCATCGCCTCTGACCTCAGTTCTGCTCTCTGCGGTGTGAGGAGACACCCAGAGATGTTTTCTCCCTTGGTGAACCCCAGAACACCCCTGACAGCTGAGAACCAAAAGCGGCTTGGCTGAGTGGCCCCTCCCCTGTCCCCGTCATCAGCTGGTGATGGATGCAGCCCCCGTGTGCTGGGTTCTGTGAACTCGGGTGTTTTCAAGGGAAAATATTGGTCATCAGGCAAAACCTCGCCAGGTTTGAGATAAGTGTGAAAAACACATCACTGCAGAAGGCAGATGCCAAGTTTCCTGAGCAGGGAAATGTTTCCCGGGGGCTGCAGGCGTTTGAGGAGTCCTGCAGAAGCCGTGGGGCCTGGGAGCATGCATGTGGGAGGCAGAGCATTTGGACAGGGGTGATGGGGAGAACTCATGCAGGAGAGGGTGCGAGAGAGAGTGCGTGCATGTGTGTGTGTGTGTGTGTGTGAGAGAGAGAGAGAGAGAGAGAGACAGAGAGAGACAGAGAGAGACAGAGACAGAAACAGAGACAGAGACAGAGAAGAGAGAGAGAAGAGAGAGAGAAAGAGAGGAGAAAGAGAGAGAGAGAGAGAGAGAGAGAGAGAGAGAGAGAGAGAGAGAGAGAGAGAGAGAGAGAGAGAGGCTGGGGAAGGATCGTGCCTCGGGGAAGGCAGGGATATTAATCATGCTAAAAGCAATCTGGCCCCACGGGAATTTATCAGGATCCAACTAAAATCAATGGGAAGTTTTATGAGACAATTTTCTCCTCGCGGGCTCTGGGGATTGTTAGAACTCGCGTCCTGTTTAGGCAGCTCAGGCGCTTCCCAACTCACACCTGTACACCAGGCGCGGCTCTGAATCGGCTCATCCTAAGAGCTGTTTGGGTGGGCTCCCGCCCCCCCCCCCCCCATACCCTCAGCCCAGGCTGCAGCCTCTCTGAGAGATCAGAAGGGGCGGAGGAGGGGGAGGGGGATCCGGGTACAGATACTGTGAGAGACCAGGAGACCAAGGCTTGGGTTTGGAAGCACCCAGGTTCCCAGGCCCGCAGTGCCGCGGTGAAAGCCCATTCCTTTCCACATCTGGTCCCCATGCCGAGGGCTGTCTGCTTCTCAGATTCCTTTCCCCTGCGTCTTTGCTCCAGCCCTGCGGAGCCAGGGACCTCCTGGGAGGCCCTTGCTTGCTTTCCTTATTCCGAACTCCTGCTGAGGTCTCGCCTTCAGTCTGGAAAGCCTCCTCCTTCCATCTCTCAGCTTTCTCTGGCTCTTTTACTTAAAACTTAAAAAAAAAAAAAATGGAGGTGCCAGAAAGATTGTCCAAGGGAGGGCATGTAGGGTGCTTGCCTGGAAGTGGCCAACCTGGCTCAATCCTTGGCATCCCAGAGGGTCCCCTGAGCCAACCAGGAGTGATTCCTGAGCACAGAGCCAGGAGTAAGCCGTGGTTACTGCCAGGGGTGGCTCAATCCCCAACCCCAACACACACACACACACACACACACACACACACAACCCATACAAATTTTAAGTAATTTTTCTTCTGGAGATGCCTGCTAAGACTACTTAGTACCTGGCAGGCCAGGTAGTAGTCGTGTAGGGGATTCATTTTGGAGGCTTGTGCATGCAAGGACCCCTGACCTTTGGGCTAGCTCTCTGGCTGGTAGGTCCTCTAGATTAAGCAGGATATATTTGGAGCAATTTCAAATTTTCGTCCGGGTAAACGCAGGGATGAGGGATGATTGATCAGGAACTCAGCAGCTCAACGCCCAGCTTTAAGAGACGGTTGCCTGAGCGAAAGCCCTTTTTAATCGAGCCCTCCCCCAGGTAAGCAGCAAGGTGCAGTCCTGGGTAATCACCACCGCTGGTGCGTGGTTACTATATTGAACTGTAGCCACCAATCACACACGCCATTGTTTGTGTGAGTTTGCATTTTGCAGGATTGTGTTCATCTGCCCTTGTCCTCCGGGAGCCATTTGGCAATCCCTGGTAAGGGACATACACCAGGAATTCCACTTGTAATTGTCCCTGCTGGAGAAGGCACTCACATGTGACCAAAGTCTGCACGGGGAGGGGCATTCTAATTGTTCCCCAGAGGCGACAGCTTAATTGTCCCTTAGTAGGCAAATTAAAATGTGCTGTGGCTTAATACAAGAAAATATCGCATAGAAAAATAAGTAAAATCTACATGTGTTATAAACATACTAGGCTGGGGGGGGGGGAAGGCAAGTTGCAAAACTGCTCAGCTTCCACGGTTGAACTAAAAATAGAAGCATTCTGTGAAAAATCCCTTCCAAATGAAGTTAATTGCTCTTTCTCTTCCCCTAGAACTTTCTTTGTGGCTTGACTCTGAGCAGCTTGACTTTGAGATGGACTTCCCTCTCCATCCCACGCACGTTAGGAACTTTTGAAAAGGCTGGTCCAAGGAGCCAGTCGCTATGTTTCAGGTGTACTTAATTTAGGTGTCGCTTCCTTTCGGGAATCATCTGAGTCATCTTCATGGCCCCAGCCCCCAGCAAGAGAGCTAGCTTACTGCTACACTCAGGAGCTGTGCAGGGCGGCCAGCAGCATGGACATGTTTCCAAGACCTCCACAGGGCTTCCTGGCTTTCCTGTGTCTTGTGGTCTGTATTATTTCTGTTTCTGACAAAGACCCCCTGGAAGGCCCGCTTGCTTTCTCTATTCTGACAGTACTGCATTCTAGGAAGAAGGTGACTTTGTAGCAGCAGGTGACTAAGAGGCAGGCATCCTGGCTCTTACTTCTCTGCTTTGCATTGGCATCCAAGAGAGAGGGATGATTTGCATTAAACGCCTGCTGAAGTATTTGGGAGAGAGGGTGGGAGACGTTCCTGGTTCGTGGAATCAGGAGAGCGGCCTGCAAAGCCCTGGGAAGAAAGAGTGTAAAGATGGAGCCCGGAGAGGGAGAATGATTCCATTTCAACTCAGCAGAGTGGAATGCAAAAATCTTAGAAGACTCAGAACGGGCCAGGCGAAAGCTCAGCCAGGTGGAGCCCAGGAAACACTCCTTGTCGGGGGCGGGGGTGGTGCCCAGCTGCCTGCTGGCTCAGAGTCCATTTCAGCAGAGGCTCTTTCCACCTGGAAAGCCAGGACTGGGACTAGACCCAGATCCCCAGATTCCAAGCCCCGCCTCCTTCCCCTGGCTGTCTGCAGGTGCAGTCAGGAAGGAAAGGCATCTCTCTGCCTGCGTGACGCTGCTGCCATTGCTTCTGCTCCTCGCACTTGACAGCTCTTTTGCTTTGTCACTTCAGCCCCCATCTCATTTTATGCTCACATGGCCATTACTCTCTATTAGCATACTAATAAATGTTTATGAGATTATACTGTCTCCACTATAAACTTTTACATATTATTAATTAACCTCGTACATCGGATTGGGAGCGCCTGAACATTTACAGACTTGTAAAACAGGAGAGTGGCGTAGAGGGAGCTGTGTGTGCAAAAAAAGAAGGGTTCTAGCTGGAGTAGGGTTCGTTTATGTGTCTCTCCAGTGCCAGCGGCAGGGAGCGGCCTAGAAAAAAAAATGAAACAGCAGACCTCGCCCTGGGCTGGACAGTACAGCAGGCAGGGCACTTGCCTTGCAGGTGACCAACCTGGGTTCAATCTCCGGCATCCCATATGGTCCCCCAAGTACCACCAGGAGTGATTTCTAATGCAGGGCCAGAAGTAACCCCGAGCATTGCTGGGCGTAGCCCCCAAACAAACAAAACACCAAGAATAATTTCCTTTGGGTTGGAATGAAAGTACAGCAGGTAGGGCACTTATTTTGCACACAGTCAACCCGAATTTGATCCCCAGAATCCTATATGGTCCTCCAAACCTGCCAGGAGTAATTACTGAGCACAAAGCCAGGAGTAACCCCTAAACAAACTCAAACCACCAAAAACAGTAGACCTGATCTGGCCTCTTCCCCTTAACCTTGACCTGGAGGATGGTCTTGAACCTCTCTGAGGCCCAGTTTTTGTTTTTTTTTTTTTGCTTTGCTTTTTTGCTGTCTTGAGCCTCATCACAGGACCAGCCTGAGGGATGCAAGATCTCCATAAACCTAAAGTAGAATGAAATGAAGCCAGGGCAAAACCAGAATGGATGTGGCGAGGAGTGAGACATTCGAAGTCTGAGGGTGTTTTCACCGGGGTGTATGGAGGGGAGTGACAGTAACTCCGCTGTCTTCAATTCTAGTTTTAACTTTGATGCAGAGCGGCTTTGCCACTTGATCTCAACTTGCATTGCTTTCCCTCTTCCCTGAGCCGGGAAGTGGTGGTGCAAAATCAGGGGGGAGAGAAAACACGTTTACTGCTTTGAGGTTGATCTTTAACTGTGAAGTCAGCCTCACCGTCCCCGTTTGTTTAGAGCCAAACAGCCGACATTCAGCTCAGAATGCTGCAAAAACATCACGGGAACGCACAGACCTGGGGCCGAGTGGCCCTCCTCGCTCTGTCACTAATAGCTGAGTGACTCGGGTGGAGCATTTCTACCGCTTGCATCTCAAGCAAGTGATCTCATGTCTGTGAAAGTGGTTAATGAATCTCCTAAGCCAACATCGCTGAGTGTCCCGAGAATTAAAGTAGAAAACGGTTGAGTGCTTTGTAAACAGAAAAGGGCCATGTGCAGGGCCTATGCAGAACCCCTTGCCTTATTTTCAATCAGTGAAATCTGTTCTCATTTCCTACCTCTCCAGGCTTGGACTCACTAAAGCACAAAGCTGTTACTTCGTTCTTTCTTTCTGGGCCTCTCCAGCGGGGAGGGGGCGTGTGTCCAGGGACCACTCCCAGTGATCCTTAGCTGAGTGGGCCAAGAGGTTTAATGCTAGGGACTGAGGAAACTTTCGTTCTGTTTGGGCTTTGCAGTGCTTGGGATTACCTAGACCCCCCGGCTGTGCTGGGAGACTCCAGGGCTGCCCTTGGTGATGTTTGCGGGAACCGTGTGGTGCTGAGAATCCAACTGGAATTGGGTACATGTACAGCAGATATATATATTTGCTTTTTGGGTCATACCCACCCAGCGATGCTCAGGGGTTACTCCTGGCTCTGCACTCAGGAATCACTCCTGGTGGTGCTTGGGGGACCCTATGGGATGCTGGGGATTGAACCAGGGTCAGTTGTGTGCAAGGCAAATGTCCTACCCACTGTCCTATCGCTCTGGCTCCAAGGATGTGTTCTAGCCCCTTTGCTGTCTCCCTGCCCCACAGTTGTCATTTAATTCTTCACGTTTCCCAGTGCACATGTTTGTAACATGCATGCTCTGGGTCAGGCAAAGTGGTTGGTATTGGGGTGAGGTATGGAAAACTCATGGCTTCTGTCCCAGGGGAGCACAATACTCCTGGCACATGCAGGAGTAGAGTGAAGGGATGCTGAGAGCCAGTCTTCCATGGACATCCTGTTAGAGAATGTTCTTTTTGTTTGTTTGGCCACACCTGTGGTGCTCAGGGCTTACTCTTGGTTTTGTGCTTAGGGATCACTCCTGGTAGGGTTCAGGGGGCCATTTTTGGTACTGGAGATCAAACTTTGGTTGTCCCTTTGCAAGGCCAGGCTCTAACCACTATACTATCTCTTCACCCCACTATTGGTGAATGTTCTACCCCCAGGCCAGAAATTCTCTTTGGTAATTAACAAATATATATAGAGAGGGGCTGGAGCGATAGCACAGCGGGTAGGGTGTTTACCTTGCATGTGACCGACCTGGGTTTGATTCCCAGCATCCCAAATGGTCCCCTGAGCACTGCCAGGAGTAATTCCTGAGTGCATGAACCAGGAGTAACCCCTATGCATCACCGGTGTGACCCTTCCCCACCCAAATAAAAAAATCAAAAAACATATATAGAGAGAAAACAAACACAACTGGGAGATAGTACACTGGTTAGGGGAATTCCATAGCATGCACCTGCGCTGGGTGCTATTCCTAATAAAAAATAAATACATGATTCCTTGACCATCACTGAGTACAGTTCTGGAAGTCCTCAGAAGTGTCAGATTAGCCTGGGTACCCCTAGCACTGTAGGACCCAAGCAGCATCTGTGCCCTTGCATTGAGTTACCAGCCTGGGTGATGAGGCTATTTGGCCTCCTGAACGTTACTTGGAAGACCCCTTTCCCTACTCTCCTAGCCCCAAATAAAGTGAGCATGACTGATGGCCACCTTTCTCTCTTCCAAAATCCATTTCTATGGGTCCCCCCTTGGTTTATAGCACTTGATGTAATTTGGGAAACTCTGCTTCCTTCCTCTACACGGAATCCTCCTTCTCGATGGCCATGAAGCCGTTGGCCTGGTGAGCTTCGTTGCCCTGGGACACATTCTGGTAGATGACACAGTGGGGACCGAAGCAAACAAATGAACAGAAACAATGATAAGCAACTGACCCCTGGAGTCCACTCGCAGGTGGTTGGAAACTACAAAGGACTAGTGAAGTGATTTAGAGAGACTAGAGAGGACTTAGTTGCTGGTACCTCCCCAGGAGGAAGAGGTGGCCTCTCACAGTTACCAGTGCTGGCGATAACGGGCACATCTTTTGATCCGATTCTTGTCTTTAGACCCGCTCTGGTTGCAGGAAGCTCTCTCTTGCCCTCTGCCTCATAGGACTTAAGTACAGGTATCCTTAAATGCATCCCGTGGAATCCTGCCGATCCCTGAGGAGCTCGTGGATAGTATGAGAGCTGTTGAAAGAACACTTCAAAGCTGGTTAATGAACAACCGTTTGGCCACGAACACGTTGGTGCAGAGAAGAGCCACGTCTCTCTAGTGTTCGCCCTCAGGGCAGTGGCCCCTGCAGTCCTGCCAGCATCTGTGGATCCCTGCGGCTGCTTAGCAACCAGAGGCTTTGAGTGGAGTCCAGCGGTCCGGAACATTTGTAGCTTTTGTCCACGGGACATCTGCCCTTCGCGCCCAGTTCCAGTACTTCACTTCTGCTCGGGGAGAACTGCTGCTTCCTTGTTTGCTGCCTTGTGCTTTTGCTGCCCCCGGGATGGATCATTTTGAAACCGTCATGAATCGATTTATGAATTCTATTTTCTGGCTCTAGGGATGGGCCTCTGCTCCAGGGCAGGCCAGTGAGAGAGTTATGAGCTTGTGAAAGACGCAGCCGCAGTGAGGGGGTAGGCTAGGGATGGAAGGCATGCAAATATGCTCGGCAGTGGAAAAGGGGCAGAGTTTAGACCCTAGAACCAGTATCGGGGGCCTGGTGACAGTCACAGCATTGGCGCCTGTGTCAAGTGTGTCTGTTCACAGACCTCCCAGGATGGCCTTTCTCTAGCTAGAGACAGCTGACTCTCTTTGGATTCTCTTCCACTTGCACTCGAACTATTCTGAGATTGAATATAGGGTAGGTGATGATTTCTACTATTTTTGTAACTTAAAGACTACTAGTAATATATTAAATGATACCTTAATTATCCTGCTGAATTAGAAAGTATTATTTTGGGGGGTTTGGGGCCACCCTGATGGTATACAGGGATTAGCCCTGGCTCTGTGTTCAGGGGTCCCTCTGGTTGGGGATCAGAGGGATTGATTATATTTAGTGCTGGGGATTAAACCAGGGTTGGCTACCTGCAAGGCAAGCTCATGACCCAAGAAATAAACATTTCTTGGGACATGAATATTCATATTGAAGAATGCAATATTCATAAGAATATGAATAAGAAAATCACAGCTGGTAGGGTGTTTGCCTTGCATGCGGCCAACCCGGGTTTGATTCCTCTGCCCCTCTTGGAGAGCCCGGCAAGCTACTGAGAGTATCTCGCCCACATGGCAGAGCCTGGCAAGCTACCTATAGTGTATTCAATATGCCAAAAACAGTAACAACAAGTCTCACAATGGAGACATTACTGGTGCCCGCTTGAACAAATTGATGAGCAATGGGGTGACAGTGACAGTGATTCATATTCTTATGATATAATCTTATTATCATAAAATATTCCTATGATAAAATAAGATAAAAATATTCATAAAAATCCATAAAATAAATCAGATCTTACTTTATGATGAAGAACATCGTATTAGAGAAAACAAGTGATTTATTGGACCAAAGAACTCTATCTCTTCTCCAAACCAGATTGATACTTATAGGAAGCAAATAGCAGAATACAGAGGAAAACACAGGTAGCTCCAACACAGCACGATCTAGCCATGCCATGATGTTTTAGAAGCTCTCATTCAAAAGAACATGGTATCATCCAGACTTAAAAGAGTCTCAGTCACCTCTGCTTGGGCCTTGCTTACTAGGCATCATTTCACACCAGACTTATTTCAGCCTTCCATTTTACCCCCTCCTCCTTTCTATCCTTCACCAACTCACAGTGGACCCACTTTTCTAAAAGCACACCAGCTTCTGACATGGCTTTCTTTCTTTTTTTTTAATTGAATCACTTTGAACTACACTTACAAAGTTTTCATGTTTGAGTTTCAGTCATACAATGATTGAACACCCAGTGTTCAGTGTACATTTTCCACCACCAATGTCTCCAGTATCCCTACTCACCCTCACCCTGTCCAACCCCTCCCCCTGCCTCTATGGCAGACAGTTTCCCTCTCACTGTCTCTCTACTTATGGGAATTATGGTTTGTGATACTGATAAAAGGCCAACATATTTTGTTCTCTATCTACTTTTAGCATACATCTCCCATCCCGAGCAGTCCCTCTAACCATCATTGACTTAGGGATCCTTTCTCTATCCCAGCTGCCTTCTCCCCCAGCTCAAGGCTTGCCTTTGACCTTCCATTAGACCCTGAGTTCTAGAGATTGAGTATCAATTCAGCTCCGTACATGCTATTCCATGACAGGACTTAGGCTTCACTTTTTTACTTAAAAGCACTATGGTCCTGAAAATGCCATTGATCTATCCTTCACTTTGTCATTCTCACTGCATGAAACCTCTATCACTTTATTCCTCTGCAACTCATCATCTTATTTCTAAAGTCACCTTCATTTCCCAGATGTTTCACCTAGTGAGCCTTAAATGATTCATCAGATGAAGTTGGATGCTTCTTTTCTGTCCGTCCAGCATTCTGGACATACCTCTATCGTCATACTTCCCTTGTATGTAACCATGCAATATATGACACAATTGCCCCTAAGTTTTGGGAAACAATTGTGCTAGATTCCTTTTTTTTTCCTCTAAGATTTTAGGTCAAGGGACCATGCAAGTAATTAATGTAAATGTTTTGTGCAAGGAAGAAAGAGCAAGAAAAAAGCGCAAAGGGAGGAAATAACATAAGGAGAGATCATGTCTTCTTCATTGGAGACATGTTTCTTTAAACTATCATCCACTGATGGTATGCATTTTCCTTTATTGAATTCAGATACTATATTCTCCATGGATATACTACTTGAGTCAATTCCTTTGTTTTGCTTTTGTTGTATAAACTTTTTTTAAAAGAAAAATTTCATGGTGTTTCAAATTAAATAAAGAATGTTTATTTTTTTGTGCCCTCTGAGAACACACTTAGGAAACACTGCATAATGGATTTGGGGAGTGGAGTGGTGGAGGTTGATGGAAAGTGAGAGAGAAAGTTGAGAGCAAGAATTCAAGAGCTGGAGTCTCCTGGTCCCACTGCAAGGTGGAGCTTTTGACAGGATGACATGATTTATGGACGGGATCTTAGAGTGGGTTAAGGTCAGTCTTGGTGGATAGAAAACTTTTCCTTTCAGACATGTTATATTTGGAGTCCTGGACTCACTAAGACTGAGAACTGGTCAGAAATCTCATCTTCAAGGACTTGGACTAAAGTTTGGCTCTGAAAACTTTCAGAGGGAACAGTGCTTGTGAATCTCTTTCTAATTATGCTACTTACCCACTGTTTCCTGTTTAAGTGTGTGTGTGCTGGTAGGAATTTCCCATGTCAGGTCTATTAGTCAATGGGACTGAGCTTTAATCATCCCCTTTGACCAATTCCTAGGAAGTTTAGCTTCCATCTCTGATTTGAGAAATGTGGGAATTCTATAAGATATTTTAGGCATGTCCAAAAATATAAAATGAGATTTTGACATGTCAGTTTATGGTTAGGATACACCAGTGAACCATCCATTCATCTATCCATCCATCCATCCACTCGACCCTCTGTTTATCTGTTATTTAGAAAATTTCTCAGGACTTAATAAAAATCCCCTTCTGTTTGATGTAATTCTGTGTGAACAACAGGAAGGTTGCCTGAACCAGAGTTGGGATAGGGTCGGGAAGTTTCCGAGAGAAGTAGATGCATGAGATGAATGTTCAGAGGGGAATTGGAGTTAGCTAGACTAGACTAATACAGGAACCATGTGTGTGTGTGTGTGTATGTGTGTATGTATGTGTACATGTTAGTGCATGAATGCATCATGTTGAGTGTGATATGTGTGTGTATGTGTATAGGAGAGGTTATTCCACACAGATGAAGCAGCATGGGAGTACATGGAGAAATGAAAGCGTACAAAGTGTTGGGGCTGGAGTGATAAAACAGTGAGGAGGGGGTTTGCCTTGCACATGGCCAATCAGGTTTGATTCCCAGCATCCTATATGGTCTCTGGAGCACCTCCAGAAGCAATTTCTGATTGTAGAGTCAGGAGTAACTGCTGAGCAATGCCAGGTGTGACTCATAAAGCCAAAAAGAAAGCATACAAGGTACAGACACCGCAAGCCTTCCTGGTGTCAGTTGCTGTATTGAAATCTTGGGGAGTGAGATTTGTTGCACAATCTCTATAGAGAGTCAAATGCTGCGATACCTACAAAGTAATAGTCTTAATGGAACATTTGATAAGTAAGTTATACATAAATGGCAGAGACAATGGAGGAGGCTAGGAGAAGGGATTAAATTTTATTTGTGTCTATGTCCTAGAAGTGGGCTGGAGCTATAGTGCAGCTGGTAGGGAGTTTGCCTTGCACGCGGCCGACCTGGGTTCGATTCCTTGGCCCCTCTCAGAGAGCCTGACAAGCTACTGAGAGTCTCTTGCTCGCACGACAGAGCCTGGCAAGCTACCCGTGGCATATTTGATATGCCAAAAACAGTAACAAATCTCACAATGGAGACGTTACTGGTGCCTGCTCGAGCAAATCAATGAGCAACAGCACAACAGCAACAGTGATGTCCTAGAAGTATTATAATCAAATTCTCTATGATCCAAGTACTATGGTAGGAAAATTCTCATCACAGATTAAATATATATATATATATATATATATATATATATATATATATATATATATATATATATATAATGGGCCTGTTGAAAAGCAAAGAAAATAGACACTACCAACTACTTTGGGCACTAAAAAAATCCTTAATTTCTTTAATACAGCATGATCTCTATCATCAGTACAGATTATTCCTTTGACAAATGGCTAAGGGATTGAACTCTCTTTTTATTCCCCCTACAGCACTGGAAATAGTGCTTAATCATGCACAGGATTGTGAGTATTTTCTGAAAGGAGGACCTTAGAATTGGAAACTGGAAAGTGGATGTCAGAGAGCCATTTCAGTTTGGTTCTATCTGCCAATTTCAATATCTTTCAAGCCTGGCCCCCCACTCAAAAACCTTTTTTTTTTTTTTTGCTTTTTGGGTCACACCCAGCGATGCACAGGGATTACTCCTGGCTTTGTACTCAGGAATTACTCCTGGCGGTGCTCAGGGGACCATATGGGATGCTGGGATTTGAACCTGGGTTGGCCTCGTGCAAGGCAAACGACGTACCTGCTATGCTATCGCTCCAGCCCCTCAAAAACTCTTCTTTTGGTAAGTCTTACCTGACCACTCCAGATCCCCTACTCCTTGCCAAAGTTATTATCAGCATAATATATTTAGAAATTCAACATGCCTTACCTTGTGACAATTCCTCTACTATTGCCTTGAACTGATATTTTACTTCGGCCTTATAATTTATCTTGTGGGTATATACATTTCCCCCAATTAGATTATAAGTACCTTGAGGGCACAGACTTTGTCGTTCACATATAAAAATCTTTTTTATCTACTGTATATCATCATGCTGGACATAAAGTAAGGTTGTAAATGTATATATTATATATGTGCATATAGGTATATATGTTACATAAAAGGTCATGGCAAGAATTTCTGACTCTAAGATACGATAAAAATTCTTAGTCTGAGAACCAGGTATTTTATATCTATTACCTAGGGAGGGATTGAAAAATTGACACAATAATTTGAAGTGACTCTCATTCAGCAGCAGACTATTTCTTTAGGTCTTGAAACTAGACTGGACATGCTATTTGTTTCCATCAGTTGAACGTCCTGGGGTAATGTGTGATTTTTGATACCAGCAGGAATATCCAGCTGAGACTAATCTTGATGGCAAACCCACAGACCTGGGAGCTAAAGAAGTTATCGCCATAAAACATTCCATTGGGGTTGAGTAGTTAGGATGCAAAAGCTAACGGACTCACACTCTCTTTGGTTAGCACAATACGGCCTCGTGACACCTGCTCTCATTTTCAGACTGCGGGGCAGGAAACAAGGTCCAGAGAGTACAGGGGCCCAGGGACCAGAACACTCTCTGATCAGAATTCTGTGCTTTTTCTTGCCACATTGTACATCTTTTCCTTTCTCTAATGGGCAATGCTTTTTATCATGGGCTCTGCTCTCTCTGACTGTGTGTACTTGAAAAGATAGTAGTAATCACTGTATCACTGTCACTGTCATCCTGTTGTTCATCTATTTACTCAAGCAGGCACCAGTAATGTCTCTATTACACTCAGCCCTGTGATTTTAGCAGCCTCTCCAATGATTGGAGGCTCTTTCAGAATCAGGGGAATGAGACCTATTGCTACTGCTTTTGGCATATCGAATACACCACAGGTAGCTTGCCAGGCTCTGCCATGCGAGTGGAATACTCTCGGTAGCTTGCCGGGTTCTCTGAGAGGTATGTATATATCTGTTACTGTATTTTGAATATGAATATGCCATGGGGAGCTGGCCAAGCTCTCCCAAGTAGGCAAGAGACTCTCGATAGCTTGTCAAGTTCTCCAAGAGGGAGAACTAGGCTATTAGATGTCGCGATAGTAGTAATAACATGGGAAATTCTTTCTACTCAAGAGGAGGTGCAGCACTGTCTCCCTGAGAATCACCATCTCTGAGTCTTCAAAGGCCATTAGCATTTCATGTTATTTAGTTCAATCCAGGTTAGCAAATGTAACCTGGATTGAACTCCAGAGGAGGTACACAAGTCTGGCAGGAAGTGGTCTCTCTGCTGGGGAGGGGGAAACTTGTTGGCAGAAATCAGGAAAAGTTCAGATTCTGGAGTATGACCTCTAGTTGAAGGAAAAGGCTGGGGAGAACTTGAAGGTTTTAGTCTTTGTATTCAGCCTAAACAAATTCAGTTGGAGAATCTCTAGAAAGGGAAGGACTAGAGAGATAGTATAGTAGATTAAGCACTTTGCCTGCATGTGGTCAACCTGGTTTAAGCCCCCAAAACACCTCCAATAGTGGTTTCTTTTTTTAAAAATTTATTTTTAAATGAATCACTGTGAGGTACAGTTACAGACTTACGAACTTTCGTGCGTACATTGCAGTCATACAATGATCGAGTAACCATCCCTCCACTAGTGCCTATTCTCCACCATCAATGGTCCCAGCATCCCTCCCATCCCCCCACCCCATCTTCCCCCACCACCTCTGTGGCAGGCGCATTTAACTCTCTCTCTCTCCCCGCCCCCTCTCTCTCCTTTAGAGTGCTGTGGTCTGCAATGCAGGTATTAAGTGGCCATCATGTTCGGTCTATAGTCTACTTTCAGCCTGCATCTCCCATCCTGAGCGGGTCCTCCAAGCATCCTTTACTTGGTTTCTCCTCTATCTGAGATACCTTTTTCCACCACAGTAGTGATTTCTAAGCACAGAGCTAAGAGAAGTAACTGATAACAGCTGGGTGTGTCTCCCCTCCCTACCAGACCTTTAGAGAGTAAAAATAAGATAATTGAACACCCTTGGGCCCCAGATTCAGTGCTAGCTCTTTAATCCTCATACTGCCCCAAGGTGAAGCTGAGATTCAGTAGGTCACAGAACTCATAAGAGAAGGAACTCCATGGTATGGAGGTAGATGCATCAGCTCCCAAGGGAAATATCTAAAAATCAATGCTGCCTTCATCATATTGTCTGTAATCCATGTTCTACTTAACCTATAGTATGTCTACATGGCATTGCCAGCAACATTCTTTAGATGCCTTGGAGCACAGCTCTCCGGCCTGATAACTCATGCCTTACTCCAAATTGCTCAGAGCTCTGTGTCTTTCCACTCGAGAGGAGGTCTAGGGCCCCTCTGCAACATGCTTGTATCATAACATTATCTTATCTAGGAATGAGCCCCACTCATTTGGAAGGAATTGTTGCTTCTTCTTCTTTTTTTTTAATGGTCTCTAAAACATTTATTAAACTTAAACTTAGTTTTATAATTGGACTGGAGCGATAGTACAGCGGGTAGAGCATTTGCCTTGCACACGGCTGACCCAGGTTTGATTCCTCCGTCCCTCTCGAAGAGCCCAGCAAGCTACCGAGAGTATCCCGCCTACGTGGCAGAGCCTGGCAAGCTACCTGTGGTGTATTCAATATGCCAAAAACAGCAACAACAAGTCTCACAATGGAGATGTTATGTTACTGGTGCCCACTTGAGCAAATTGATGAACAGTGGGATGACAGTGCTACAGTTTTATAATTATTAATAAATGTTATGCTAACTTAGAACAATAACCCCCAAATGACCATGTTCTTGGAGTTAATGTGCTATCTTATTTTGTTGCTTTGGGGGGATGAGTGTGATGAGACCATACCCAGTAGTGTTTAAGGCTTACTCCTGCTTCTGTGCTCAGGGATTACTCCTGGCAATGCTCAGAGGATTTATGTATGTATGTATGTATGTATGTATGTATGTATGTATGTATGTATATATATATATATATATACACACACACACATATATATATTTGCACTGTCACTGTCATCCCGTTGCTCATCGATTTGTTTGAGTGGGCACCGGTAACGTCTCTCATTGAGAGACTTATTGTTACTGTTTTTGGCATATCCAATACACACGGGTAGCCTGCCAGGCTCTGCCGTGCGGGCTCAATACTCTCGGTAGCTTGCCGGGCTCTCTGAGAGGGGCAGAGGAATCGAACTCGGGTTGGCCTCTTGAAAGGCGAACGCCCCTATGGCTCCAGCCACACACACATATATGTATATATATGTATCTGAGAAGGAATTGTTGCTTCTGCTTTTCACTTTGTCTGGGAGACACCAGCAACCTTGCCACTATCCATGCCCTCAAGTTGATCACCAAGGGGAAGAATGAGACTAAAATGCCCAGGAAAGCTCTTACTGCCTTGAGATCACACATTAATAGGACTGGGGTTCTGATATTTGTTCCAGTGTTTCAAGTTGTTTCAATGGAGGCAAGTCGTCTATTTTTTGTGTGTATCTATTTTTTGCCTATAAAATATGTTAAATATATTTTTCTATTATCTACTTAATACTCAAGTGGGAAAAGTAAATATCTCTGTGTTTGAGTATAGAGGTGTGAGTATGGGATTGTGCTTAAATATGAGTGCGTGTGAAAATGTGTGTATGGGTGTATGTGTCTGTGAGAATGTATCTGTGAGTGTGTACATGTGTACTGTGTGTAGGCAGCTGTGCATGTGAATGAGTATGAAAGTGTGTGTGAGTGAACATGAATACATGTGTTTGTGTGTGTGGGTATGTGGGCTCAGAGTGCTATGTCTGTTTGCATGTATATTTATGTGTGTGAGAGTTAGTGTGTGTGGCTTGGGACAATCCCTGGGCCTGAAGTCTGTAGGATCTGAGTACAGCTTCTCATCATTCCCGAGGGAGCTGTGGTGAGGGCATCATTTCCAGATGCACAGAGCAGACAACTGTTATAGATTCTGTGCAAGGAAAGATTTCTTTTCCATGGAAATGCCAGGACAGGAATCAGTGAGGGGCTAAGAAGATTTCAAGGAGATTGCACCACAGAATTGGAGTATAAGGAATGTAGGTCCCTGTAGTCCACTCACCTCAGAGAGAAATGAAGAACTGGTGGAAAAAGGGAGTGCCCCCTGTTTATTCAGCTGGGCAGGCAAAGGACTCCAATAATCCTAGTCCTCCTCCCCTGCAGACCTGTCCACTTTCTGTTCTGTTGGCGCTGTCCTGGACTAGCTAAGCCAGATAATGCTGTCTTGGACCTCAATGGTACTAAGGCCAGCTGAGTTTCAGATGTTTCCACTGCCATTTGTTGTGGGGAGAGACACTGAGAGGTGGGTCTGACTGATGGTGGAGACTTCAGAGGGACCACTGCCTTGGCACTCCATGCGCCATCTCTGGGTGAAAGCGATTAACTTCTGGGACCCTCTATCACCCGAGGAGCATGCTAAATTTCCCTCCTCCATCATCACTCTAGAAAGAGGGTCCTGCTCTCTCTTACCCAGCTAGAAGGTTCAAGGCTTTGTTCTGAGGTCTCTTCCTTTTAGCAGTTTTCTCCAGGGTTTATGGGAAGATGATTGAGGGGCCTGGGAATAGCTCAGTGGTAAGGTACAGCACCTACACACAGATATGAGGCTGAGTATAAGTTTGGGACCCTCCTAGGCTGAGTGCTGTCTCGTGATGCTGTTGTTTGTGATAAAGTCATTTCCAGCACACTGCAACTAGGTGTGTGTGAACACTTCAAACATGTGTCTGAGCTGCAGAGTATGCCATAGCTAAGTATGTGCTTCCCTCTCATCATGACAAGAACCACGGGAAAGGAAGTGAAGGGGAAAAGGGATGGAATGCACCTTTATCTTTTTTTTTTGCTTTTCGGGTCACACCCAGCGATGCTCAGGGGTTACTCCTGGTTCTACACTCAGGAATTACTGCTGGTGGTGCTGGGGGACCATATGGGATGCTGGTAATCGAACCCGGGTCGGCTGTGTGCAAGGCAAACACCCTACCCGCTATGCTATCACTCCAGCTCCTGGAATGCACCTTTAAACAATGGTCATCCAGATCCAAGCCCAGATTCTGGTCTGGGGACAGAAAATCAGTTGCTTTCTATTGGATAAGTAATAGCTCCCTAGAGCATTACTGAGAAAAATTGAGAGGAAAGGTCTTGGATTTGTTGACAAGAACACTGTGGCCAGTTACTAATGTGTGCCATGGGAGAGAATGAGGAATGACAACACTGCAAGTGCTTTGCTGAACCTGCTAACGCCAGCCTGTGCTACCTGTTTGGACATCTAGCGTTCAGATCAAGGTTGTTTGTGAGAAGGCTCAATTATTTTAAAGACGAGTGATAATATGTAGGCTTGCATTATTCCATCTCTTCTCCATCCATCCATCCATCCATCCATCCATCCATCCATCCATCCATCCATCCATCCCCCCATTCACTTGTCCACTAATCTGTCCACCCACTGATTTGTCCATTCATCCCCACTCTCTCTCTTCATCCAACAAACCCTTATGGAGAATGTGATCTGTGTAGGGAAATTGCTATTGGTCGGGATCTAAGAAGACACAAAGTCTCTTGACCCCACAGAATTGAGTGGAACTTCCTCACGTGGGATTGTTGAATAAGGAGAGTGTGGAAGAAACGATTTCTGCAGAGCCTGGATATTTGGAGATCTACAACGAGAATCAGGTGTGTTACTCTCGTGCGCCACCCTCTCTGGCCGCTGACGCGTGCTCGCTAGGCAGCTGGCCACTGGCACGGCCTGCCTCTTTGTGTGAAACCAGTGGATTCACATATGTGCTGCTCCCAGATGCGGCCTCGGCACCAGCACTTTCCAAGCGGGAGGTTCTGTCACGGTGTTGCCTGCCAAGCCTTGTCCAGAGGACGGAGGCCACTTGGCCAGCTGAAGCAAACTCTGTGCCCAGTGCTGAAGACAGTCTCAGCAGGGGTGGTGAGGACAGGAAAGAGCTGGGTGCAGAACCAAAGTGCTTTCTTGCTCTACTGTAGCCATCGCGCTGGGCGGAGACAAAGAAATCTTGTGTGCGCCTGAGTGTGGTGCCGTGTGCTGACTCTCATACACACCCGGGAGCAATCCAGTACCCCCGGCATGAGTTTACCCCCAAGTTCAAACCTCAAATACAATTTGCATCAGTTAAAAAATGACAAAGGGGGGGGGGCCAGTACCCAGAGGAAAACCAGCAAAATCCAGTGGCTCCTATGCACATTTGAGGAGGGCACAGATTTGGTTTCTCAGGTGAGATCTTTCCGAAAATCAAACCAGGACCTCTGCGCAGACAAGCAAGCACAGGGGCAGAAGCTGCATTGCAGTCTCCCTGGCAAAGCGAAGGTCCACTTGCACTTTGCACTGAAGGCTGGTGTCGCTTATCTGTGTACGGTGTGTGTCGGGGAGGGGGCCAGGGAGGCACTGTGTCAGATGCTTCCTTCCCTTTGAAGCCTCACCTGCTCTGAAGAGCAACTTGCACTTTGTCAACCACAGATAATGCCTGTGCTCAGGCTGGCGGCTGAGATATAATTGAATTGCTGGGGTGCATTAAACAATGCTGGGTTTTAAGCTGAGAAATCGTTTAATGATGTGGCCTTTAGGATTGTTAATTAGCACTGTCTGTATGAACATGTAACAATAACACCACCTACCGTAAAAGCGAATGTTCTACACTTCAGAAGGCTCAGTTCTTTAGGGCTTCCTGCAGAGAAGCAGTCATTAACTCTTTTTTTGACAGATGGCGTTTAGGCATGCTCTAGAGCACCGTGCTCTCAGTTCTCTGGCCAATCCCGGTCCCTTCTCTCCCCGTATTCACCAGGCACACAGAAAGTCAAGGAATTCTGTGAGTTCTGCTCTCCACGACGGCACCAAGTGATATGAGGTGAAGCTTTTTTCCTGGGAAACTCCCAGGATATCCCTGCAGTCTCTCTGGGGCCCAGAGAAAGATTAGGGTGAAGATGCAGGGAAACTGGAATCCTAGTACACAGTGAGATGGAAAATGGCACAGCCACTATGGAAAACAGTATACAAATGCTACTAAAATTTAAAAAATGAATTGCCTTATGATCTAGCTAGTTCACTTCTAGGTGTTTTCCCACCGTTGAGATTAGTATCTCCAGGAGATATTAGTACTCTCATAATCAATTCAAATCAATTGCTCACTTTATCCGAGGCTGGAATGATAGCACAGCAGGTAGGGCATTTGCCTTGCATGTGGCTGACCCGCATGCAAGGGTTCAATTCCTCCATTCCTCTCGGAGAGCCCGGCAAGCTACCAAGTGTACCTTGCCCACATGGCAGAGCCTGGCAAGCTCACCAAGGTGTATTCGGTATTCGAAAAACAGTGACAACAAGTCTCACAATGGAGATGTTACTGGTGCCCGCTTGAGCAAATTGATGAGCAACGGGATGACAGTGGTACAGTGATACAGTGATCCAAGAAGAAACAACCTAAGTGTCCATTGACAGATATTCGGGATTAAAAAAATGAATGTAGATAATGCACACAAAAGAATATTCTTAGCCTTATAAAGGAAATTCTATAATACAAGACAATATGTCAGAGCTTGAGGCTAGAATGCCAAGTGAAATAAACTAGTCATAGAAAGACCAGCACTCGACTAGGGACCCTAAATAGTCAAATTCATAGACTCAAAGAGTAACTGGCTTGGGGCTGGAGCTATAGCACAGCGGATAGGGTGTTTGCCTTGCACGCAGCCGACCCGGGTTCGATTCCCAGCATCCCACATGGTCCCCTGAGCACCACCAGGGGTAATTCCTGAGTGTAGAGCCAGGAGTAACCCCTGTGCATTGCCGGGTGTGACCCCCCCCCAAAAAAAAGAGTAACTGGCTGGTTGCCAGAGGCTGGGGTATAGGGGAAAGGCAAGATACCAATTAAAGTATATGATTTTTCAATTAAGCAAAATAAATAGATTCTAGAGATGTGATCGACATTGATTTCTTAGGTTGCATTGTAAGAAACAATATCACGATGGAGATAGGACTCATGTGAAATGTTCTGACGGCGATAGAATAAAAGCCATGACAAATGAATAACGGGGCAAGCTGTATGGTGATGGATGGAAACTAGAATTTTGGTGACCAACATACTGTAGTATATAGAGAGGTTGATTTAAACACTGTACAATTAAAATTTATATACTGTGATAAACCATTATGACTTTAATAAACAATGTCTTAGCATCGGGCAGTAGAGGGGAACTTGTTGGCTTGCTCCCTGCATGCACTGTGGTGGGGCAATGGTCAGTGATTGATTGCCCCACCAGGATTACTCTGGGTCAGCCGGGGCTGTGAAGCTGGAGGAGGCCCACACATGCTGCTTCCCATTATTTTTCTTTAGCTTATTGAGAATAGAAATGAATGATATTGTAGCAATAAAGGTTTCCCATGCTGGCTTGCATTTACATTAGAACCACCAAGTGCCTTTTCAATCATCCACTCTTTTCTGAAATCACAGTGTCTCTTCTTTTCTGAAGACACATCTCTCCTTCAGTGAGACAAAAGTCCCAGCATTCCGTTATTCAAACACTAGATCGAGTCTTGTTCCCTATTCAGCCAAATCTTCCCAGGACCGTGTTCCAGGCCTCAGCATGTCCATTGAGAACTGCACCTTGGAAACCCCAAATTCCAACGTGCTCCTCTCTGCTTAGGGCCCTCTAGCTTTCTAGCCCTTCCCTCTCACCGCCTCATTGGGAGTCTCTGGTCCAGAGGTAGTGCCACTTTTTTCCTATGCCTCTGGGTTGCATCCTGATTGATTAAGCCTGCCACTCTTTGTTTGGGACCACAGAGGTAGACCAGGATTCTACTCCTTGGAATTGATACCTGAGATGAAAATGATTTGCAATAGCAGATCCAGCAATTTGGCTTATTTTCTTTCAATCAACTGGATCAGACCCTGGGGGTGGAGCATCCAAATCTTCATAGCATCCCCAAGCCCTGTGCACACACACGAGTAACCTGTCTGGCCAATGTTCCTCTCCACTCCTGTGCTCAGCCTGCTATTGCTACTTCGTTCGAGTGGTGAATTTGGACCACGATGCCTTTGTACGTCTCACTCCAGAACTGCCTGTTGTCTGAGTTTTTTTTTGTTTGTTTTGTTTTGTTTTAATTATTTTTAAGGCACCATGAATTATAAGTGATCGATGACTGAGTTTCAGGCATACGACGTTCCAACACCAAGCCCATCACTAGCATCAACTCCCCTCCGCCAGTGTCCCTTGCTCTTTATTAGCACCTTCTTAGCCTTCCAAGAGCCAAACTTGTCTATACAGTCTCCTGAGACCACCCCGCCTCCATGTCTCAGCTGTGGCTCTCCCGCCTGCCTCCCCAGGAGAACTTGGGACACTCCTGCAGCCTCCGCTTCGTCTCTGTGCTGCCTCCCACAGGCACCCAGAACTCCCCACAGGCCTCTCACTTGTCAGGCTTAGTAATTACTCAGCCTAGAGCATGTGTCTTCCCTTTTCTTTCTCGGGAGATGCTCACTTTTCCTTGAAGCCCAGGGACAGTGCATCGCTGGCGTAAACTTCCCTTGGCTAAGGCTCTCTCACAAGCTCTCATGAAAGTTTTTCTCCTGGGTGGCATCTTTATCCCTCCCTGGGGGGAGGTAATCAGCCGGTGCCTGGGCATCTCTCATCTCTAGTCTGATTCTTGGCTCAGACTCCAGGAGAAGCAGGAAGCAAGTGGCAAGAAGTTGGGGGTGTGTTGGTGGAGTCTTTGAAGGGCAGGATTGGCACCTGGTGCTGAGAAGAGGCTTTGCCCATCTCCTATAGCTCATCCTCTCCTCACCCTTTCTGTGGAAGTTCTTTATCTGTGCTTTTTCTTTTTTTATTGAGTCACCATGTGGAAAGTTACAAAGTTTTCAGGTTTAAGTCTCAGTTATACAATGCTCGAACACCCATCCCTTCACCAGTGCACATATTCCACCACCAAGAATCACAGTATAGCTCCACCCCGTCCCCCCACCTGTGCTTTTTCTTTTTCAGAGCAATTTACCAGCTTCTGTGATGGGTCTGAGTTGTCTCCTACAACTTATCAGCCCTCTCCCGCTGTAGGCTCCAGGAGGCTCTCTCAGTCAACAGCCACCCCCTGCCTCTCAGGGCACAGACAATACATCACACACGTTGATTCACTATGGGCAGCAGGATCTTTCCAAACATCTCTTTACATCACCAGAGCTGAGAACAGGTGAAGTAATGCTAGTATCAGTTCTTAAGTAGGTCCCTAGAATGGACAGTATTCTTCCTTGAGAACAATTAAAACCAATGAAAAATCAGGAGAGGCAATTGTCATAGTCCCTCATTTCTCTCAATTTGATTTTAGTGTGTGTGTGCATGAGTGCGAGCATGCACACATGTGTATGCATGTGTTATATTACATATATACATATATAGATATATATGTATACGCATGGCATATGCTGTGGCAGGGACTGAACTGGGGTCAGTTGCATACAAGGCAAACTTTTCAGTCTCCCTACACTTACTCCCTCACTTTGTTTTATTTTATTTATTGATTGATTGCTTTTTTTTTTGTCATACCCACTGTGCTCAGGGCTTATTTCTGGCTTTATGCTGGGGATTGCTCCTGGAGGTTCTTGAGGGACCATATGGGCACACCTTTAATTTGCTTTTTCTTCAGGAAGCAGCTAGAGTAGAGTTTCCCAAAGTACTTGCTCTTTCCATCCCTAGGGACTGGAATGATGGGAGTCAGGCTGGGATGGTGGGCAGCCCTGGGTGGAAATGGGAGGCACTTCTCTTTGTTGGAAGAAGGTAGATTTCCATGTAGAACTAAGTTAAGCTAAGTTTATATATGTATATATATATGTATATATGTATATATATTTATATATGTATATGAAAATGAAAAGTAGGCCAAATCAGTTTGGGATCCTCTCAGCTCGTGACATTGCCCTTAGCTGTGTGCTCACTGAGTAACCATAAGCTTGCAGAACTCAACTCTGTTATAGGACTGCTAACAGCAAGGTCGTGAAGACCAAACCGCATAATATCTTGATAGTATATGATACACAGTCATTGCTCAATAAGAATAAAACAAAAATAAGGGCCCATGTAACTTCATGGTAGAGTATTTGCCTTGCAGGTGTGAGACTTCGTCGCCCAGTGGGATCCCTGGTATCATGAATGTGTGATCTTCAGCACACGGAGTCTAAGTGTGTGTGAGCATTGGTCTTGCGTGTATGCAACCCACAGGCTTGGCAGTCATGGTAAGCCTAATCCCGAGGGAACAGAAGTGGGGAATGGAACAAAATGGGGTCCTTTTTTTTTTTTTAAAGTTTGAATTGTTTCCACTCAAACCCTTGAGGGGAAATGGAAATGCCTGCAAGTTTTATTTCCAAGAGAGAATTTTTAAAACACAGGTTTTGGTACAGGACTGTCTAGGTTCTAACTTCCAAGAGTCATCCAAGAGTCACACATGGATTTAGTCGTCTACCCTGTAATGCAGAGAGAATGGGGCCCACATTATGGGGTTGAAGTGAGAAGTGGGGACTCTGCCTGAGTAAAGCTACACTGAGGGCTTCTTGGGGAATCCAGCAGCAACACTCCTTGGCTGGGACCCTTGCTTCCCAGGGGCTGGGGTGTGCAGGAGAGAAGGGAGGCTGACTGTATGGCCTCCTGTTGGTGGACGCATTTTCAATACTCCTGAGAAGCTCAAGCCCAGGACCCGTCTTGTTTGACTTCCTCTTCCTGGCTTTCCTGTCTGGCTGGCAGACGTCAGGCTAGGGGCCAGTCCTCGGCCATTCATGGGTGGGTCAGCAAGTTTTATTTCCCCTCAGTCCTCTCTAATGAAAAGCACTCGCATCCAGTAAATCTTTCCTTTGCTCTTATTAAAGCACTTGATGTTGGTTATTGAGGTCTGTTCCAAGCGAGGTGAGAATCAATAAGGTGATACACTTAATCACTTCTGCAATCAACGAGCTCTTTCCTTAGCTGGCATTCTGACCAGGGCCCACAGAACTCCCAATGCTTATCAGCTCTAAATACCTGTGTAGAATCCCCAAGATGCTCCCTCTGCACTGCCTCGCTCCTTGCTGACCTCGGGGAGTCCAGGTGCTTGGCCCAGCCCGTTGTTTGTTTGTCTGTTTGGTCAGATAATGACCAATGCAAGGATTCTGAGAAATACGGATGGACTCTTAGGGTTTTGAACAGTCAATGACTAATTGCAGATGGTCTCGTTTCAGCCACTCTGTCTGCATACTTTGTGCAACAGCTTAGACTGACTTACCCTACAGAGCAAAAACCCTTTTACTAACTCAAAACTCAGAGTTGGCCTTTGCTTAAAAGCTTTCAACTTCCTAAGAAAGGCGCAGTCATTCATCCTGTGGAATGTTTTGAACATTGATGTATATCTTAGTTCTGCCCTCTTTTTTTGAGCAGCCTGTGATCTCCGTAAGGGCAAAACCTCTGCCTTGGTTCAGGCCCCACCCTCAAGATTGAGTTGTATTATTTGGAAGAAAGCAAAGAAAGGTAAAAAGGCATTACTTTATATGGCTCTGGAAATTAGTATAGGCTCTAGTTCTGGCATTGCCAATACTTGTTGGGTGACCTTAGGCATGTATAATCTATTTCAGCCTCAATTTCCTTATCTGTCAGTGAAGTAGTTAATTCCTAAAATTCCTTCCAGCTGAAACATTTTGTAATCTTATTCCTCTAACCCTGTGGTTCTCAACTCTTTTATATCAAAGGCCACTTCATATAACAAATATTTTGAAATCCCTTTTGCTGATACAAAATGAAATGCCCTGATAGAGTAAGGCATCCCAATAAGACTAAAATTTAAAAAAAAAATGAGGTTCACGCTGTAATGGGTGGATTGGAGATACGGCTCCGTGGGCAGGAGTGATGCTCTGCATATAGGAGAACCAGATTCGATACTTGGCACTGCATAATCTCCTGAACCTCGCCTGGAGTCGATACCTGGCACTGCATAATCTCCTGAACCTCGCCTGGAGTCTTTGAGCTCTGAGCCAGGAGTGGCCCCTGAACAACACTGAATGTGGCCCCCAAACACAAACAAGTTTTAAATAATTAAACTGTAATGTGAAAGGAAAATAGATTTGTTACTTTGCTTCCTTTGGGCCACATGTGGAGGTATTCAGGGCTTACTCCTGGCTCATGCACTCAGGAATCACTCCTGGCCTTGCTTGGGACACTGGGGATCAAACCCGAGTCAGCTGCATGCAAGGCAAACGCCCTACCTGCTGTGATATTGCTCTGGTCCCTAAAGGAAAACAATTTATGAGGAATTATGTATTTCACAGTGTAAAGACTTGACTAAGGCCCCTATAGAAAACATAACAAAGGAGTCAAATGCTTATTACACAAGAATAGTCATGTTGAGTGGCAAGTTGCTGTCATGACTGCAACTGTTTCTGATGGCAAAAGTCTAATCAGTCAGGAGTCGGGGAGATAGTTCAGGGGTCAGGAGCACATACCTTGCCTGTGCAAGTACCCCAGGTTGATCCCCAGAACTTCAAAGCTCATAGTGTAGCTCTGGTCACCCCAGCACTGCAGGGCCTGAGTCGTGCGATGTCTCTGGGCCGAGCATTGAACTGCTTGGTCCAATCAGCTGAGTGCCTCAGGGAGTGGCCTACAGTCCCCAAGCACTGTTTGAGACCCCCACCCTCCCAAATTGGATTGAGCAACATGTAGTCTTTTTAGAAATTGCAGAGTAATCATTCTGGGAAATCCAGGATATGTAAAACCAAGGTCACAGATTCTACCAAAAGGAGTACCTGGTGGGACAATCAGACATTCTTTGGGAACCCGGAGTTCTTTGTGGTGCAGGGTGGTCCCTGGCATTGAGGATCTTTGGATCTCTGGTCTGGGTCAACTATAGACCCGGAGGGTCACCAGTCACAGTTCCAACCAATGATCTCCCCATCCATCAGATTTCTAAAGTGCTGTCTGCCTGAAGGTTAAATTCTCACCAAGAACCAGCACTCTAAGCTTTCAAACATGAGGGGTAGGACTGCCACCCAGTGCATGCCATATGGGTAGACACCCCTAGTTTTAGGAGGATCTTATGTGTTGCTTAAAGCTCTGTCATCACTGTCTGAAAATTATTAGTGATTTTTGAACAGAGTCCTGCACTTTCATTTTGCACTACGCTCTACAATTTATGCAGCAAACCCTATGGACATGATTCCTGTTGTCTGTGCCTGAAAGATGGCGAACATTCTAATCATTGTCTTGCTTCACCAACCTGTGCTTTCTTCTAACCAGCAGATAATTTCTATTTTTATTGATGAATTGATCCATCTGTGCACTCGCTAAGCCAATATATATTAAGCTTGTGTCCATGTCTGGTAGACACTGAAGTCAGACAACCTGCAATCTTTTTACCTTTTTTTCCTTTCATTTAAAATTTTCATTTATTTATTTATTTATTTATTTATTTATTTATTTATTTATTTATTTTATTGGATCACCGTGAGATAGTTACAAGCTTTCATGTTTGGGTTACAATCTCACAATGATCAAACACCCATCCCTCCACCAGTGCACATTCCCCACCACCAATATCCCGCATATACCCCTCCTTTTCCACCCTCCCCCTGCCTCCATGGCAGACAATATTCCCCATACTCTCTCTACTTTTGGGCATTATGGCTTGCAATACAGACACTGAGAGGTCATCATGTTTGGTCCATTATCTACTTTCGGCATGCATCTCCCCTCCCAACTGGTTCCTCCAGCAACAACCTGCATTCTAACCCTGGAAGAGCCCACAGATCCATTGGTTCTTTCTTTGACAGGGTATGATGAACTGGCCTTACTTCCACACCGAGAAGTAATGAATGAAAAAAAGATACAGCCCAGTAGGAAGCAAATAGTGACACAACAGATAACTGATAATCCTAGAGCTGTGAGCTCTGCATCTTTGGAATGAAGTTGTTTCATTGTGTGTAGTTGGTATCAGGGAACAGGAGGTTCTTCACAGAGCCCCACACATTAACTGCAGATTTCAGAAAGCGAGTCAAATAGGGGAGTCAGCAAAATCCAGTTGAGATTTTACTAATTAGGAATTAATGATCATCCACAAAATGGTATTCTAAAGCATCAAGAACATGTCACAGAATTAAAAAGATAGGTTGAATTTTATTATCATGGCTTTGTAGAAGCCTGGGACTGAAATGGGCTATAAAAATAACTCAATGCTCAAACCCACCAGGACACTTCCAGCAAGTCTCACGGAGCCAGCTTCACTAAGAACATTTCAAAAACCAAATGAGCAGCTTTGTGTGCTAATTACAAATTATTCTTATGTATCAGCAAAGCAGGGCAGAGCAGCATGCCTTTTACTTTGGCAATACTTATCTAATCTAGCTGCATTTGATAGTAACAAACCTCCTTGATGAGATTTAATTTAGAGTCCTCAATTTCCAGTAATTTATCTTAGTCCTAAGCAGTTATATTTTTACTAGTTGGCATTAACATATTAAGAAGAAATTAGAGAATAAGGACTAACGTTAAAAAATATCACACTTAGATTCCATGGGGGTGTAGCACATCAGTCAGTAATTGTGCTGGAGACGAACATGGTACTCTTGAGCAAGAAGAAGGGTGGTCTTGCTTTAATTGGGAGGATGTAAAGGCTGGGTCCCAGTCTGACCAGGTGTAGTGTCAAAGATGATCCTATCACTATTTTTATGAGTGAAGGAAGGACGTATGCATTTGGAATGAGGAGTTCTTCACTTTGTGGTACTTTATGAAAATGGAACTAATTGGAGTTAAACTCTGATAGTCTTATTAGTTGCACAGGCATTATAGCTGAGAATTTGAAAATGAAGACTCCCCCCACCCAAATTTTATTTTATTAAATCGCCATGAATGACAAAGTTTGGTTTATTAAATCACCGTGAATTACCTAGGTGGGTTTTTGACACACAATATTCCAACGCCAAACCCTCTACCAGTGTCATCATGTCAATTTTCTTCCAGCAGTGTCCCCAGATTCCACTGCCACTCCCACCCCCCCACCCCTGTAACCCAGCCCCAGCCTGTCATCTTGACAGGTCCCTTTTAAATCTGGTTCTTAAAATTTAAGTCTCAGTATTTCAGTGATTTAAAAAAAATGGGAAGAAGAAATGAACAGGGCCTTCTCTGAGGAAGGCCAACAGATGGCCAACAGGCACATGAAAAAATGCTCACCATCATTTATTGTGAGGGAAATCCAAGTTAAGATGACAATGAGATACCATTCCCACCAGTGAAAAAGACACATATTAAAAAAATAGGAATAATCTGTATTGGTGGGGATGTGGTGTAAAAGGAAATGTCATCCATGGCTCGTGGGAATGTTGTCTGGTTTGAGTCCTATAAAAATGAAAACTTCTTGATACCATTGAGGATGGGCTGGAGCGATAGCACGTGGCCGACCTGAGTTCGATTCCTCTGTCCCTCTCGGAGAGTCCGGCAAGCTACCGAGAGTATCGAGCCCGCACGGCAGAGCCTGGCAAGCTACCCGTGCGTATTGGATATGCCAAAAACAGTAACAATAAGTCTCTCAATGAGAGACGTTACTGGTGCCCGCTCAAACAAATCGATGAGCAACGGGATGACAGTGACAGTGACAGTGATCATTGAGGACATGGCAAAACCTGCGTGCAAATGGGCTGTTATTTCTGTGTACCTGGCCAAGCGTGCATATACACTTTTCAGTATGAGATATAAGGTCAGGCATGCCCTTTGCTGATCCTGGGTGGGGTGAGTGATTTCAGTGGTCCCGGAAGACACTCAAACTCCTTGCAAGCAGAATGTGATACTTCCTGCACGGAGAGGTGGGAATCCTTTCCTCCCTGCCAGAGCTCATGGGCTCTAGAAGCAAAGTGGATGCTGAAACAATGGCAAGACAGGGAGCTGCAGAAAAATACCAGAGATGTTTTCAGTGTGTACTGGAGGGATCAGAATTTTCTCCAGATATAAATTAATTGAGTAATCTTAGACCTGTTTATCTAACATCCAAACTCTAAAGCAAGCAGGAAGACTAAGACTAAGACTGATTAGTCAAGGCTCAGAAGGAAGAAATGGGCCTTTTGGGGTGGAGTGTGAGGGATCAGCGTGTGGGGACCCACAAAGATTCTTCTATCTCCTCATTAGCTGCATACTCTCCAAAAGCTGCTGCACCCACCAGTTGCATGAGACTCACCGTGGAGCTTTTTTTTTTTTTTTTTACAAGGTTGAGGGTGCTTTATTTTTTTTTTGTTTGTCTAACATTTTTTTCTTTTTTTTTTATTAGTTTATTTTTAATTAGAGAGTCATCGTGAGGGTACAGTTACAGATCCATACATCTTTGTGCTCATGCTTCCCCCATACAAAGTTCAATAACCCATCCCTTCACCAGTGCCCATTCTCCACCACCCTTAAACCCAACATCCCTCCCCCCCTCCCCAGGCCCGTCTCCCCCCACCCCACCCTGCCACTATGGCAGGGAATTCCCTTTTGTTCTCTCTCTCTGATTAGGTGTTGTGGTTTGCAATAGAGGTGTTGAGTGGCCATTGTGTTCAGTCTCTAGTCTGTATTCCGCGACCATGGAGCTCTTTAAAACAGTAAATTCCTCAACCCACTTCAGATTTGCTGAATCAGTAATACTATCATTTTAAAAAAAAAAAAAGCATCGTGGGTAACTCTTCCTACAAAAAACTTAGAATCAGTTTTTTCAGAGGAACAGAGTAAATATCGGCTTAATATCTGACTCCTCTCTAGAATATGTGTCCCTTGAGACTGGAGGACCATCGCATGTTCCCCAAAGTACCTCAGGCACCCCTGTCAGTTACCTGACTCTAGAGGCCATTCAATAAATGGTTTGAATCAATGAATGAAGAACAGGAATTAGAAATAGGTAATGTAGCCCACAACCTAGCTTTCAGGTGACATTGTAAGATCCTAAAGTTTTCATTTCAAAATGGGGTAAGACAATTTCTAGAAAACCAATCTAAACTCCGTCTGTTAAACTCTGCCTTTGCCAACATTAGAGCACGCTATCTGGAGAAGGTGATCCAGTGAGAATTTTGGCACAAAGCGTGGGGAACAAACACCAGGTGTGAGTGACATCCCTCATAGAATTCTGTCTTAATGAAGTTTGTGTTTGTCTCTGCTGTATACCCTTCTCCTAGTGAGAGAGGCGCGTCAAGCAATCGTGTGTGAACTCACAGGGAAAACCTGAGGGAGTTCAAAGGCAGAGCACATCATATTGTGGCATTTGGAACATCTTTCAACTCCCTCCCTGTTACGTAATCTAAGGATACGGGAGGTTGCAACCTAACCCCAGCCCTTCTTCCCCAGACAGAGGTTGTTTCATAAAATCCACTCAGGCCCTTCTTCTCAAGTTCTTCATACAGTTTTCACCAGAAAAAAGAAATCATTCATATCTAACAAAGGGCCTTGGATTCTTTAGATAGTTTCCATTATAAGTTTTTGGCACTGCTATTACCCTCAGCTTAAGTTACCTTTCTGATCCCCCTTCTTTCATCTGCTGAAAATGGATTATTTCCTTATTAGCTTGAAACCGTTACTGTTCACCCGGCAAACAGTCTGAGTAGGAGAGTAGGAACAATGCTACTTCTGGAATATTCCTGAAGACCCGCAATTGTTCAGGAACTTTCCCTTGAGATAAGCTTTTACTTTTTTATTTTTATTTTTTTTTTTTAGAACGGGATGGCAGTGGGTTTTCTGGAAATGGCTTTTATCACTAGGCAACATTTTTTAGGTCTCTATTTTGAGAAAGCAGATTGCTGCCAACAAGGATTGGGAAACCACAGCAAAGTGTTTTCTGGCGGGGAGGGATGTGGGGTTCTGAGGGATCCCTTTGGAGCCTGCACCACTGGGAGTGTCTTGGTCTAAGCAATGTAACAAGGAGACCCAGCAGGTAGGTCTCCAGGTTCCTCAACCGCTGTCTCCACCAGAGTCCTACTGCCCTGATCTAGTTCATTATTGCAATTCTACATTTTACCACATTCCTATACATTTTAGAAATCATTTCTATATCCTATTTTAAGTGTGAAACATTTTCTAAGGTTCTTAACCAGCATCTGTGCCTGTTATTCAGGTAATTATAATTTGGGGAGGAGAAATTACACTTTTTTTTTGAGGGGGGAGGTCTACACCTGGCATTGCTCTGGTGGTACCCTGGCAGACATGGGGGACCAGGAAGTTCCAAGGATGAAACCTAGAGCTCCATAAGCACAGCACGAGCTATAGCCCTTTGAAATGTCTCTCTGGCTCCAAAATTAGAATTTTATGTTCATTAGACTATTACTGAAATTGATCATTAGAATTATGATGAGAGGCAAGTTATAGTTGTATTAGCAAAAGCCCTGATTGTCACTAATACAAGTCATAGATAGTTTCCCTTCATATAACAGTTGTGGAAGACAACTTATATTTTTACAGTTACTACTATTTTCTTTATTTTTCTTTCTGTTTATGGACCATTATGGTCGGTTCTTGGGGCTTATTTCTGGCTCTGCACTCAGGGGTCACTCTTGGTGGTGCTCAAGGAACCATATACAGTGACAAGAATCAGATTGGAGTTGGTCACATGCAATGTAAGTGCTTTAAGCTTAATACTATCTCTCCAGTCACTATACGTAGCCCTATCTTGAGATGCTGGTAATTATTGGTGCCTGTAATAGAACTCACTTTTTGATGTATTAATAAAGCAGCATGTATATTGCAATTTCACAGAGTTAAATATTTTCATTAAGTATATTTCAATATTACTAGAGTCAATATCCTCAAACAGACTCAATCCAATGCCCATTGACAGATGCCTGGATAAAGAAGTTATAACCTAAATGCTCTACTCTTCCAGTTAAAAATGACAAAATGTTATCCTTGGGGATAAAATTGATGGATCTTGAGGTGCTAATACTCAGTGAAATAAGCAAAGAAGCAAAGGATAATTATTAGATAGTTTCACCCACCTATGGAATATGAGTAACAAAAACAAAGAGACTGTCTGGAAACAAGGGTAACTCCTAGACTCTGAAATTGGTGGTGAGACTAGTTGGGCAGGGGAGGAATATCTTGGGGGCTGGGATGGCATTGGACCTTGGGATGGGTGTGGGTGACATGACATATATGTAAAGTGTGACGCTCAACCCTGATATTCTAGAGACCGTAAACCAGTGATGCATCAATACACAGACTCACATGTACTATTGGTACCTTTTATAGTTCAAAGCCTTTTATGTATCCCAGACAAACCATTCTGAGATTTGAGAATGAGGCTCTAGTCTTCCCAAACTCATTCGATGGGCAACTGGTGAAGAAACCCTAGGGGAAAGCTGGTGTTTGCCTTTGCTGGTTGTAGAACCAGCGAGTCACAAAGAGAAGGGGAAGCACTTGGAAGCAGAAAGCCTGGGCTAGAGCCCCATCCCGGCTGCTCGTAACAGAACAAGTCCCTTCAGAGAAGTGGCTGCTTCCCCAAGGCCGCTGAAGACTTCCCTAAACGGCTCAGGAGCTGCATCGCCCTGGTCATCCCATCTTAATTTTATTTTTTAGGGGAGTGTACTCAGGGTTCACTCCTGGAAGTGCTCAGGGAATCATACAGAGTTCGAGGGATGAAACCAGGATCGGCCAGACAAGGCAAATGCATTCACCCCAGTGCTATCTCTCTGGCCTCCATCTATCACAAACATTCATGCATTTTTTTCTTCTAAAATAAAAGCCCAGGTCCTCCACCCAGCCTTTAACATGCAGTCCTACTCCTTTGGCATAGCCTGAGGTTCCTGATCCTCTGGTATCTCCTTCCTATACTACTTCAGCCACTGAGGACCACAGCCATGTCCTTGTTGATACCCCACTCTCTCCCTAGAGATCTCTGCCCATGTGGTTTGATGCTTGGCATTCCTGTTCATCTGCTCTAGCCAGAAAGTGTCTCTCGCCTGAGCCCATCTCTGCCTGTCCTCCACACCCCTCCCCAGGTCCTCCTCCTCTGCCGCCCTGCCCCAGTTCTCTTCTGTTCTCCTGAGATTGGGTACATATTCTGTGAAGTCCTTTTCCTCTGATGTTTTATTCTCCCATTTTCTACTCTATTGTTATCACCTCCAAGGTCGGAACAGGCAGCTATGCTGGAGGAGGAAGCTGGTGAAAACACCTGATTATAATTGCCTTGAATTACTGGTAATCGAGATATTTCTTGATTTTGAAATCCCCAAAGCCATTAAAAGAGGATTTGAGGTTTTATGTGAGTGAATCCAAAGATGAATAGAGAAGAAACATTTATCTACTGAGAGAAATGGGAGGAAAAAGAAAGGAAGGAAGAAAGGAAGGAAGGAGGAAAGAAAGAAAAAGAAAGAAAGAAAGAAAGAAAGAAAGAAAGAAAGAAAGGAAAGAAAGAAAGAAAGAAAGAAAGAAAGGAAAGAAAGAAAGAAAGAAAGGAAAGAAAGAAAGAAAAGAAAAAATCTATGTGGTGAGTTTTGGGGAAGTGCAGAAAAGGGAACTAGGCTTCCTTGAATGTCTAAGCTTGTTTTGTCTTCCTGGAATAAACTAACTGTACAACTGATTCCTCTTCCCTCCTCTTCAAACTCTCCCCAGACTTCCCAGGGAAAGAAGTTACTGTTGTAAAACCAAGAAGGGTTAGTCTTCTTCCTGCTTTGGGGCTAGACTCTCAGCTGGTCAAAGTGAGACTAACTTGCCTGGCAAAAGTGTGTCTTTCTATTCACTCAGCTGGGGCTTCGTGTCCCCCGGTCCCCAGCCCTAACACCTGAGGACATGGGGCAGGCCTGTGAGGGTGCTTGTGGAGCTGAGGTGAGAGTGACGTTGGTTCTTGTGGTCTCTGGTGAACAGCTACACCAGCCCCTGAGGACTGCACCACACAGCCCCTGGAGCCTAGTCTCCGCCCCCTGAATTAGTGCTCTTCATCCTTCTGAGGCCTGTGGACCAGCACAGCTTTGCAGAACAGTGGTTGAAAATCATTGAGCTATGGGACCGAAGTGGGTAGAGCGTTTGCCTTGCTCGCAGATGTCCCGGGATTGATCCCTGAGCACTGCCAGGAGGAATTTCTGAGTTCATAGCCAGGAGTAACCCCTGAGCATCGCTGGGTGTAACTCCCCCGCCACAAAGAAAGAAAAATCACTGAATTCACAAGTCTCACAATTTACAGGGGAAGGAACTGAGGATCAGGAAAGCTATTGGGCTTATTAAAAAATTTCAATAGTGGCCCTGGGTTTTGAACCCAGGTCAACATGACCCATAGTCGCCCAGTTCTCTACCACAGAAAACGATGTTCCTGATTTTGGAACAAATTCACATCCCATGCACCCTGAAAGGCTATAGAAATGGGTTCGGCTTTCTGAGTCATTCTGCAAAAAAAGATGATCTTCTTTTAAAGAAGATCACGGAAAGGATTCCTAAAAATCTTTGTGCACATGAAGAACTACAGGAACGTTTTTATAATCTGTTCACGTATGATCAGTGTATAAAACACTGTCCCACAAACATCTTCCTGGACAGGGACCTCCCCCCCCACCCATTTATAGACAAAGGCGGTGAGGCACCAAGCACTTAAGGGATTTGCCCAAGGGGGAGATTTGTTCCATCAGAAAGATGGGCCTGAACTTCTTCTACTTTGCATTCTGCCTTGAAAGGCAGCAAACATATGCTGGGGTGGCAGTAGTGGTGGGGGGTGGGGGGGTGGCGGTGGATCTCACGAAACTTCCTGTCAGGCTGTCCTCTTGCTAATTCCATCCTGTCATTCCTTGTTACATTCTCTCGGAAATCCACCACTGAGCCTTTTCTTTTGACATTTTTACACACACACACACACACACACACACACACACACACACACACACACACACCCCACTTTTCTGTGTAAACCAACTCACTCTTTCACCAACAATCCACTCAGCACTGTCTCAGGAAGTCTGTCTCACTGCACCCCACACCTTGTTCCTTGGGGACTGAGCTTCCCTTCCTCTCAGAAGGACAGAGCTACCTGGAGAGGCAGTTATTTTGGTGATGGTGGTGGTGGTGGTGTGTGTGTGGGGCGGGGGACTCTCCCAGACCCTTTGTCCATGTGGTCATGTCCCAATTAGAGACCAGGGGTCCCCAAAGAGCGGAGGAGGGTGTACGTTTCCTCCTGACTGCCCTCCCCAAGCCACTCGACATAAATGTTTCATGGCTGGCCTGTGTGAGGCCGGGTCCGGAGCGTTCAGCTGTGAGGGTGTTTATGTTTGTGGAACTCTCCTGAACATTTGCTGCGGGTTTCAAACAGCTGCTAGGCTGAAGCTCTGGGGATAGGCAGATCATGAATATTCAGGTGAAGCCACCAGAATGAACAGCCGTTAATAGAATAAATGCCTAACCAGTTGTGTAAGGCTTATTAAGACCTATTGGGGCTGAGATAATAAATTCCCGCTCTGACATGCTGCAACTACTGTCGCTTAAACACTTTGGACCACCTCTTCCGAACTGAAGGAAAAAATGATGTTAGTTCTCGGCGTGAACACAAAGAAACACCTGGAAGCCTTGGCAAGGCGATGAGATTTGGCAGAGATCCGCGGCCCTGTGCATCAGCGGGGAAATGATGTGCCATTCATTGTTCGTGTTGTCAAGGTTATCTCGATGGGCAATGGGCTGGAAGGGGCAGCCCCTTGTCCTGACTCCCCCCCCCCCCCACCCGCGCTGCCCCAACAGCAGCGGAGAGCCAGCACCCTCTGCGCACCGAGCCCAGCCGTCAGCACCCTCAGCCGGCGCCTGTGTGGACGGCCCTGCCCTTCCTTCTGGAAGCCCCCTTCCACGGCAGAATTGGCCGGGAGCACACAGAACGCGAGCATGGGCGTCTCGCCCCTTCTGCTCTGCCAGTCTAGAGCGGGGAGCAAGATGCAAAGATTGCAAATGTAAAAGTGACCTTTCCAAGTGGCAACACCTGGCGTGTTGAAAAGTGCACTGCAGCCTGGGAGGGCGCGCTGGCACGGCGGGCACACGGGGAGCGGAGCCGTTCCTGCCGCGGATGGATGCGGCTGTCACGTTGTGTTAGACGCCAGTGGACTGCTGGCTCCTGGCATCCACCATCGCGAGGCCTTGACCACCGGGAAATCGAGGAACCCACCCAGCCGGGCCCCTTCAGGCAGGCGCACGAATATGTGATCGGAACACTGCTGTCAATTCAGATAAAGGGTATTCGATGTCAAATAAAGGCGACTGACTGAAAGAAGGAAGCCGGGCACTGGAGGGTGAGGGAAGTTGTACGCGGAGGGCACATATGCCTCTCCAGGACTGCCAAGGAGAGCGGGGTGGGGGGGGGGGGTGGGACACTAGGTCAAGTCCCTATATTTCCCCACCTCCAAAGGCAGGCGAGAGAACACTTGGAATGTTGGACGGTACACTCACTACCCACAACCAATCCGGATAGGAGTGCTCCCTGAGCAATCCACAGAGCTGAGGATCCATGGAGTGAAAAAGAGGGAGGGGAAGAGAGAGGAGAGGGGGAGGAAAGGATGGAAAGAATAGAGAAGAGGGGAGGGGCGAGGGGTAAGAGGGATAGATAGGAGAGGAGATAGGAGAGGAAGGAGCAGAGAGTCATGGAGAGGAGAGGGGAGGGGAGGGGAGGACAAAAAGGGGAGGAGAGAGAGGTGAGGAGAGAAATCTTGCTCTGCCACTCAAGGCTCTGTCTCTAAGTCCTCTGAGTGTAGCTGTCTCATTATGACCTGGGCATTATTCTGTCTACTAGCTGTAAGCCCCTTGGTAAAGTACTCATGGTAGTTGCGCCATTATTATTATTCCTTCAATCCATATTCATTTCTTTCTCTTCCTCTCCATTCCTTCTGCCACTGACTTGAGTAAGGTGAGGTGGAAAGAGAATCCCCTGGCACAGTGGAGATGAGCTTCCCCAGTTTCCCTGGTCTTCAGTCTTGAATGCACTAAGAGCCTCAGAGCATCAGTTTGTTGAAAGGCCGGGCACGTGGCAAGAGGGAAAATCTCCTTTCACTGCTTTCCCAGAGTTCTGGTGGTCTGAATTTCCTGTTAGAGCCAGAGTGTGTGGGTACTGGCCAGAGTTCTAGAGGGAGGTGTGGATAGGAGACATTGATGAGTTGTGTTTCTCTGCAAGAGTGGCTGGAGGGTGGAGAGACACCAGGTCCAAGGGAGTGTTGGACTATGACAGACAACCACAATGGCAACTACCATGACAGGAATGATAGCCCTGGGGCCAGAGAGATAGTACAATGGGTAGAGTGTTTGCCTCGCATGCAGCTCACACAGGGTTCGATCCCCAGCATCCCATATGGTCCCCCGAGCACCACCAGGAGTAATTCCTGAGTGAAGAGCCTGGAGTAATTCCTGAGCATTGCTGAGTGTGGTCCCCTACCCCACAAAAAGAATGATGGTCCTGTTAGAGTTATGGATGAGAACATTTCAAACAAAGATTGATGAACCTAGTTCCATTAGTAAGTTGGTATGTCTCTAAAGAACAACCCTAAAAATACATCTGAAGGGCCAAGCTCCTTCAGAATAGGGTCAGAAATCTTTCCTGTAGTGGGTTCCCTAGTGCGAAGGCAACCCTGGTCCATACCCAAACCAGCTCCAACTCATCTGGGGTGGTCGGATGGGTTCTGTAGGCAGTGCCTGCCTGGCCAATTCACAGGGGGTTTGGCAGATGGCTGCCAGATTATCTGCCATTTCTTTTCCTCTCCTTTTAAATGCAATCACAGGCTAGTGAGGGCGGATGGTCACTCAGTGCCTGGGTTCTGATCTGTCCAGCTCTGCCCAGGATGGAGATCTCTGGGAATGCCGGTTAGTTTTGTTGTCATTTGGTTTAGTTTTGGGACCGTACCCAGCGATGTTCAGGGGCAACTCCTGGTTCTGTGCTCAGGAATGACCCCTGATTGTGCCCAGTGGATCATATCAGGAGTTGGGGATTTGAACCAGAGGAGCCAGGGAAAGCGCCTAATTCCTGCACTTCCTTTCTTCCCCCTGCTGTTTAGTTTTTCTCCCACAACAGGTGTGAGGTCTCTCTGGGCCAACCCACACAGAACCGAGGACCCACCTGTGCATGCCCCATGTTCAAGACTGGGACCCTGTCACGTTCCTCTCCCTGCCTTCTCACCCAGCGTCTTTGTGACATGAAGCTACGAGACCACCTCTCCTTTCCTCTGATCCCGAGCAAACAGTAAACAACAGATGCTTTCTATTCCAATTCTGGAAAAGAAGAGCTGTTTCCAATGAATACTCTGTTAAGCAGAGTCCCTCATTGTCCAAAAGGAGTTAAGCGAATTTCCTCGCAAACCACACTTGGGGGAAGGGGAGTTGGGGGTAAGGAAGGAAAGTCAAGGGAGCTTCAGAGAGGCCCCAGAACATCCAAAAACGGACAGAGCTTCACCTGTTGATGCAAGTGGTGCATATTGGGACCCCAGGTGACAAAACGGAGCCCAAGAGAGGGCTGTGAGAGGACCAAGGATAGCCCTACCCATGACAGGGATGACCAAGGAAGATTCTTGCAGATAGTTTTGGTGCCCATGTGACCATATGACTCCAAGCTGCCCTCTGTTATTTGGGGTGCGGGGCATGAAGATTAAGGAAGACTAGGTAGCTAGCCCACCCTAGGAAGGACAGGAAGGGGCCCACCTGGAACTCAGATGGGACAGTTCGATTCCAGCGCCAGGGGTTTCTGCACCCCCCACTCTGGCTCACCTCCTGCACAGCCCTTGCAGGTCAGCTCCCCACTTTAGCAGGGGGCCAAGGGTTCCCAAGGTCCAGTTTTCTATGTGGCAGTGCCCTCCGTGGAGCCTGGAGGGCCAGGGCAGCGAGGGCGCTGATGGCCACTGATGGCTCTACTTCAGTGAGTTAGTCGAAGCCACATGCTTAATCTCTTGCCATCTTGGGCTCAGAGAACTTTATTTTGCAGCTGTGGCTAGAGGTCCTTTTAAATAGGTTCCAGCTGTGAGGCGCAGCACAGGTCTAGGTCCGAGGAAACTGGGCCCTGTGTGCTAGCATCCAGGGCGGGCTCAGGAAGCAGGACTATCAGCTGCAAAGGTAAGCGGCTTCCTTTCCCTCTGGCCAGAGGAAAGGCGGGATGGATTGGGTCCCTGCAGCTGGGGTGAGCTGGGTGGTTGGGGGAGAGGAAGGTGCCCCGAGGGAGAGCAGGGAAAATGCAGATTCAGGGAAAAACTAGGATTTCTGTGAAAAGTGGTGGGATGGGGCTGGGGCGGGGAGGGACCACGGTTTTTAGAGTCAGACTTGAGTCTGAAACTCCTTCCTCAAAGTTGATGCTTCCCACTCAAACTGCAGAGTTGGATAATTTCTCTAAACCTCAGTATGCTCCTCTGTCCAATGGTAAATGAATGTCTTGAGAAATAAGGAGAAAGTCTGCAAGAATCAGAGACGGAATCATGTTGGCTAGTAGGTTTCTGCTGGAGACACAGGCAATCATATACATAGAAAGTTTTTTCCAACTTTTTCTTTCGTGCCAGAGTGGCCCCCTCTTTCTCCCTCACCCTACCTTTTTCTAAAAAGAGAGTGGATCCCCAAGGAATAGGCTTAGATTTCATTATCTACACAAAGAATTTCTCTGTGGAAATTGTGGCTCCGGGGGTCTAGAAAAGCTTCAGACACGAGAGAAGGGCAACCGTGACTCAGGCAGGAACTAAGGGGAAATCAGAAAGATTTCCAAGAATGACTTTGAGCAAGTTTAACTTTGTGATAGGAAGCCTCCTGTTCCTTCTCCACTGAGCTGCCTTTGGCAATAGCCTATATCATACTTCCATGCGATGGGAGGCTGTGTCTAGGGTCTCCGAGCTACCCATTTGCAGGTGAACGATGGCTCAGAGTGGTTCAGCATTTGGATGACTTTTCAAGGTCTGTGTTTTGGGCAGGGTTGCCCTCTGTTCTCCCCTGGAAGAGAGTATCAGCTCACATGCTGCAGTGACTTGCTTTGAAGTTCAAAGAATTGTTTGTATCTGTAGCCTCCATCAATGGGTTGATGGTGGTATTTTGCAGGAGAGTGGTGAAGTCCAATGAGGCTGTTCTGATCTGGAGACATGGCAACACTTGAAGGAAAAGAGGAAAAGCGGAGGAATCTTGGGCACGAGGAATAGAGGAAAGGATGTGGATGGGAGACGGTGGCGTGTGGGGTCATTTTTGGTCCTGTAGTTCCTGAATGGGAACCATCTTGGTCACCCGGAACTAAGGATCACACATCAGGTATCAAACCTGGTCTCGGGGGTCCTGGCAGGAGAGCATGCCAGGACAGGGAGTGGCAGAGGGAGACCAAGTCTAGAGTCCTCACTCTGCCACTCTGCCTATGACAATACTTAAGTTCTGGTAGTTTGTTGTGAAAGAGCCACGTAAGTAAATGGGGCAGTCGCGGAAATCATGGTGCAAGTATGATGCAGTTTAGCTCTGCACGTCCCAATGAAGCCACACTGGGGACCTCCCATGGCAAGTCTGATTTTCAGCGCCTTTGAAAGGAGGAAGAGCAGCATCGTGACCTACTCTGCCAGACTGTGTGGGGGATCTGGACTTGACTTTGGCCCAAAGTGTTTCATAAATGATCCAGTGCTCTCCACATACAGATTTACTACCACTGCTTTGACTGTGCCTGAAGTTTACTATGAATCTCAGGCCAATTAAAAAAAAAACACCTAGGAGGCCTTATATTAAACACTCCAAGAAAACAAAGTCTTTTCATACCCTAGAAATCCCATTTGCCAGTAAGACAGCAAATGGAAGCTTTTCTGAGATGAAACACTCTCCCAAACCACTTGATTGGAACTGAGTTTTATTACCTGGTGGTGGCTGGATAGACTTCTTCTGTGGCTAATGCATGACTAACCCCACAAGCTTTTCCAACAACACCGAAAAGTCACAGCACTTTGATTTCCCCAATAAAGAGTTGTTAGCAGTCATAGTCCCAGAGGATATTAAGTTAGGTGCCGTGATTCCTGGTCTCAGGGCTGGCCTGGGCCCCGGTATACTAAGGTCTTCATGATTATTCACAGGCTAAAGAAATTGGCTACAGAGACAGGGATGAGTGTGGAAGGATCTGACAGGGCCTCCCTTACTTTGTGATCTTAGCTCTGGTGCTACAGATCTGAAGAGACAGGGCCCACGAACAGGAGGGCCCTGCAAATCCCCAAACTCAGCATATCCCCAAACCAAAGAAGCTCATCTTCCTCCGACCCCCTCTTCCTGTTGATTTCCAGCTAAGTTAGTGACATTGCCCAGACCTGGAGGAGACTCAAGATGCCTCTCCATGGACATCACTCTCTAGCTTCCCAAAGCTGGTCAGCACCTAACTATGATCAGCCAGGTAAGTCACCTTGCTGGGTTGCCATCTGTCACACCTGTTCCATCTTTGCAGCCAATGTACCATTTCGGGACTCAGGTGTTCTGTGACTTGCCTCTACCATGATCACCTGGGTCCCTTTTGTGGGTCCTCCCCTAGGCTCATTCCCCATTCTCCTGCCATGCTACTTTCCTGAAAACACAGGTTGGCAATCCCACTCTCCTTCTCATATGCTTTTCACAATTCCCTGTTGCCTATGAAACAAAGTTCAAATTAATTGATCTGGCGTTTTCACAGCTACTGCAGTCTGGTCCTTTTTAATTATTTCCTGTACTTTATTTCTTAACTATGTTGAACTATTTTTTTGTTTCCTAGAAACACTTACTCTTCTCTATGTACCAAATCTCTGTTCATCCTCCCGGGAGACTCCATATTGCTGGCTCTTCTAGCTGTTATCCCTTAGCTGAAAGCTGGTATATAAATTAAGACCCTTAACTTATATATCCACAAAGTTTTCTGCAAGTTATTACACATCGACCCCATGAATAGAAGTGGCACGAAAGATACTCACTCAGGTCAGCTCTGAACTCTATTTATTTGTTTTTTGTTTTGTTTTTCAGGCTGCAACAGGTAGTGCTCAGGAATTACTCCAGGCTCTGTGCTCAGAACTGACTCATTGGTGCTTGGGGAAGGGGGGCATCTGTTGTGCCAGGGATTTGAACTGAGGTGAGAGGAATAGAAGGCAAACACCTGAACCCCTGTGCTGTCTCAAAGGTCCTAAAATATATTTTCCTTTATTATCCTCTGGTGTCAAATGGCATCCTTTTCTTATAAAACACTCAGAAGCATTCATAAATTTTTTTGTATTTGCATGAATTCTCTATTGTTTAATATTTGGTTTTCCTTCTGCATTGCAAACCCCCTTAAGGTCAAGTCATGCCCATCAGAGCTTAGCACAAGTGCCTGGCTAAATAAATAGCAGGAGAGTTCATAAACAAACAAATTAAAAACAACCCTCTTAGCTTGTCAACTTCTTGAGGAAAGTTTTGTATTTCAGCATTGATTATCATTCTGGTAGTTGATGCCCAAACAACAATTACTGAGTTGGGCCTTAATTAGGGGTACACTTTTTTTTTCTCTTGAGTTTGGAAACTACTGTGGCTGACTTGTTGGTTTTTTGGGTTTGTCCATGAAAGACAACGTGGAAAATATATGCAATTTGATAGTCTTGGCTTATATTCTAGCAGGTTTCCAAATGGGAGGCTCCCAATATGCTTCTCTCCCAAAAGTCTTTTCATGGAAAGCAGATCAACAAAGCAGATGTTAGCAGCAGAAAGATAATTAACAAATTTCTGACATGAGTCTGTTTATATCGCTACTGTCAAGGATAATCATGTTAGTTTAAGAAAGACCTTTTGCCTGGATTTTAAGTGTTCACACATGAAAATGCCAGGCATAAATTCTGGCTGTGAAATTAACATGTGTAGAAATTTGTGTATGTGTTCTTATTGTGGATGACTCATGACTGTAACGAGGGCAGAGCATAACTGATTTGTGAATTAATTGATCAGACACATTGTTCAACCGTTCATCTATTTGTTTATTATTTTGTCCTTTCACTTTTCATACACTAATTTGTTTGCTTACTTGACAAGTACAAGAAATGATAATTGTGGACTTGGAAGAGACTATAGACAAAAGAAAAGAAAAGAAATAAAGAGAAGTAAGAAAGAATAAAAACCAAGAAAACAAACAAAAAATGAAACAATATTCCCCAAGCCCCTAGAATGCAATAAATACAGGTCAGTACAAGAAAATATTTTTTCCCTTTAAAAAAAATAAAAGGAAAATGGGGTCTTCATTTAGTAATTTTTCATTGTTCTTCCTGTTTGATCCACTTGGAAATCAACCATATTGTGTGTGTGTGTTTGTATTATGGGTATTAATGCGTATATTGTGTATGTGTGCGTTATTGTGAAATAGCCAGGCCTGAATTCTGGTTGTGAGATAGAAATTGAGTGATTAAACTTTCTAGTTTCAAAATACATTGTTCATTGAAGAATTGTTAGAATCACCACCAAAATAATTTCCCCTGTAGAGGGGCAGTATATTGTCTTGTGGGATATGGGAACTAACTATTTAAATTTCTCTCTCTCCGAGTCTCAGGGCCACAAGCTACATTGTTCTAAAAACGCCCTGGTTTAAGAAGCCAGAGAGATAGACTAACGGGCTGAAATAGAAGCTTTTCATGCAGGAGGCCCGGATTTGATCCCTGAGTCTGCTGGGAGGGACTTCAAACAAACAAAAAAGCATGTTTTTACTGATCAGCTTTTCCTACAGTTTTCAAAGTTTGCTTGTCTAAGTACACATGAACCATACAGCAGGATACAATTAAAATCTGACTCGCTGTGGGCAGTACTCTCCTTCAGAAGACCTCTTGTGTATGCTACCAAAACCCCCGGGAAGAAAGAGTTGGTGTATGTCACAGTCCTTAAACTTGCAAGCAGGCTTCCATAGACCCTTTGGTCCAGAACACAGAGGGAGCAAACAGATCCTTAACATGATCCCAGATATGTCTGAGGTATTTCAGGCCCACCAGATAGTTTATCAAATAATGAAATGGTATGTCTACCAGCAGTCCAAGAATAAATGCTCTCACGACCCTGAAAGCCCCGTTTACCCCTTCTTGGAATCCGTTCTTCCATCCTATCCTACACTCCCTCTCTGTCCTGACCCTTTAGGTAATTCCTATTCTGGATTTGCAGCAATTCCATTGGGCCTGTCATGATTTCCTATTGACCACAGGGCATAATTTGGTTTGCATGAACTTTAGATTTAGTTACTCAGCAAGGAGCATTTTCAATTCCTTTGGATTTTCTGCCCTGGATTATCTCTAAATTCCTTTTTTATTTGTTGATTTGACCCTTTGACCATCATTCAAACTTGACTGGGGTATTTAACTTGAGCATGTTGTTCCACGGAGACCAGGGTCAAGTTCCTCATTAATTCAGTTCCCTTATGGTAAATGGCAATAAGATGGGGAGAAGCGAGGATTGGGATAACTAGGATGATGTGAAAACTGAAAACTGGCTTATTAATCCTGGGGGACAGCTAATGAAGGGAAAGTTGGGGAGCATAATTGCCATCCAGCTGTTTTAAGGGTTTTTGTTCTCCTTCATATTCCTGACACCTAATTGATCATCATGTGTTTTCAATTCTGCTTCGTAAATGCCTCTCAACTCTGTACGTCCTTCCGAAGAGGGACATAGGAATTTTGTGTGTTCAGGCTCCCATAACTCCAGCCTGGGCTATTGAAAAAGAATATTTTTTTTATTGAATCACCATGAGATAGACTATTGCAAAGCCATCCATGATTGGGTTTCAGTCAAACAGTATTCCAACACCTGTTCTTCCACCAGCATACATTTCCCAGTTCCGTGTCTTCAGTTTCCCTCTCACCAACCCCCCAACTTCCGTCAGCCTGTCTCTAAATATGGTAGGCACTTTTTCTTCTTTTTTTCCCCCCTCCTCCTCTTCCTCCTTCTCCACCTCCTCCTCCTCCTCCTCCTCCTCCTCCTTCTCTCTCTCTCTCTCTCTCTCTCTCTCTCACTCTCTCTCTCTCCCCCCTTTTGGGTATTGTGATTTGCAATACAGATATTGAAAGGTTATCATGTATATCCCTTCACCTACTTTCAACACTCAATTATGTTGGTCCAGGCTATTTTTTTGTTGTGGTCTCTGAAATAATGTTCAGGAGTCTGGGAAGTCACTCCTGGTGATATGTCACTAAATGAGGGCCACAGATGCTTGGAAGATAACCAGCAGGTAGCTGAGGCTCTCCATGGTGGTATTTGGGAGAACATTATGTCCTTGAGCATACAATGCATGTGGTCTGGCCCTGGTGACCAATGTGAGCTATCACCCTAGTCTCCGTTTTTTTATGCTCTTTTATTTTGGGGAACGGGAGTTTGGGCCACACTCTGTGGTGCTCAGGAATTATTACTGCTTCTGTATTCAGGAATGACTGCTGGCATTACATATGGCCACCCCTTCCTCCTCCTCCCCGCTGCTTCCCCTGCCTTACCTTCTATATTACCTCTAGGATTCTATTATAAATTATTTGATATGGAGGGTGATTGTCCCACCTTACAGTGCTCAGGGCTTACTCTGGGGCTCTGGCAACCAGATGTGATGCTGGGGATTAAACCCAAGTTGGCTGAGTGCAGAGAAGTGCCTTAAACCCTGTACTACCTCTCTGGCCTTGACTGTATTATAAATTCTTACTCACTGTGGTAATTGTACATCAAAATTATAAATGTTAACATGATTGTAAAGTATGACACCTAAGCTATACAACAAATAAATTCTTTTTTTTGTTTTTGTTTTTTTTTTTCTTTTTGGGTTGCACCCGGTGATGCATAGGGGTCACTCCTGGCTCTGCACTCAGGAATTAACCCTGGCGGTGCTCAGGGGACCATATGGGATGCTGGGAATCGAACCCGGGTCGGCCACATGCAAGGCAAACGCCCTCCCCACTGTACTATTACTCCAGCCTCTAGCAAATAAATTCTTTTTTTTTTTTTTGCTTTTTTGGGTCACACCCGGCAATGCACAGGGGTTACTTCTGGCTCTGCACTCAGGAATTACCCCCTGGCAGTGCTCAGGGGACCATATGGGATGCTGGGAATCGAACCTGGGTCAGCGGTGTGCAAGGCAAACGCCCTACCCGCTGTGCTATTTCTCCAGCCCCCAAATAAATTCTTAATTAATTTCATGGTTCTACCCTCTCACATTGAATTCCTCCCCTTTCACTGAACCTGGAGAGATCTTTCTCTCCTTTCCCCTCCCCTCCCTCCTATCCCATCCTTTCCTTTATTTTATCCTCCATTTTCTCTCTACCTCTCCCCTCCCTTGTTTTTGAGTCATACCTGGCAATGATCAGGGCTTATTCTTGGCTCTGAGCTCAGGGGTCATTCCTGGTGGTGCTCAGGGGAATATATGTGATGCAAGGTATTGAACCTAGATTAGCTGTATGCAATCCAAGTGCCTTAATCCCTATACCATCTCTTCAGATGCCTTAAGAGAGATCTTTATAAACAAATTAGAGTAGCACTGTCTGTAGCACTGTCACTGTCATCTTATTGTTTATCGATTTGCTGGAGCGAGCACCAGTAACGTCTCCATTGTGAGACTTGTTGTTACTGTTTTTGGCATATCAAATATGCCACGGGTAACTTGCCAGGCTCTGCCATGCGGGTGGGATACTCCTGGTAGCTTGCTGGGCTCTCCAAGAGGGATGAAGGAATCGAACCTGGGTTGACTGTGTGCAAGGCAAACACCCTACCCTCTTTGCTATTGCTCCAGTTCAACAAATTAGAGTAGGGCACCTAATTTTCCTTAATACCTTTTAGTGACTCTTTATGGTCTCTGAGATAAAAATCTAGTCTTCATAACTTGGGTCCCTTTCTTTGTCAGTCTTCCCTATTCCCACTCCTGCTTAGTCAGGCTGAGTCCATTACTTTTTCTGTGTTCAGTGATCACTCCTGAGGGACTCAGGGTATCACATGTAGCGCCGGTATCAAATGTGAGTTGGCCATGTACAAGTTGGGTACCCTACCCGCTGAACTGTTTTTACAGTTCCCTTTTTAAAAAATTATTTTATTATAGTTTAGGTAAAATGGTTACAATAGTATTAATGTTTTGGTATTGATGTAAAAAGTTACTATTCCCTACCCCCACCACTACAGTACCCAAGACTCTTCACCATTATCCTTATGTTACTTATAGCCAACTCTTCAATCACCTTCCATATATCTCCCCATTTCTGTGTTTTATAATCCAAAGCCAAGATTTGTCATTATTCATTACTATTTCCCTGTTTTGCCTTCTCTATGCCACAAATGACTGAGATCACCCAAATACCCAGCCATTTTGGTGATCTAGAGGTTTGGCAACCCGGGTTAGTCAACACTAGTTGTCTGCCTTAGTCTTCCACACATCTCCTAAATAGTATACAAACAGCACAACAGAGGGATTCGATACAATTAGTTGAAATGAATGAATGGGCTCAAAGATTCATACAAAATATATAAACATTTGCAATTGATGTTGTGTTTACTCACTAGTTATATATATATTTAGGAAAGATGGGATAATTTAAATGAACCAGCAATGAGATCTGTCTAGTTTTTTTTGTAATTAAGTTTCCCTTTTTATTTGCAAATAAATATTACTACAGAGATGAAGCCATAAAGGTTCTCCTCTAACACTGAAAAAAAATTCAGCTTTTTAGAGCATTACAAAATACCAATTAAGAAGAATTCCTTGAAGTTCACTTCAAGTTGACCTGGAAAAAGGAAAATGGGCTTGAAATTGAGGAACCACAGTTCTAATTACCTTAATCAATTTGCAAAACACTCACTAGGAAGGAGGATGTAAAGATGTATAAACATGGCGCACACAACATAAACAACTTATTTCATTTGGCAGAAGACATCTTTAGGGAGGATAAAGGAGGGGCTTGTTCCTCTCCATTTGGCATATTTTATCCTTAGCATTTACAAAGCATTCACATGTTCAAGAATTCTGTTCTGGTCACCTCCACACTTTTCCGCTTAGTATCTCATTTCTGAGCAGTAAAACCACTAACAGTAGAAAGAATGAACAAGTCCTTGTCAGATTGGGTATTCCTTAAAAAAACTGAGTAGGAAGATTTTCTGTGTTTAGCATGTTGAATACACCACAGGTAGCTTGCCAGGCTCTGCCGTGTGGGCGAGATACTCTTGGTAGCTTACCAGGCTCTCCGAGAAGGGCGGAGGAATCGAACCGGGTCGGCCGCATGCAAAGCAAACTCCCTACCCACTGTGCTATCGCTCCAACAACAAGCCTGACAATGGAGACATCACTGGTGCCCACTCAAGCAAATCGATGAGCAATGGGATGACAGTGACAGTGACAGGAAGATTTTTATACTCTTTGTTTTAGAACTTCCATCCGGGGACCACAGATTCCTCAAGGATTTTGATCACACAGAAAGGTCATGATTTTTATTCTTCTGATATTAACATATGTTTGTTCTTTTTATTGATTGGGATGCTTAAAAGACACTATCAGAATGCTGTAACACAGTTAATAATCATTTGATCCCCAAGGATCAAATGAGGTATTGCTGATGGTTCTTCCTCCCTGTAGTACACCTATTTCTGTTAATGGAGAGGTACTATGGATAGTAATCTAAATAGTAACCTCACAGATTTTATTTAGAAAAAGGGTCTTTGGAGTTGTCAAGTTCAGGATTTCAGATTTTAAGAATTAAGAATTTTAGAGTTTCAAAGTGGGTCCTTTGGGTAGACCCTCCATCCAATGGACAGAGTCTTTGGTAGAAGAGGAAAAGCTAGACACAGTGGAAAAATGATATGAAATAGAAGCAGAGATTCAAGGATGCATTATCAGACAAGGGGTGCCACAGTACTCTCAGGGACACGAAAGTGCTTCCGACATTTGTCAGCCACTTTTCCCCCTGAAACTGCCACACATTTTCTTATCCAGTCACCAGGAAAGACCACAGAAATGGTGCCAGTGATTTTCTCCATTTTAAAAATGAAGAGAGAGGCTCCAAAAAGTCGCCTAGAATTCATTCAGGCATTGGGGGAATCAACTGGATCCTGATATGGGATCAGCATCACTCTAGACCTTTCTCCCAATCATTCAGAATTCCATGAGAAGCCAAGAACCCCTTGAGGGCCACACCACACTGGCCTTGGACTTTTCTGGAAGGAGCCCTAAAGAACTGCAAGACTTCTTGGATTCTAGTACTCTCTCTACTTGGGAAGGGGATGGTGGACTCATGAAAGGTCTCCCAGGATAAGCCGTTCATACTGGATTCTTATTTCACTCCCCCGAAAAGTTAGGAAAAAAGTCATTAACCCGGTTCCATGTTCCATTAAGTCAGAGGACATTGAAGCTTCTCCTGAATGGGAGAAATCACCACCATTATCTTTTAGAAGCAATTTAGTCTGTGAATCACTTGACATTGAGCAAGGATATCTTTACACTAGAAAAATGTTGGTGATTAGTCTTCTTATTCTGTGGAGAAAGGAGTTTTTGTTTATTTAAGCTTAAAATTAATGGGAGGAACCATATAGGAAAATTTAGAGAGATATGAAAATTAACTCATAACTGCACATCTGAAAGTATTTTAAACAAAATTAAAGGGTGAGAAAACTTCTTGGAAAATAGTAGCAGTAAATATAAACAAAGATTTAATAGCCTTGATCTAGGAAGATGCCATATATATTGATAAGATAAACAGCAATATTCCCCAGCACGTACATGAAACAAGGGAATAGTGGGATAAATTATGGTATCTCCATATGATAAGATCTTAAGTAACCATCTAAATCCTAAAATGCTAAATTCACAAGGTAAGCTATAAAACACATTCAATATAAAATGGAAGGTAATATTTTTTGATGGGGACTGCTTATGTACCAGAGACAGTTTCTAAGTCTTATCTTATTAAGTCCCCCAAACAACCTAATGAAGTATGTATTACTTTCATTTCCACTTTTAAAATAAAGAACCTGAGAGATGAATCTCAGGAAGGCAGAGTAACTTGCTTGATATCAGTCATCCAACAAATTCATAACAGTTGGCATTAAAGTTGCAATGTTTCCACCATGACAGCATTTTGTGTCTCTTAATGTTTCATGACAGGATCCTGTTTTTTCTATCTTTGCCCCTCTCATAGTTCCCTGCCAAATAATTATAGTTGCTGAATGGTGGGAGATGGTTTAAGAAAATAGGTCTTAGAATGAAATAAATCTTCATGGTCTTGGAAAATATCACTGCTCCCAGCATCAATATCTCTACCCAGAAAATGGCGGAAGGATTAAGGGTATTTGTATGCCTGGAGGACTGAGCATGGTATCTTGTACATAGAATATGTTCAGAAAAATGGCAAGGGATAATGAATCAAATGGTATCAGATGTGTAATAGGGCAAAAATAAGAAAAAAACTAACAGCTGGTATTAGTGCTGTCATTACATAGAATACCACATTTGGGACAATAAACTTGATGATTTATTAAAATATTTGAGATGAAAGGGGAAAGGGTATGAGTCCCTGATGCCCCAAGGGCATGGTTCAAACAGTTGCTTGAGTGAAGACAAGGGAAGAGACAGGGGTGATGGGAAGAAGCTGATGGGAAAGCTGTGTTTGGACCAGGTAGGCTACGGAACCAGTGCAGTGCCATTGGACAACTCAACTGGGCAATGTTTTCTCTCCTTTATATTTCTTCCTAAACAAGACACTGTGCTGAGGCCCTTCCCTCCCTCATGTGCCTCCCCCCCGCCCCCCCCTCGCCCCACCACCATACACACACACACCAGCAGTTTCTTTCAAGTACTCACTGAACTCATAAATATTTTTCCTGAATGTTTTAAATCAGTAGGAATGAGCTCTTTCACAGGCAGATGGACAGAGTTCTTGGCAGAGAGAGAGAGAGAGAGCCCTCACTTATGGAACCTGGAACCCCCAGATGAACCTGAGAACAGAGCCCCTCCAAGAAGCTGCAGAAACCTCCATGACTGCTGTATGAATTCCATGGGACAGGGCGTGGGGACGGCCTGACAATTTGTTTACCTCCATCGCCTTTTAATCTCCGAATGCATGCTCAGGACAAAGAAGAGATGTCTCCCATGGGCTCAGACACCAATGACAGCCATTCGCAGAAGGGAATAATCCAGGAGTCAGGGATGTGAGGAAGGCTTTGTTCAGAAAAGTGTCACTTATGTGTCATTTATGTGACACAGTTAGGGCACTTGCCTTGCATGCAAGTTCAATCCCAGGTTCAATCCCTTGCACGCCGTAGAGTCCCCTGAGCCCCTCCAGGAGTGGTTCCTGCGTGCAGAGTCAGGAGTAATCCCTGAGCACCACTAGGTGTGACCCCCCCAAACAAAACAAAGCAAATACAATAGGTGTCACTTCTGACACTTGAGGACAATGACCGACTACACATTTTGCTTCGTCACTGGAGCCAAAGGAGGCACAGACCAGAGCGTGTGCTGGTAAGGGGATAACCAACAAAAGCCATCCACATTAAAATTTGGACACTGCTGGAGAGTTCTTGGTGCCATTCAATTTGGTGAAAAAAGGATCAGCTACTGCCATCACGAAGGTGGGAGGCCCCACGAGATCATTTTTGAGGGGACTGGAAGACTTCTGGCCCAGGCACAGGAGGCCTGGGCAGAACCCGGGTAAGGGGGCTGCTGAGAGTCTGAATGCGCGTGGCCAGCTTGCCCATCGCCTAGGCAAGGGCACCTTGGCCGCCTCTCAGTTGGAAGATAATCTCTCCAGATGGAGACCTCTGCCTGCTGGCAAAGTCAGCAGCATTATTTGGTAATATTTTGATGTGTTCTTTATGTGGAAAGGGGCTTATTGACATAACGTTCACGTCATGCCCAACAGCTCTAACTTTTCTGTCTGAGAGGGCCACCGTGATGAAGATGACAAAGCTGGGGAAAGAATGGGCCAGGTTGGAGTTGGTGCCCAACACCATGTGTTTGGGTTGGAACGTTCAGGCGGAGGTGGCACAATTTGCATGCAGGCTGCGTCCTTGGTTGGTGAAGCTGGCCTTGCCTGTCACACTGATGAATCTGGCAAAAGCTCCAGGCAGGGAATGACTATGAATGGGAAACACTGCGGATGGCAGGGAGTGAGGGTGGGTGGGTGGTGGGGACAGCTTGCAAAAAAATGATCCGGGGTTTTCCTGTCATTCACCTGCCCGCTCATTATCTCCATTTGTGAAACAACTATGGAAGAAAGGCAAGCAAAGAGGTTTGTGTTGTTTTAGTGACCTCTGAAAAAACCCTGGACATTTCTGCTCAGAAACGGTGCTACCTTCCTTCCATGTAGCGCTGAGCTTGAGGTCTCTCTCTCTCTCTCTCTCTCTCTCTCTCTCTCTCTCTCCCTCCCTCCCTCATGAAATCACTTTAGTCAGCACAAATTTGGAGGCAGAACCAAACCCAGTAATAGCATATCTCATGCTGCTATCAATTTTCCGCCAGAAGAACATTTTGGGACACAAAATCCTTTGTCTATTTCCAGAAGCTCGATTCAATGACATTACATGAATGACTACAACACTCTCGCATGTTCTGCGCCGTTTCAAATTGTAACCTTAAAAAAAAGGGAAGAGCTTGGACCACGGCCAGGATGTAATGATTTCAGTTCTTAAGAAAATCCAGTCACCATTACAAGCGCATTCAATATTTTCTTGCTGTGGAAATTTAAGAATCGACTCTAATCAAATAGGGGCACACCTCCCCCCCAGCCCCTTCCTCCATTTTGCTATGGTTCCTGTTACTAGCAGGCCTCCCGCGTCTGTTTCGGCTTAAAAAAATAAATAAGTTTACAATATGTTTTTTAAAAATTGGGGCTGAATCAGACAATTGTATATTTTAGAAAAAGAAGGCAAAATGTAAAACAGGCTAATCATGATTCTAAATTCAATCTTCGGGGCCCTAATTGATCCCATCCCAAAGGTAACATTCTATCTTAATTGACACGCCGAGATGGTTACAATTATGTAAAATAAAACGGGGCCTGTTGGAAACTCCACGTTTTCTTGTTGAATAGGAGATGGCCAGCTTTTATAATAGTTGATTGCAAAAGGATGCAACCACTTTGCTCATATTTCCTATTCTGGTTTGGCCCTTGTACCCGACAAGGGGGGGTGCCCCTCCTCCTTGGGAATCACATCTGGGACTCAAGGGGAATTTGATGCCATTGCCTTATCCGGGGGGCCGGGGAAGACAGGCTGCAAACGATCCATCTTTTCCATGTCCATCTTGGAAGCCAGTTACAAAGAGGGAGCGAAGGGAGTCCAACACGCTCCGATTTGTTGGCAGGGTGATTTTTCTGCACAACTGTGACCACACGCAGGTCTCAGATGAGATAGGAAACAGATGTCGACGCGCACGGACGCAGAGCATGAGTGGGGCCCCCTTGGGGCCAGGCCTGCAGGACAGACCCGGGGATGTCCCGGGACTCCAGCGAGTGTGCGGGGCCTCTCCCGTGAGGGACCTCCATCTTCCCTGGGCTCCTCTGGCCTTTCTGAGCACCCTGCCTGGGAGGCTGTGACTTCTCTGGGAGAGGTTGGTGGATGTGAAGGCCGGAAGGCAGGGGGCCCAGTTCCTGCAATCAGCAGAGGCTGAGGCTGCCTTGCACGGGACGGGACACCTGTATCTCTTGGCATCTTGCCTCCCTGGTTGGGTTCTCCGCGACAGAGCCCAGTCTGGCAGATCTACTGGAGCCCCTGCCAGCTCTCCTGGTGACAGCCTTGCCTTGCTCACTCTCTTCCCGCCAGGAATGCCCAAGGCTCAACATCTCACTCACCCTGGATTTCTTTCAGTCTCAGCAAGCATCTTTTTTTTGGGAACTCTCAAGCAATGCTCAGGAGGTGTGGGCAGGCCCCCTCACCCTTGCATCCTCCCACCTCAATCTGCCACTTTAATGTGAGGGCCTGGAGATGTCCTGTTACTTGGATTCTGAAGTGCCAGGGATGACTTGGGTCATTGCTGGTCATATTGGGAGACCCCTAGGGCCATACCTGGTGGTACTTGAAGTCCTCCAGGGCTGCACCTGAATTGCTCAGAAAACCACGGGTGCCCGGGATCTACTTGGGGCCAGTTGCTTGCAAGGCACGTGAGCCCCAGTATGATCCCTCCTGTCTGTTGCAGAAGTGCTAACTCTCCTCTCCACTTCTAGAGCTGCTGCTTCTGATTCTCATTGTCACTGTCACTGTCACCCCGTTGCTCATTGATTTGTTCGAGCGAGCACCAGTAACCTCTTCGTTGTGAGACTTGTTGTTACTGTTTTTGGCATATCCAATACGCCACGGGTAGCTTGCCAGGCTCCGTCGTGCGGGCGAGATACTCTCGGTAGCTTGCCGTGTTCTCCGAGAGGGATGGAGGAGGAATCGAACACGGGTCGGCCGCGTGAAAGGCAAACACCCTACTGCTGTGCTATCGCTCCAGTCCGATTCTCACAGTCATGAGAATGAATGACACAGAACAATCTGAGCCCTCCCACGGTTTCATTAGAGACACAGAACAGAACCCAAGTACTGCTCCTTCCTCGTTTGGGTAAGTCCTCTTCTAATGCTTCCAGAACGCGTGGTATCCAGTCATCCACAGTTCTGACAGTGGAAGGGGCAGAGAAGGGAGGTGGGCGTGGTCAGTTAGCGGGGATGAATTGAAAATCTTCAGGAATCCAGGCTGATTCCCCACCCCAAGTTATTCCCCAGGATGTGGGATGTAATTCATGGATGTGTCTTTACGAAGCACCAATCCTTTGGCCAATACGCTTCACCTACCCCCTGTCCATCCAGACTCAGGCAGAGCGAGAGGAATGCCTTGGGCCTTCAGAGTGGTCTGGGCTTTGGACAGGAGTGGACTCATCAGCAGAGAATATTATATTTGATGGTCACTCAGGGCAAGCAGGGTCTTGTATCCCAGTTAAGGTATTCACCAGTGCTCCCCAGTCAGCCTTTGCAGAAATGAAAATGGGTGTCATTGACTTCCTGAGTGTCAGTCCTCACTCGGATACCAGCAAGCACCTTTCAGCCTGAGCTCTGGCAGGGAGCCAAGTGGGCATCATAGGTTATTTGGGGAGACAAGTAAACTTCTCTCCTGGTACCACCATTGAGTTTCATGTCATGCTGGTACCCCGCCTCCCTATCCTTGCCTGGTTGATGCCATTAGTGCTGAAGGCCCCACCCTGGAAAGCAGCCTGGGGGAGCTAAGAAGAGGCGACTCTGCCGACCAAAGGGCTTTGCTCCTTTCCAAGCTGAACGAGTTTGCTTTATGGGTTTCCGAACAGTCCTTATCTCCCCAAGCTTCAGTTTCTCATGGCGGCATCCTCCCAGGGATGCTACTGGATTGGCAGAGGAACTGATGACATCTATTGCTTCATCAATGTGCCCAGGATCTTTCTTCCCAAGATTCTGTGCCCTGTCCTAATGCACCATCCTGAGTCTTGGTGCTGGACACTCCGGACAGCCCTCTGGTTGCATGTATTCCCTTTCTCTCTCCCTCTGTGCATCTGTCTTAAAATGACAGATGCATTTCAATAGGATCTTTCTGGAAGAATCTGGACCCAATTTTATTTTTATGCTGTTTAGCAAAATATGTAGTAGAAATTACATGATAGTGCATATTGTGTGTTACATGTTATTATTAGATAGGATTCGATTATATAAAAAGCAAAAATACTTCTGGTCAAAGGATTGGAAAAATACCGAAGGATTGATAGATTTGAATGGATGGAGTAGAAAATAGATAGGATTTTGCCTCTTCTTGTCCCAGACCACCAGTGACAAGACTGATCCAGGAAAGTCACTGTAACCTTTAGAGTCCTCAATGGTCTGTTCTGTAAAATGGAAATAAATTCTACATGCCTAGTCTGATGTGTGAGTAACACAGAATGGTGATCCCGACCAAAATCAAGAAGGGTCATGGGAAATACTAGTCCCATCTTAACACGTACTTCTATCTGAGCCATTAGATATCATCCCAATAACTGATGGTTGAGACTCTAAACCTTAAAGATTTGGCTTTAATGTGGGCTATGGGAGAAGAGGACAGGGGAACTCTCACCTCCAATATTCTCACTCATTCTGTACCCAGCCAGAGGTGTAGATTCTAGATATACTCAGAGGGTTGCTATGATCCTCTAGGGGCTATGTGGGCTAATAATCAGCAGAACAACCACATTTCACATAAACAAAACAAGATAAAGCCAGAGTCTTCCAGCCAGAAGAGTCTTGAGATGAAGGAAGAGTTTTGCTTTTGTATGGGACCAGGAGTTCTTTCTTTGGAGACATTTCACATAAACAAAACAAGATAAAGCCAGAGTCTCCCAGACAGAAGAGTCTTGAGATGAAGGAGGAGTTTTGCTTTTGTATAGGACCAGGAGTTCTTTCTTTGGAGAGAGCCTGAGAGTAAGGGCTGGTTCCAGAAGGCCAGGCAGACCTGCTGAGCAGAGACAGGGATCGTTCCTGGCAAGTACCAAGCAGTTTATCTGAAATGGAATTGCTAAGTATGAAACTGGACAAGTATAGCTGACTGGAAATGTCCTTAATTAATAGTCACTGGCACAATTAGTCCCAATGCCAACTATCTTCAAGGCCACTGTCCTAATCCCACTCTCTGGTCCTAGTGCTACTGGAGGATATGTGAGTACTCTCAAAATAGAAATGCCACCCGTGAGTGGACATGCCAGCCCCCACGTTGGCTTAATTCTTTTTCATTCTTTCATTTCTACCTTAAACTTATTCTACTCCCGCTATTGTCACTGGCCAGTGGCCCTGCAGGAGCAAACAGTGCCCATAACTAAGATAATGTTTCTGTGCTTTCTCTCCCCACTATTTTCCTCATGTTGCTCTGCAATTTACAAGAGTCACCTTGTGACATCTTTGTGGTGACTCCCTTTATTGAGTCTGGAGACCAGTGTCCTCTCTGAGTCATGCTCCATGAATCAGAACATATGTGAACAAGCATAGAATACCGAGGAGAATCTGACCAATGCTAGGTTAGATACAACCATGAAGTGAGTTTAAGGAATAGAAAAAGTAAATCACAACCTAAGTGTGGGGGTCTAGAAGACTTCCTGAAGGAGATCAAACCTGTGATGGAACCTGGAAGGTGTCAGGTGAAGGCCTACTGTGTGCCAACACCAACATAGGCATTAGGGTTATTGTAGTGATAAGAAAAGCAACATGGCTTCTTTCATGGAGCGTTTATGCGAGGAGGGATCTAGATGGGGAGCAGTACATACGGAGAATGGGGGTATAATTAGGGAACAGCAAGTAATTCATCAAGGCTACAATCTAGAGTCTAAGTAGATGGAACGTGGGACAATGAGAGGGGCCTTGGAGAAATATACAAGGGGTGTGTGTGTGTGTGTGTGTGTGTGTGTGTGTGTGTGTGCTCGTCTGAGCATTTCCTAGCTTGGCATGTGCTAGGCTGAGGAAATTAACTTTGAGGTTAATATGGAGGTACTAGTAAAACCAACCTGTTTCCTTTTGAGAAAAATTACTGGCCTCAGAGAAATGAAAAATCAAAGGTTATAGAAAAGAAGTGGAATGGGAGGGAGAACTATGTGATGTTTGGGAACATAATTTTGCCTCTCTGTGTCTTAGTATTTCTTCTTGTAAAATGGGAGGACCGTCCACCCGGTAAAATAGGGTGGCTATATCATGAAACCAGGAAAATAAGGCTATCTTCTTTTCTTTTAACATGAAAATGTCTTTTTATTAAGTGCCTATTTCTTCTCTTTCTCCTGGTCATCAGTTTGTGCAGAAATTTGGTGAATGTTTTCAGGACTTGGTGATAAATTCCTGCTCTGGCTTCAAATTATTATTTTTGGTTTTTAAATCACTGTGTAGGCAATGGCTGGAGTGATAGCACAGTGGTTGGGCTTTCACCTTTCATGCGGCCAACCCGTGTTCGATTCCTCCGCCCCTCTCAGAGATCCCGGCAAGCTACTGAGAGTATGGAGCTCGTACGGCAGAGCCTGGCAAGCTACCTGTGCGTATTGGATATGCCAAAAACAGTAACAATAAGTCTCTCAATGAGAGACATTACTGGTGCCCAATTGAACAAATCGATGAGCAACGGGATGACAGTGACAGTGACAGTGTAGGCAATATGTTTATAATTGTTCTAGCATTCATGTTTTTTTATTTTTTATTTTTTTAATTTTATTGAATCACCGTGAGATAGTTACAAGCTCTAATGTTTGGGTTACAATCTCATAATGATCAAACACCCATCCCTCCACCAGTGCACATTCCCCACCACCAATATCCCGGGTATACCCCCCCTTTCCCACCCTCCCCCTGCCTCCATGGCAGACAATATTCCCCATACTCTCTCTCTACTTTTGGGCATTATGGCTTGCAACACAGACACTGAGAGGCCATCATGTTTGGTCCATATCTACTTTTGGCATGCATCTCCCATCCCGACTGGTTCCTCCAGCCATCATTTCCTTAGTGATCCCTTCTCTATTCCATCTGCCTTCTCCTCTCTGCTCATGAAGCAGTCTTCCAGCTATGGGACAATCCCCCTGGCCCTTGTATCTACTGTCCTTGGGTGTTAGCCTCATAGCATTCATGGTTTTGGTGTGCACAGTTCTCCCACCTATCCACCACCAGAGTTCTCTCGCCTCACCACCACCTCACTAAATTTAGTACCCCAATTTGGCTAGTTTTATAAGAAGCCCAAGTGCCAAGTGGATTTGGGGGAGCAACTCTGGAAGGGGAACAGGGGTTGGGTCTGATTGAGTCAGATTTCAGGTCAAGGCCAGGATCCCAGACTGCAGAGTAGAGCTGAATCTGGCTGCTGCGTGTCTAATGGGTATAGTGTGCTGGACTCGGTAGTATGATGGTGAGGCAGGAGAGGAGAAAATGGTAGAATCATTGTCAAACAGAGAAAAGCTTTTGCTCTCCACATACTGGGTGCGCCTGATGAGGAAAGAGTCTCTGGGAGGAGAGGAAATGAAGAGACCCAAATGGCTAAGAACTGAGCGGGGATCTGAGGGGTTCAGTGTGGATGAGAAGAAAGCAAGTACGATCTAAGGGATGGGGGAAGCAATGGCAGGAGCTCTGGATTCTGAGGGAAGGTGAGAAAGCAAACAATTCTGTTGTAGGTTGGCATGGAGAGATGTCAACAGGGTCTCCTAATTACCTTAAGTGACTCTTAGCTTACCTCTGGGGCTGCTCTATTTTTGTAACCATTCACTATTTGGGAGTGAAACGAACAAGTGGATCTGTGTATTTGAGATAGCATCTAGAGGAAAGAAGAGCAAAGACGCAGGGAGCATGCATGCTTTTCAGATTTGGCAGGAATCCAAGTAGCACCCAGAATGTCCATGCTTTGGAGTCTATAGAAGCCCTCCGAAAAGCTAGATTTGCTGTGGGATGGGAGTGGGCTTGCATTTTAGCAAATTAATTAGACTCTTCAAAGGACAGGAGGATCCCAGATCTACATACTTTACTTGATAAATTTTATTCCTATTATTTTTGATAGTGCTGGGGACTGAATTCAGGGTCTCACACTTGTGAGGCAGCTGCTGTCCACTGAGCTACATCTCTGGACCCCCTCCACTTGCCTGCTCAGCTGAAAACTTAAATTGCATGTGAAATTTGTCCTCACTACCCCAAGAAGGACAGAGGCTTTGGAAAGCAGTAAAATCTTTGGAGGGAAAACATTGAGGAGGTGCTTGAACTAGAACCTCACCCACTTTATCCACATCACACAATGTTATTCTCAGACCAGAGTTAGTACAGTACACTTGCATGTAGCCCACCCAGATTTGATCCCTAGTACCCCATATGGTCCCCTGAGCACTGCTGGGAGTGATTCCTGAGTGCAGAGCCAAGAGTAAGCCCTGAGCACTTCTGAGTGTGACTCCCAAACAAAAAGAAATAATGAGCACCCCCCCATGTCATTCTCTATATACCCATTTTCCCATCCTCCCATGACCAATCCAGCCATACTTCCTGGAAGTAACACAGGAGCATAAAGAGAGGGTCTGGAACACCTGGATGGTGGCTAAGGGAGGTGCAGTATGCACCAGAATTCTTTCAATCAACAAACAATGGGTCAAGGGGCAAAGGGTCATGGGCACTTCAGTGGTACTGATATAGAGTAGCTTTGTACATCAATACTGTAAACTTCAACAATATTGTAACCCTTTGACCTAAACCATAGTACAAAACTTTCAACACCCTCCCATCTACTCATCCATCCATAATCCATCCACCCACACATCCATCTCCCCATCTATCATTTATTTATCTTTCTTTCATTGCTCTCTGGAGTCCAAACTAATAAAGCACAAGTGAAGCCAACAACAATAGAAAAATATCCTCCCTATAAATACCTCTCTCCATGCTTCCCCACACACAAAAATAACCCAAGAAACCCTATCCCATGCTTAGATTTTCCACTGAAGTATGTAGGACTGTAGGACCCAAGAGAAGGCTCAAAGGGCTTGATCACATGCTTTGCTTACAGGAGCCCCCGTTGTGTTAGGGATGGGACTGGCCTGAGGGGCAATGCTGGTGCCCCCAAATGTAAAAACTGTAGGTACTTCCTTTTGAACCTTTCCTTGTTTACTTGAAGCTTTTCCTGATAAGTCACCTGCACTATCAATAGGGTCATCCTGAACCCTATATGGCCAATTTCTCTCTTCACAGCTTGTGATTAAGATATAGATTTGTAACCTTAGAATTTAATTAGAATCTATTTCCTTTCATTTTTAGATAGCATAAGTAGTTCATGTCCTCTTAGCTTGACCTGAGTCTTTTGCGATTTTCCTTTAGTTATTCAGATAGGTTCAGATACTTGGGACATGGTATCTTCAGCCATGAAAATTAGGTATCTTTTGAATGCCGCTAATTTGTTATCTAGCTTTACTTTATACAAAATATTGGGGTGGGAGGTGACCTTTATAGTACTAATGAGTCTTTGAGACACCCCCCCACCCAGCTTTGAGTGTGTTGTACTTAATCTCTTTTTGGTTCTAGCTCTATAAACCTGATTCTGGGATATGAACTCTTTTGAAAATATGTTGAAGTCAAGTTTCTGGAGTGGGGTTTGGAATAGAGGAATCAACAATGTTGGGGGAGTTTTAGGTTATATCATAAAGGCAGAGGGCAGCTTTAGCAAAACCATGCGGAGAGAAGCACCTGGAAGCCCTAACGATCAGTCTGGCTTCCTGTGCACAGGGTCCTCTAATCCCCCAGGTGCAGCCACTTAATGTGCACCTGTGGGCTCAGCTTGGCCCAAGAGTCTGGATCCAATCCTCTCCCCTTTTAAGGAGGTTTAAGGCACTCTTGGCCGTTGGTTCAATCAACCCCATGACTCTGAATTGCATCCGGCTTCCCCTCTTTTATCCAGGGCTTATCCCCATCCTGACCTCCTGGTGATGCAGCTAAAATTCTATTTATTGAGAAACTGGTCTCTAATGCCCTCAGTGAAGACCTTCCATATGTCTGGCTCTGCCATGCCCTGGAGGAACGCTACAAGTCAGGGTGGCACTTCCAGTAAAGCTTCAACAGCTACATCTCTGGTATAGTGTCCATATTTCACCTTCCATTTGTCCTTCTGTCCGTCCGTCTGTCCGTCCCTCCCTCCCTCCCTCCCTCCCTCCCTCCCTTCTCCTTCTTTCCTTCTTTCCTTCTTTTCTTCTTTCTTTCCTTCCTTCCTCTCTTCCTCCTTCCCTCCCTCCCTCCCTCCCTCCCTCCCTCCCTTCCTTCCTTCCTTCCTTCCTTCCTTCCTTCCTTCCTTCCTTCCTTCCTTCCTTCCTTCCTTCCTTCCTTCCTTCCTTCCTCCCTCCCTTCCTCCTTCCCTCCCTCCCTTCCTTCCTTCCTTCCTTCCTTCCTTCCTTCCTTCCTTCCTTCCTTCCTTCCTTCCTTCCTTCCTTCCTTCCTCCCTTCCTCCTTCCCTCCCTCCCTTCCTTCCTTCCTTCCTTCCTTCCTTCCTTCCTTCCTTCCTTCCTTCCTTCCTTCCTTCCTCCCTCCCTTCCTCCTTCCCTCCCTCCCTCCCTCCCTTCCTCCCTCCCTTCCTTCCTTCCTTCCTTCCTTCCTTCCTTCCTTCCTTCCTTCCTTCCTTCCTTCCTTCCTTCCTTCCTTCCTTCCTTCCTTCCTTCCTTCCTTCCTTCCTTCCTTCCTTCCTTGTCTTTCCTTCCAATGCATAGACCTGCTGGTTAATGTTGATATTCTCTTGAAGATGGGGGAATCTTTGGGAGGAGCAGTTGTCATTGCTCCATATCCCTCTTCCTCTTTGTTTCAATATTTGTTATAAATAGATTATAGTAGATGACATTTGATGGATAGGGGTTGCTCTCAGCCTGCTTGGCTCTATGGTGTGGGCCTGATGGTCCTGTGCTTGTGCTAAGTGGTTCTGGGGATCAAACTCAGGGCCTCACTTATGCTAGGCCTGAAATCTTTCCCTTGAACTGTCTCCCTGCCCCCCACGCCCCCCAACCAAAATGCATTAATTTTAAAATCAAGAAACAAGACTCTGTTCAAGATACATCCCTGTTTCCTCCTGCAAGCACTTGTTCTAGGTAGAAAGAAAGGAAAACATTCACAGTAACTCAGATTATTTGTGTCTGATTTGTCAGGGAAGAGCTGGGAGAAAGATGGAAACCTTGAACCTGATATTCCATGTACTGAGAATCGCCTTTTACAAGTGCGGGTGTGCTAGACATACCTGTGGAGTGAGTGACTATTGGGGACGTTGGTTGAACTCATTCTTCCATTCACTGATTTCCCCTCCTAGAGATCTTCTGAGCTAGGGAATGTTCTGTTGTGAGCCATCAACCCCCGAAGGCCAGGTCTAGCTAAAGTGCTGTTGTTTGGAGCAGAAGATGGCCTTGACTAGATGTGTATATGACACAGAACAAAAGTTACTTTCGGGGGAAAAAAAAAAAAGCCCTCTCATACTATCTCACCCTTCCTGCCGGCCCTGTTGTGATTTTTGCACCGAGGTTGCATTTTAATTGATGAAATGTGCTGCAGCCCCACCAAATTGAAAAGTAACAACACTCACTAACCATTTGGAGCTGTGACGGAAGTGCCAGCAGTGAAACTCGGAGGACTAACTGGAATAACAGAAGCTCCCTCTCCTCTCTTGAAGAAGCTCATTAGTTTCTGCTTTCTCACATTCTGTTTGCAGTGGCCCGCGGCCAACAATGGCGCCAGCAAAGATAATAAGAGAGTTAAAAATACGTGCGGGGGTGGGGGGCTGGCCTGTGTGGGACCCCTGAGAGCTGGGCGAGTGGATCAGGTAGGGAGAAGCCGGAGGGCGCTGAAGGAAGGTGAAGAGGGCCTGAGAGGGACAGAGAAGGGGAGAGACCCTCTCACTCAGAGACCCACGTGGGGCAGATGGGAGACAGGCAGGGTCACTGAGAGAAGCAGAGAAGACGGACACAGATGCACAGAGATCATGGGACATGTCACACAGAGACACAAAGGTCCCCAGTGAGGGAGAGAGAAGGGAGGGCGATTGACGCACTGAGTAAGTAGAGCCATTGGTGTAAGTTCAAAGGTCAAGGTCACCCTGGGGGTGGGGTAAGGGGGGGCTCAGTCTTAGCATATTGCTCCCCCCTGTTGAGCAGGCCATCCTAAGTGGCAGTTAGACACAAAGGAGATGAGACATGCGGATGACAAACAAGAGAGGGGCTATCAAATGGGCCCTCCTGGGTCCTCTAGTCTACAGTCAGAGTCACAAAGAGGGGTGCCTCCCCTCCTAGCCCTTCCTTACCGGCAAAAATGAGGCCCAGTGCCTCCCGCCCTCTCACCCCTCACTCCCAGTTTCCCAGTCCTGGATGAAGCAGAAGTGTTGCTACGTGGGAGCTGGCAGCCACGGGGCCCAGTGGCGGCTGGGTGACACAGCCTCCTTCCTGCCTGCTGCTTTCTGATGTCATTTGGGGTCTCTAGTCAACAGATCGTGAGCATCGGCCACATGACCAGGCACCATCCCCTCCATCCTCCCCCCCACAACCCTCCAGCCCTCCAACGCACACTCTCACATGTGCATTTCCCCCCCGAGATGAGTCCATCCACGCCTGCGGCCCAAACAGAGCATGGGCCACTCGGGCCAAGTGTGAAGCAGTGTTCTGTGCACGCGACTTCAAGAAAATGCCACAGAGCACAGGCAGACTTCGATCTGGAAGGAAATGTCAGAGAGCAAAAAAAAAAAAAAAAAAAAGGAAAAGGAAAAAGCAGCTCACATTCAGTCTGGTGCCAGGCCCTGCCACAGATGGGACGGCTTTGAATCTGCACAGGAACCCTGGCAGGGTCTATTTTTAGCCTCCCTCTATTTTTTTTTTTATTCTTGTGGCTAAAGATGTGGCTCTTCAGAGAGGTCAAGAAATCAGACCAAGGTCCCTCAGCTAGTCCGTGACAGAGGCACCAGCTTGGGCCTGTCTCTCTCCTGTCCCCAGATTCCTCTCATGGCCTCGGGAAATCCATCAGCCAGTGGTGAGCAGACAAAGGGCCCAGAGCCCAGCCAGGCTCCGGCTGCCACCCACCCCTCCATGAATGTATTTTTCAACAATGAGGTTTTCTCTGCAAGTTAGTGATTTTATGGCTCTCAGCAAAATCTGTGGCACCAGATGTTCCTTGCAGCAGGAGAAAGTTATTTTCATCGCTGGTGAAATCTTGCACGGAGCCGGAGTCTGGTCACATATCTGACTTCAGGCAACGTGGGACCTGATTTCTGTTCACAGGGAGAGGCTTGCCTGGGGCTCCCAGAGGGGATGTGAGCAGCTGGGGGTGGAGGAGTGGGGGGAGGCGTTGTTCTGGGTGTTGGGGAGGGGGCGGCTCAGCCTGTGTCTCCGAGGTGGCTAACGTCTGGTCTGTGGGTACAAGGTCCTCCTGAGACCTGCCCAGACACAGCACTGCTGTGGTGCCACACCACCCATCCTTGGGCTCACGTCTCTCTTCTCTTCTTCCATCCTGCCTAGGATGGGAGCGCTGGGCTGCACCCCAGGAAAACTGCTGCTTGGGGAAGGTGGAGGAACAATAGCCCGTGACAGCAAGTCTCTCGTGTTGATGCTTAGGGGGCTGATACTGTCTCCAACACAGCTTCTTCTTTACCGGTTGGGCGGCTGTTGGTACCAAGGCTCAGAGAGGGTTGTGGGAAAAGGCCAATTGGTTGATATTTAGAAAAATATCAAGGCTCAGAGTGCTCAATAAAGGGAGACTTATGTGATCCGGCCACGATAGGATTAGTTTGGTTTCATGCTCTCTCACTTGGCTTGACCCCTAATTAGTCAGGGCCCTAATATCTGGCTTCAAGCTCGCATATTGCCCCATCAACCCAAAGACACAGACACACACATACACACACACACACATACACAGACACACACACGCACACGCACCCTGAGTCTGCTGGAGGGCCTGCCTGCTACCAGGCTATCGTACCAAGGATTCGTCTCCAGCCTCTGTCAGACACCCCAGACACCTACAGCCCAAACATTGCCTGAGTTTGCATGGAACCTTTGTCATCTGCTTGTCCCCATTCCCAGTTTCCAGACAGAGACAATTCCCTCAGCCCCTGGGTGCCTCCTTGTCTGAGGTTGGCTGCCCACTGTGTCTAGGAGAAATGAGAAAACAGGGCCTTGGGGGGCGGGGGGCACAGTGCCAGCTCAGGCTCGGGCCTCCCAAGACAGTAGACTTTGGGGATGTCAAAAGGCCTGATTTTCAGTTCCGTCTAATTAGACGCCGGAGGTTTGTTCTTCAATCCCAAAGGGAGGAGGGTTTAGGACGATTTCCTCGAGCCTGGCTTCCAAGACACAGTGTGTGACCAGGACGGTGTCATTATTTTCACTGAAAAGCAGAGCAGCCCAGTGGGTCAGTGGGCACATGGTCTCCCTGTAGGAACTCTGTAGGGAACACTTAAGGGAGATTTAGAGGAGAGTGAATCTGAGAAAAGAGGAACAAGGAATGATGAAGCACGATGATCCCTCTCCCCAAACAGAGGACCAGTCTCTGAGGGCAGCACGAGCTGGACCGCATTTGCCAACTGGTTCCTAAGCAAGGCTGAGTGAGAACAGCCGTCATTCCACTCAGACGCCATTTTGCATCACACATGGCAGTATGGTTCGATACTATCCATTGCTTAGTAGCTTCCAAAAGGCTGTGACTCTCACTGTTGCTTTCATGAGATCACATTCAATATGGTGGCACCCAACATGGCCAATATTTATCATGCACGAGCTATACGTCAGGTGCCTGGAGATTTCCCAGGACCTAGTTTCTTCAATTCGCTTAATTGTGAGGAGTACTTGTTGAAGGCCCTCTTATAGACCCCAGTGCTACCGTGTGGTACAATGGATACACATTCCATACCTAGAAGTGTAGTTAGAGAAAAGAGGCAGGTGAACAAGCACATACAAAACAGCGTGGAAGGTTACGACAGGGCAGTGGGGAGCTGCAGAGTGCAAGGCTAGTGTGGGCATGTGCTTTCATGCCAGAGGCCTGGGTTCAACCCCTGGCTCCTATGGTCTCTCTAGCACTGCCACCAGTGAACCCCAAGCAACGCACAGGCGCTCTCTCCTGAACATCGTGGTGTGGGCCACAAACATGATAAAGAAGTACAAAGTGCCTGGGGAGTCAGAGAAACACCATCGAATCCACTTCTAAGCTATTTAGGAGCAATATCTGGGAGAAGAGACATCTGCCGTGGGGCCTGAAAGATCAATAGGAGTGGGAGAAATGTTCAAATGTGTTCCCTCTGTGTGTGTGTGTGTGCACACGCATGTGTCCGCATGTTCCTGCGTGCATGCACATGAGTGCATGTGCAAGAATTTTCTTTTCTGTTTGTCTGTTTGTTTGTGGGGACACCCTTTGGTGCTCAGGACTTATTTCTGACTCTGTGCTCAGGAATCACTCCAGGCGGGAACCAGGAGACCATCTGTGGTGCTGGGAGTCAAACCCAGGCCAACTGCATGCAAGGCAAGTGCCTTCTCGGCTGTACTATTGCTCCAGCCCAAGTATTTTTTTGTGTCTCTGTATCTGTACGCCTGTCTCTGTGTGGACCTTTGCTTGGGTTTGTGTGCCTGCGTGTGCTCCAGTGGAGATAGCTTGGCTGTTCCCAGAAGAAAGTGGACAGAGACAGGAGGCCACAGTATTACAAGCCTCTGTAAGAAGTCAGGGCTTTGTCCCAAAGCAAGGGAGCCCAAGTAGTCATCCCATTTGTGGTTTAAGGAAATCACTGGTGTGTCAGAGGACTTTGGCAAATTTCCAGTGTCCTTTCCTCATACTTGTATAGATGTAGGGCTTGATTTCTTCTCACATATGATTAAGTTTTTCCCATGGTTTATGGATTTTCTGCTTTATCTCATTATTATTACTAATATCAGTTTGGGGCCATACCTAGTAGTGCTCGTGGCTTACTTCTATCTCTGTGCTCAGGAATCATTCCTCATAGGATTCAGGAGACCATCTAGGATACTGGGAATTGAACCCGGGTTGGGCATGTGCAAGGCCTTACTTGCTGTACTATCACTCAAGCCTTAGTTTCTCTGATTGTTTCCTGATGGTTTCTGGTTGGTAGCAGCGTGGGATAGAAAATTCCCTTTGCTACCCCATGAGTGGACTATTTCCCTATTTCCTCTTTCTCCTGCCTGGTTTACTGAAATAGCCTATTGTGTTTCACATCTGAGACTTGATAGATTTTTTGGAATAATGCCCACAAAGGAGAAGAGGCATTTCAATTTGGGTTAAAACACCTTTTTTTGAAGGGAGCCTAAGGACCCTAGAGATGGTTTTAGAATCAGAGTGATTGAGCGGTAAGGTGATTAGGTTGAATGACTTCTGTGTTGGGAGGAGCTCCTGGTGTGAATGACAGCTATCCTTGATGGCTTCATTCCTGGGAAAGGCTCAGGGGAAGGACAGATAATCCTGTTAGGGAAATCAACCATGTTCTAATTGACTTCTAAGTGGAGAGCACCATTTCTTCTCCTTCACTTGTTGTTAGTGAGTCAGAGAAGCAGAGCTCACAACTCTCCTCTGGAATGAGGGTCTCCCTGCTGGTGAGAGGGACTTCATGCTGACCCATTCTGGCCTCTCACCTGCATTTTCAGGGGCAAGAGGAAAGCAGAGCCAAATGCAACTTGGTGACACGGATTGTTGTCTTTGTCATGGTCCCGTCTACAATACACGGAGAGAGATTTTGCTGCATCCTTTCCCACTTACTAGCCCTGAAAAAAAGCACCATGCTTTTGTGCGTGGAGAACAGAGGATATAGATCCCAAGTGGACCAGTTCCCCCAGACTTTGGAAAACAGACAAACTGGCTCTCATGATTCCCCAACCTTTTGGGCTGTGAGGGTACTCCTTCCATCTCACTCTTTGCTGCCTGCCGTTCCTTCTTCCTTCACCTCCCTCCCTTCCTTCCTCAGTTCTCTCTTCTTTTCCTTTGTTATTCTCTTTTCCTTTCCTCCTCAACTCTTTATTTGGTTCTTCCTTTCCTTTTCCTTCCTTTGCTCCTTTCTTCTCCTCCCTTCTCCTTCTACTCCTTTCTCTCTTTTATTTTTCCTCCTCCTCATTCTCTTTCTTTTTAACTTTTCAGGAAACATTAGTAACTTACAATGTAAACCTAGCCCACCAACACTTCTGGAACCCCACTAGGGATGTACAAAAGCAAGGTGCAAAGAATTTTATATCATTCGGAAGCAAGCCACAAAGAGCTGTTCTACAGGCCGAGTCTCTGGAGAGCGTTGGAGGATATGAGGTGTCTACACTTCAGCAAGGTTCTTTGCGACCAGCTAATTTCCACACATGATTCCTTTACTCTCGAGGAAACCATTGTGAGGGATGGATGTGAATCCTTATCGCATTTATGAAGAAATGGGATTCAGGGAAGATGAGGAGCTTGTTCACTGTCAAACACTTGACACTGACCTGTATCCACTGGACTCCAAAACTTACATTTATTCCACCAGCACTTCAGGCTACAGGATAGAGAGAGTTCCTCCCACTTTTTTTTTTTTTTTGGGTGGGAGAGAGGGACAGCCACTAGAGGAGGTATCTTAGCGATGTAAACTGCAGCTGGGCATTGAAGAGTGGGATATTATGCTGAAATTTGGGATTTCAGAGTAGAATCAGCTTTTCAGCAAAAAAAGAGGGAACAAGCTGGCCTCACATGCTGGGGTAAAAGGCAGCTCAGATAGAGAAGGGACCACCATGTAAAGGGTACTAGGAGGGCCCTTTCGGGATGGGAGATGCAGGCTGAAAGTAGACTATAGACCAAATATGACAGCCACTTAATACCTCTACTGCAAACCACAACCAAAAGGAGAGAGAGAGCAAAAAGGAATGCCCTGCCACAGAGGCGGGGTGGGGTGGGGGGACGATGGGGTTGGGGTGGTGGGAGGGATGCTGGGACCATTGGTGGTGGAAAATGGGCACTGGTGGAGGGATGGGCACTCGACCACTATATAACTAAAATGCAAGCACGAAAGTTTGTAAGTTTGTAAGTCTGTAACTATACCTCATGATGATTCACTAATAAAATTTTTTTTAAAAAAGAGGGAACAGACAAAGGAAGTTCTCTCAGGCACATTAAATGAGAAAGAATGTCAAAGAGAGTCCTTTACCATGCTAAGTGAAGTAGTAGGTTGAATACAGCAAGGCATGCTAGGGAAGAAAACCACACAGTGAAAGCATCCATCTGTGGGTGGAAACCAGCTCTGCCATGGCCTCTCTGTTGTTGAGATCTTAGGTAAAAATAACTCCCCTGAGACTCAGTTTCTGCATCTGTGAACTGGGGACAGTAATCTAAAACATTGCAATCACCTACACTATCATTGATGAAGATAAAAGAAACAAATATTTCAAACATGCCAGGAACATGGGGAGACCTCAATTGATGTCAGCGTTTTTTTTCTTTTTTTCTTATTGGTGTGTGTGGGGGAATCACACCCAGTGGTGTTCAGGGGCTATCCCTGGCTCAGTGCATTTGCTCCCAGCAGTGCTTGGGGGAGCATGTGGTAGCTGGGATAGATTGCATGTTCCCGCAAAACATGCTTTCCATCCCTTTGCACTCTCGCCTTTGATGACTTGATGTCAGCAATTCTTTTGTGTTTGATTTCGGAGCCACACCCAGCTCTGCTCAGGGCTTACTCCTGGCTCTGCTCTCAGAGATCACTGCTGGCAGAGCCTGGGGGAACATGAGGTTCTGGGGATAGAACCTGGGTTGGCCACAATCAAGGCAAGCACCCTACCTGCTCTACTATTTCTCTGGCCCATGATGTCAGTGATTTTTATGAGAAGCAGCTGCCCTGCAGGGTCCAAGTCAGTGGGGAGAAACGTGAAGTTTTCTCAGATCCACTCTGAGCGATGAAGCTCTCAGGGGCCAGCGTTGCTCGTGGGATGACATCCCACCTGGCTGTGGCTGGAAATCTGCTTCTTCACACCTTTTACAGGACAGTGAGTCAAATTTTTACAGACTTCTCCTACCAGGAAGCCAATGTTCCAAGCATTTATTGTCTCTGGTTCTTGCTCAGGGGCCCCCTTGCTCCCGCATGCATCTGTGGAATGATGTGGAGAGAGAAGCCAAGCAGATGAGGAATGGGGAGGCACTCTGGGCTGTGGAGACCAATGTGGTGTGCCCAGCAGAAGGCCGTGAGAGTCCTGGGAAATGGGTCCGAGGGACAGAGGGAGAACCAACCCTTTTCGAAACCTGCCTCGGTGCCAGCAGCTCTGCGCAAAGGCTGAGGACATGGTGCTACTCGGGTCTTCTGGAAGTTCATGCCACCAGAGCTGCCCTCAGACATGCTTGACAGGGGTGATGGGGATCAAACTGAGGTTGGTCAGATGCATTCTTGATGTCTGAACTACCCCCTGTGCTATTTCCCGGCTCCTGCTTAGGATCTAATGCTAATATTACTATGGTTTGAATAACGTTCTCCTGTCTCCAAATTTATTATTATTATTATTATTAATGGGCTGGAGTGATAGCACAGCAAGTAGGGTGTTTGCCCTGCACATGGCCCACCCGGGTTCAATTTCTCCATCCCTCTCGGAGAGCCCGGCAAGCTACCAAGAGTATCTCGCCCACATGGCAGAGCCTGGCAAGCTACCCATGGCATATTCAATATGCCAAAAACAGTAACAACAAGTCTCACAATGGAGATGTTACTGGTGCCCGCTCGAGCAAATTGATGAACAACAGGATGACAGTGATTGATACAGTGATGATGATGATGATGATGATGATGATGATGATGATGATGGTGATGGTGATGATAATTTTGGGACATATTCAGGGGTGTTTAGGAGCTATTCTTGGCTCAGTGCTTTGGAATGACTCCTGCATCCACTTGACTCCAAAACTCATATTTATTCCACTAGCGGTTCAGGCCTGGTGGTACTCAGGTACTAATAATTTAGGAATACTGCTCCTAGGCATGCTCTCTGGGTAAGAGAATATGAAGCTGCTGATTTAAAAGGATATTTGTACCCCTATGTCCATAGCACTGTTATCCACCAAAGCCAAAGCATGGAATTAACCTAATTCATCTGTTGCCCAACAACTGATGAGTGGACAAGAAGCTCATGGGGATAGTGCTCTGCCATGAAAATGATGAGATCATGCCATTTGGTACCAAAGGAAATGCAGTTGTCCTGGGGACAGAAACAGGGCTGACTGTGTACGAGGCAAGTGCCGTATCTCTCTGGCCGCTGCCTCCAAATTCTTATTTTGAGGTCCTAACTCCCAAGTTCCCAAGAGCTGGGACTTATGACTGCACTTGGAGCTAGGTTTTTACAAAGTGTCAAGTTAAAATGTGGTCAGGAGGATGGGCTCAACCCATCATGGATGGCATTCTTATAGAAAGAGAAACCCTCTGGAAGGAAACCACAGAGGGATAGTGCCTTAGAGAGACGCTGAGATCATAGACCTAAGAGCTTAGTCGAGAGGCTGGTCAGGTCCTCACTGTCCTCAGGAACAACCCATGAGGCCCTTGAGCCTGGCTGTAGCCTCTGGGTGAGGCAAAGCATATTGGTGTCCAAATCACTGAATCAGTGGTCCTCAGGGACCATCTCTGAGGTGGTCTTTTTCAAACGGAAGCTTTATTCTTTATCTCCCTCTACTGCAACATCAACTCCACAGGTGGGATTTTTTTTCTTGTTTTGGTCACAAATGTAACCCTACAGTACCACATACAGTGCCTGGCATGGAGTCCATGATCAATTAATCAATTCATATGGTCCAATTCAGAAGATAGAAGGGACACACCCTTCATGAGTCCCCTATTAAGAACTAGTCTGGAATGAAGAATCCTTAAAAAATTAAACTCTCACTGTCACTGTCATCCCGTGGCTCATTCATTTGCTTGAGCGGGCACCAGTAACGTCTCCATCGTGAGACTTGTTACTGTTTTTGGCATATCAAATATGCCACGGGTAGCTTGCCAGGCTCTGCCGTGTGGGTGAGATACTCTAGGTAGCTTGCCGGGCTCTCTAAGAGGGGTGGAGGAATCAAACCCAGGTTGGCTGCGTGCAAGGCGAATGCCCTACCTGCTGTGCTATGGCTCCAACCCAGATATTAATAATCTAGGAATACTGCTTCCTAGGCATTTACCCAAAAAATAGGAAACTGCTGATTTGAAAGGATGTTTATACCCCTATGTCCATAGCACTGTTAGCCACCAAAGCCAAGACATGGAATTAACCTAATTCATCTGTTGCCCAACAACTGATGAGTGGATAAGAAGCTCATGGAAATAGTGCTCTGCCATGAAGACGATGAAATCATGCCATTTGGGTACCGGAGGAAATGACCTTAAAATATCTTTTTTAAATTAATGGATCGAAATTTTTTTTAAAAATTGGAGAATAGAACTTAATAGATTTCATAGATGAATCAACCAAGTATAATACATGTTGCTCCTGATTTGAGCAAATACATTATCAGGAGTTATGAGAACACTGGGGACACTTGGAGACGTAATTAGAACTTTGATGGTGGTGCTCCTACCAATAAAATTACCGTTAATATTGCTCATGTGAGTGTAGTTCTGATACGAAAACGCCATAATGCCAGGTGTGAAATGATCACAAGGTTATTTTTCTAAGTGAAATCAGCAAGGCGGGGAAAGACAGTTGCCGAGTTGGTTTCTCTCCCCTGTCGATTAGCCATAAGATAAGCTCACAGATGCCGGTGTCGCCAGGGGGAGGAGGAGGGGGTGTGAGAGGAAGAGGGACACAGTCCTTTGGTGGTGGTGGAGTTTGGGACAATTATATGCATGGAGCGTGTGACTCTCACCCTCTGAAATTCTACAGTCTGGCTCATCAATGACCCATCAATAATAAAAAGAGAGGAGGAGGACGACGGGGGGGTGTGGGGAGTGGAAGAGAAGATCTTGGCTACAATTGCTAGGCTGTTGCCCGTTAGGACTGGGGAGCCCTCGGGGCAGGGACTGGCTTCCCGAGCAGGTTTCCGAAACCTGAGCCTTCCTTCCAAGGGCCTTTAAGGCCCAGGAGCGCAGCCCTGCCGGTGCTCGGTGCTCTAGGAGAGAGCAGCTCCAGATGGAGCATTTAGCACAAGGCTTGGCATCCAGTTACACTCGCCAGCACGGCAGCCAGCGCTAATAAGGCCCGGCGGCCTAATAGGCTGTCCTGTGGAGAGGCGGTGCGGGCAGGAGGTTACCGAGAGAGAGATGACTCCCTTCAGGAGGGCCTGGTGGGGCTGCCCTTGGCTGGAAGTGGAGTCAAGAAGTGGCGGGAGGGCAGGTGTGCGAAGCAGGGGTCCTGCAGACCGTTGGGGCTCACAGGCCAGTTTCAAACGGCTGTCTCTCTCTGTGTGCGCACTGCTGTGCCAAGCCGTTGTCAAGAGTCACAGAAGGCCCCTTGCCTGGGTCCTTCTCACTTCCAGAAGGGCTGGAGGCGTAGCCCAGAAGAGGAGCCGTGAAGAGGCTCTCCTGGGCAGTGCGGCTTTAAGGGAAGGAGACAGGGAGGGCAGGGAGCGCCCGAGAGGGTGCAGGGAACAGAAAGGGAAGGACATAATGAGGACTGTGAGTTGTCCTGCGCAGGGAGTAACCCACAAAGAAGGCTTCTTTTCTCTGCTTTTTTCTTTGGCTTTCAAGGGGCCTTGCCACTTGGGGTAGAAGGCACAAGAGCTTTTGGGGGGGAAATGGGGGTGCGGTGGGCACAGCAGGAGGTACTCAGGGCTTACTCCTGGGTCTGTACCCAGGGATCATTCCTGGCTGGCTCAGGGACTCTATGGGGGTACTGGGGCTTGAATGCAGGTTGGCCACTTGCAAGGCAAACTCCGTATCACCAGACTAAGGCTCCAGCCCATGGGAAAACAATTAAAAAGAGATTTGTTGACCGCCTGACTAGAGTTTTGGAGGTGGGCCAAGGGGACAGAACAGGAGCACATGCAGAGAGTGTTTTAATTTAGGGCCAAAGGTCAGTGAGCGCAAAGGTCCTGTTTCCCAGTAGGATCACCCTCCAGGACAGGGGACAGATGAGACATCCATGTTATTATTATAATGTTGGTGGTTGCAGGACATGGCCCTCTAGCCTGTTAGTTCTGTCAACCCATAACAGAATAGCTTACCCAGGTCCTATTGACTGGCACCTCCCAGTAGACTTGATTTGAGCCTCTAAACTGCCAGTATTTTCTTTCTTGGGAGAGCAGGGGAAGTTTGATCCCCACCCAGAGGTGCTTCGGAGCTATTCCTTGGTCTGTGCTTAGGAATGACATTGTGCAGTGCTCAGGGGGCCATATGTCATGTCAGAGGTCAAACGGGGCTGAGCCACATGCAATGCAAACTCTTTTCCTCCTGTACTACTTTTCTAATCCCTATGCCTTTTTTTTGTTTCCCCTCTGGTACTGGGTCTCGAATCCAAGTCCTCCACATGTATGGCACGAGCTCTCTATCACGGAGTCATATCTCGATTCAAATCTACCGCTCTGTTGGCTAAGCTTGGCTTCTTAAAGGCATCAGCTTTACCTCTGGGTTCACCTTTAGTGCTCTCCCCACTCAGCCCCATGCCTAGGCTGCGTGGATGCATTGCTGCTCCAAGGGAATCTGAAAGCAACACGTGTTCCTTCCCAGTGAAGCTTGATGGAGAATTACAATATAAGCCAGAGTCATAACCAGCCTCTGTCTCTGAGAATCAGAAGGTGTAAAAAAACCCATATTTTTCCTCTTTATAACGTAGGAACTTTGATTTATAAAGCTATTTATAATAGAGTTTCAGGCATACAAAGGTCCGACGCTGATTTGACTACCAGTGTGACCTTCCCTTCACCAGTGTTGCCAGGTTCCCATCTAGCTCTGAGCCTGTCTCCTTGATAAGCAGTGTTTTAAGTTTAATTTTTGTAGTTTCAACATCACTGATGTGATATTGAATATGGATATCACCCCTGATATCAAAATCACCCCTGGCCCCTATTTCTGCTAACTTCCTATGCCCCCACTTATACTCTCCCTCCAATTTCTTTCCTTCCCTGTCCTATTTCTATAATGTCAGATCTGGTAGGGAAATCTAGGTATCCCTCCTTGATCTTTCGTGTTCCCAGGTCCTGTTATTCTATATACCAAAGACAAATGATACCATCCTATATTTGTCCTTCTTCTGACTTCACTCAACATGATATCCTCTAGTTCCATCCAGGCGGCAGCAAATTGTGTGACTCCATCCCTCCATGCAGCTAAATGGTATTCCATTGTGTCTATATCCCATGCCTTCATTATCCACTCACCTGTCACTGGGCACTTGGGTTGCTTCCGCATCTGAGCTATCATGCTAAGTGCTGCAATAAACAATAGTGTGCCTATATCCTTTTGTATGAACATTTTTGTGTCTTGGGGTTAGATGTACAGAAGTGGCATTACTGGGTCATATGGCAGCTCAATTCTTTTCTGTGAAATCTCTATACATGTTTCCATATGTATAGAGATATGGGAAGGGAAGATAGATAGCTGCTTTGCTTGCTGTGGTGGACTCAGGTGCTATTTGCTAATCGAATGAATGAACAGATAAAGCAAAAACAACTGACTGTGTTTGGGATGGGAAAGGGTCAATCTATCCATCTATGAGAGTTTTGCTATTGTTACACATTGTGGAGAGCCCAAGTTACTACTCAGGCAGGCCTGGCTGATTCTTTTCGAGCTTTCCAAGTGGGCACCTGTGACCCAGTAACGACGAGGAGCTGAACGGAGGTCCCTCACAGTGTAAGCGGTACACTCTGCACTGCAGCCCAGAGGTGCCTGTCTCCTAAGAGGTAAATGTTTAATGAATTATTTTTTATCAGTGCCATATCCAGTGCAGTTGGGGGACCCGAGTGACATAGAATACTTGGCCTGACAGTCGGGGGCCTGCTGGTCAGTTGTACTACCATTCTCTAGGGCGGGCAGACCTGGCAGTGCAGAGGGGGCAGCCAGTACATGGGATAGAACTCAGGGCCTCACACACACTTGGCATGTGCTCTGCCACTTGAGCCCCTTTCCTGCTCCTGTTGTAGTCTGAGGCATGCGTTCACTAGCAGCCCCCTTCTTTGTGGCTCTGTGCAGTCTCCTGCCCTCACTGTGCACAACGCAGTCTTGGTCCAGACTTCCCCAGGAGAGCAGCCCTTCTTGGGAAAAGTGCCAGGGCTTCCAGTCAAGCTCTCCTCCCAGTGTGGCAGGGCCAGGGGCTGTGTGGGGTCCAGAGAAGCCAGGCCAACATCCATTTACTGCAAACCCTTGTAACTGAGAACAAAGCCTATTCCACAGAACCTTGGCCCTGTGGCTTTAGGGGCCTAACACTTGCTCTGAGTTTGGTGGAGGCAACTCCAGATACTCCAATCATTGGATGGAAGGGGCTGGTTGCCACCTGTAAGACATTTGGCACCGGAAGGAAAACTTCCTTTCCAGTGCACATCCCTATTTAATCAAATTATTCCTTCCAACATGGCCTTTGTACAGTTCAGCAAAGAAGAACTTGCTCGTTTCCTGGTGAATTGTAGTCAGCTCTCGGGAAAGTGGCCCCTCTGGCTTCTCCTACGTAACCCGAGTTTACCAAACCTTCTTCCTGAGTAGTTCATGGAGAGACTTGCAAGAAGTTTTATGATGGAGAAGTCAAGAGGGTCTCCCTTGGGGCATAACCTTGATAGAGCAGAGAACACAGGCTGAGGCCCTTTCTGTCGTCAGCCTATCTTGGGACGAAGCTCCTCATTTTTGGGCAGGCTTTTTTGTTGCTCTTGTTCAGGGATTGCTCCGGGCTCTGCACTCTGGAATTACTCCTGGTGGTGCTTGGGGGACCATATGAGATGCCAGGGATCGAACCTGGGTCGGCCTTGTGTAAGGCAAATGTCCTACCTGCTGTACTATGGCTCTGCCCTCAAGGTCCTCGTTTTTAATAGAGGAAACCGAAGCTCAAGCAGGGGGGGCCACTTGCTAGGTGAGTTTACTCTGCGCCTCTGCTACATTTCAGGGTTCAAGCCCGAGTAGCCATTTCCCTTGCAGCAGGCTCCTGTGCTCTTAGATCCAGAGTCAAGGTGAGAAAGGGCTGCTGTATGAAAGCATGAGCGGGCGAGTCCCGTGTATACCAAGAGATTTGCTTAAGCGAATGTATAGGGCGACTTACAGGGACGAGCGCCCAGTAAGTGGTATTAAAAGGAGTCCCACAGAGTGAAAAGGGTTTCATCCTTCACAGTGAAGAGTGGAGAAAGACTCTTCTAGGTGGAGAGAAGCAGCATACAGTTAGGACAAGAGTAAGCTGTATGCAGGAGCCAGAGTGGACTTATCAAGAGAGAATGAAGTCACAGAAGAAGCTAGAGTTGGACTAAGTTGCGGGGGGCACAGTTCTTAAAGGTGGACCCCAACTAAGAGCACTCTGAGGTGAGTATTAGATGCTCTGTTTCTGCCTTGAACTTATTCTATGTCTTTCAATCCTCTGCACCCCAAGAGGCTGATCTCTAGAGGTGACTCTCCTTGGGGTTCCCTTGCCCTCTGGCCTCTGCTCGGTTTAGCCAATGGGAAGCAACCAGGGAGAATGATGGCTAAGGAAGTTACCACTCCTGCTGGCTGCCCTTCTCCACTCTTCACCTCTCCTGTCCCTTTGGGACTGAGGTCTCAGTCAGATGCAGGTCACTTCACCACCCTTCATGGTGTCACCATAATTCCTCGTAATGGCGCTTCAGTAATTCCCCTTCAAAGACTGTCATTAGAGTATCCATGTGTTTTCTGCAGGAGATGGGGGTTTACTCCAAAGTTCAGATTGCAAGAGAGAAAAGCCCTCCAGGTAAGGGATATATGCCAGTATCTTTAGATGTCAAGGATTAGACTAAAGGGCAAACTGGGGATCCTAGAACAAATCCACATGATATAATATAGAGGCCTGTCTCACTGCCAGACCCAGAGAGCTCAAAACCAGTGGACAAAATACTACAGGAAGCATTACTACACCTTTCTTCAAGTCTCAACCTCTTCTTACTTCACAAAGTCCCAACCACAGAGGGGTCAGAAGTTAGCAGAAGCAAGCTCTGTAGTAGAGATGGAGGGAAAGAGAGACAGAACCTGGCACAGCAGTTATAGTAGCACCTGTGAGTCAGCCCAGAAGACTCAAGTATTGGTTACTCTGTGCTCATCTCCATGTCGAATCATTACCTGAGCACCGTCAAGGAAAGTCATAGCGTCCCTTGAGTTTTCATCCAGGTACAGGGGACTCCTCCTGAGCCCCATATTTCTTGGATTGTTAGAAAGAAAACATATGCCTTTGCTTTCAGGTTTATTCTCTGTAAGGTCCCACTGGTTCAGCTTAATGGTTCGATAATTTTCAGAAATGTTACAAACTAAGACTTGTGAACTGACAAGTTCAATAGTTCACTGGTCAACTTGCACTGTAGTACTGTCGTCCCATTGTTCATTGATTTGCTCAAACAGGCACCAGTAATGTCTCCATTGTGAGACTTGTTGTTACTGTTTTTGGCATATCAAATATGCCATGGGTAGTTTGCCAGGCTCTGCTGTGCAGGCGGGATACTCTCAGTAGCTTGCCGGGCTCTCTGAGAGGGAGGGAAGAATCGAACCCAGGTTGGCCGTGTGCCAGGCGTTTGCCCACTGTACCATCTCTCAAGTCCAACTGATCAACGTACTTGATCTTAAAACACCATCCCTCCATTTTTGGGAAAAACGCCTATGCAACTGATATTCCTTGAATTTAGTTTGAAAATGTTTCTTTTGATACCAAATGCACAAGCCAACAAGCAGATGAATGTGCTTTTGGGGAGAATCACAAGAAGAACTGCCAGGGTGGAGCAGTCTGCCTCAGTACACAGGTCTGCCCTAACAGTGTGTTTCGTAAGTAAATTTTAAGAAAGTGTTTTCAGACCAGGAGATAATTTAGAATCACGAGGGAGCACTTGGCAGATCTGACATGTTCTATAAATGGTAAATCATGCAAATAATGTGGGTACTTCCTATTCCTCTAATGAATGCTGGGGTCTCCCAACTCATAGAGAATCCTGGAAGGGGCCTATTGACTATTAAAGAAAGACTGTTAATAGAATAGTAAGCAGTTGTCTGTAATATAGTGGCTATCAAGATGAAATATTTTAGACTTCTCAAGGATGGACTTCTTGTTGCATGGATAAAAAGACTTGGGTCCAGAGATGGTCCCCTGATCACCTTTAGGAGTGATTCCTGAGCACGGTACTAGGAATAACCCTCAGAACTAGGTGTTGTCTCCCTCATGGCAGAGATTCACTCTTATTTGAGTGATGGTGAACTGCCTAAGCAAGTGGAACCCTCCAACTTCTACCCTTTACCCTTCTACTCTGTCCCAAGAAATCAAATATGGGACTGCTGTTTAGGGACAGATTTCTCAAAGCATTTGCTGCCTGATAACTTGGCCAAACACTTTCTGTTTTATAGACAGGACATGGGCAAGAGCACCAGTTTCTTCTCTCTGGCTTTATACACTTCAAGTCTAACCCCTCCCAAACCTATACTTGTCAGGTGCTGTGGTTCACATTGCATGGATAACAACACTGAGGATCAGAGAGGTCACATGCCCGGTCAGTGAAAGAGCAGGATTTATCACCCGGAAGTGAAAGTGAAACTTGTTAGCATATGCCTATTCTTGGAGGGGGGGTGTCACTGGACTATGGTATGTGTCACTGTAAAGCATAGTGGAGACCTTTGTAACTCCTGAAAAGTTCATTCTGTGAAAGTTGTGGGCCCACTAACCCCTATCCGTACAGGTAATCAGTATAAGAACACCTGGTGAGTGCTTCCTAAATGAGTTTTCCAGGGGTTGGAAAGGAAGCCCCAAAATTCAAGAGGATGCTTCCCAAGGTCACCTTGGACAGCATTCAGATGGAGGTGGGGTTTGCCTGGGGTCCTCTCTCACCTGCACTGCCTAGCTCCACCATCAGAGAGTTAGACACTGAGCATGGAATTTCTCTCATGCTGCGTGTGAAGTATTGTCTGACAGAGAGAAGGTACTGATGTGTATTTGGAGTGAATGGAGGAGCTCTAGCTATCTCTGCTTGAACTGAATTCTCTGTAGTCACTCAATTCTAAAATGCCAGAGAGGTTAAGATGCTTTCTGACACCTCGCCTCTTCGTGAAGCTTCTTGTTGGCCAGTCAGAGGTCTAGCTCTCTGACCAAAAGGGCCAAGAAGGGAGACTTTGCTTAGCATCATGAAAATGCTAGGAATGACTATTTATCTTGAATCAGTGCTTTTAAAAATAATTTTTCAAACACTTCCTAAATATCACTTCACTCCAAAATAAGGTTGATCAAGATGAATCGACAGCTTGTATTTGAGTTTAGTCTTCAATGTGAACCAAAAGTTCAGTTTTGTTACTTATTTATTTGTGTGTGTGTGGGGGGGGGGGCTTACACCATGCTGTGCTTAGAGAGTAATGCCTGTTCTGTGCTTTGGGGATTGCTCCTGAGAACCAGGTACTAGGGAATCACAGCTGGGCTTCTTAACATCTGTGCTAGCCCAGTAAGCTGTCTGTCTGGCCTCGCTTTCACTTTTAATTTTTTGGCAATACGATGGTTTCTGGCGCCGGTTTCTGATTGATTCTGAATCCTTGTTCCACTGTGCAGTTATTGGGCGATCTACATCTTAGAGTTCTGCTCACTCCCCAGATAGAAGGGAATAGGGATATCTCTTTTATGAATCGTGGTGAGCATTAACCAGGCTAATATGTGCAAAACAGTTGGACCTGTACAGAACAACTGCCTAGGAAGTGTTAGCAATTTCCTTAGGACTTAGCAGAAGGGAATGCAGCTGACTTTTCAGGGGTCTAAACGAGGCCATGCACTGCCATCACTTCCTCCCCTGTTCTCTTTCTTAAAAAGAAATAATTTATTGAATAACTGTGAGATCCAGTTACAAAGCTTTCAGGTTTCAGTTTCAGCCATACAATGCTCAAACACCCATCCCTCCACCAGTGCACATATTCCACCACCAATGTCCACCACCAGTAATCCCCCCATCCCAACCCACCCCCTGCCTCTATGGCAGACAATTTTCCCCATACTCTCTTTCACTCCTTTTGGGCAATATGGTTTGCAATATAAGTACTGAGAGGCTATCACGCTTGGTCCTTTACCTATTTTCAGCACACATTTCCCACCCTGAATGATCCCTCCAGCCACCATTGTCTTAGTGATCCCTCCTCTATTCCAGCAGCCTTCTCCCCCAGCTCATGAGGCAGGCTTCCAAAACCATTTCCTCCCCTGTTCTCTTGGTCAGATGCACCCCTGGCTTTGGTGGGTCATTATTTCCCTCACCTTGTGCATGGGTGAAAGAATGAGTGAAGGGCTCAAGAGAGCCCATTCCTGTTAATTAAATTTAGACCCTGGGCCCTCAGGGGTGAGCACTGCCCACTGATGTCCCTACCCTGGCTAGCTGCTGCCCGTAAGGGCCGGAGAGAAGAGCACAGAGCTCTTGTCAAGCCCTGGGTGAGAGGCAGCCCGGGGCCTGGTCTGGCCCTGGACACAGGAGCTGATTTTCTTATTTCCAGGCCTAAAATGCCTCCCTCCCTCCCCGTCCTCCCCTGCCCACCCCAGTTCATCCTCCAGCCCCCGCGGGTTCTCTGACCTTGGGCCAAGCTCCCTAGCAGAACTTTCCAGGTGGAGAGTGGGTGTTCCCCCAAATGTACCTTTCTAAGAAATAAAAGGAAACAGCACAGTTTTCCAGGAAGAATGGAGTCAGTCTGCCTTTTTTTTCTCTTTTTGCAATGCAATGGCTATTTGGATGTAGACAGGAAGCTCCAGTCTTTTGCAAACACCAGGAAGTGGTAAGTGGTGGTGGGTGTGAGGGCAGTGGGGCATTGAACCCCACCCCTACGCTCCAACTTGGGGGGGCGGGGGATGTGGAGATATTCAGACATTTGCTGTGTAGTAAGGCCTGAGGGGAGTTTGAATGCCGAGGAAGCGCGCTCTGAGCTTCTGAGTGGTCTGAATGTAGACACGGTGGTGGGGCAGATTCGGGCAGCTGCGGCCGGCGGGCAGCTTCTATTCAAGCCCGCTCTGGCAGAGGGGAAGTGCCCTTTCATTCTTTCATGGCTCTTGTTCAAAGGGGAAAGAAAGAGCCCCACCACCACGCGGGAGCCACTGACACACTGAGGTCCTGGCGTTGGTGGGGAGGGGGGGAGAACCAGGTCCTAATCAGAAGCTGGTTCCCGGGGAACTGCCCCACCCCCAGCCCCCTGGGCACTAAAAGCTTCCTTCCAAAAGGCAGTCCAGACAATGGATCAGATGCCAAAGCCTGTGAAGTGCCCAGAGGCAACTCCCAAACACCCGGCCCACCAGCAGGCCGAGGCTGCCAAGGAACCAGATGCTGCAGCTTTAAAAAAAAAAAAAATCTCTGCCTGAGACTTGGCAGGGCACAGTTGCAGGAGCCCAGCAGCCAGGGCCGGCCCTGTGGAGCGGAGGGCGCTTCTGACCACTGGGCTGTCCATTTGGCCTTGTACAATCACCCCCAGCATATGGAGAGAGACATCTGCCCAGGCCCAGGACCTCACAGGCAGGAAGAGGAAGACTCCACGCAGGCCTTGAGTGCCTCCCAGACCAGAGGCAACTGGGAATGCATACCCAGGGTGGCCCAGGACGCAGGATTCTGAGAGCGAAGGCTCAAGGTCTGAGAAACAAAGCTGGCTTGAAATGATGCCCTTTGATCACTAAGAAAATGATGGCTGGAGGAACCAGTTGGGATGGGAGATGTGTGCCAAAAGTAGATAATGGACCAAACATGATGACCTCTCAGTGTCTGTGTTGCAAGCCACAATGCCCAAAAGTAGAGAGAGAGTATGGGGAATATTGTCTGCCTTAGAGGCAGGGGGAGGATGGGAAAGGGGGGGCTACACCCGGGATATTGGTGGTGGGGAATGTGCACTGGTGGAGGGATGGGTGTTTGATCATTGTGAGACTGTAACCCAAACATGAAAACTTGTAACTATCTTATGGTGATTCAATAAAATTAAAAAAAAAAAACAAAAAAATTATGAGAATTCATGAGACCGTGAAAAAAAAAGGAAATGATGCCCTTTGTTCTGTGAGCCTCTGTTTTCTCATCTCTGAAATGGGGTTAACTCCAACCAGCCCAGATAGGAGGGTCAGAAGAAACGAGGTTAGGATTTTAATTGAATTGGAGTGTCAGTTGGCCATGGGTAAATCTCAGACCACCATGGGCATGTTTTATGTTTCCCAGAGACTTTAGTCAAAGATTCAAGACTTTTCCAAATTTTTCTCCTGGTCAGGCAGAGGAGAAGACTCAAAGGGCTGGAATACTTGTCTGGCCTGTGTGAGGCCTTGCGATCTTCATCCCAAGAAACACACATCCCGACGAACACTGCTGGGAATAGTCCTAATGCCCTACCCCCGGAACTGTTGAGCATTGAACAATTAGGCCCACACATGCAGGTCAAGTATTGCAAGAATTGACCCTGGCCCCTCTAAGCACTGCTTGGGAGACCCCAATTCAAATATATATATATACATATATATGTATATATATTGTATATGTGTATATATATATTTTATCCACACGGAAATGGCATCCTTTTAGCTTTTATTTAAATGCAGCCTTATTCCCAAGAATCAAAGTTTGAAGGTTCATCTTCCAGGTAAGTTTCTTTCTCAGGGGCAAGAGGGGGCTGGAAGGTGTGCCGTGAGAGGCCTTAAAAACTAGGACAATGAGGAGATGATTCAACGTCTTCCCTGGCAAGCTCTCTGCCTCTCGGAACCATTTAACATCTCTCTACCGTAAAACACAACTAACTCCAAATGTCAAAGCTGGTTCCTGTTCCTTTTGACTTCTAGATACCGTTAATGGAGTGCCTCTGTGCCACTGCTATCAAATTGGAGTGTAAAACACTAGGAAGTCAACACTTGCGGAGGGCAATGGCCCGGCTTGGAATGTGGTGGGGGGAACATGTTCCCAAAATGATAGTAAATGAGGAGAAATTCACACAGATAGCCTGGTGGATTTTGGCTGTGCGTGCGTGCCTGAGGTAAGTGGAGGCACGGCACCTTTCCCCTGGCCTGTGAACGCTTCATGAATATCTCTGGAGACTATGACATATCCTTGGTGGTACCCAGACTCTTACCTAGATGAAACCTAAAGCTATCCCAGGGTTGTACATTATTGTTCTTTCTTTCCTGGAATGGATTCTCAGGGCTGTCCTGTCCACATTTATTCTCCCTTAGCTCCAATACCAACAGCCTCTCCTTGTCTCCTTGAGGTCCCACTCCTCCAAAGTTTAGGTGTGAAATGCAGGATATCATGAACTGCATCCGTCATCCCTCCTCAGACCTCAGTTTGGGTTGACAGATGGCCCATCAAATCTACACAGAACTAAAGAGAGACTCGGTTGTTTTTGTTGGAAAGTCGGCAATTCTTTTTTGGTAGCTATGACCAGGGATGTAGCTTGGGACAAAGTCCTGCCATAGAGTCCCGAGGAAAAAAGGATGAAGAAATGGGGTGACTGAGAGCTGAAGAGAGTGCTATCTTTGGCCCACTTATTATCATATATTCTATTTATATATGCCTGTTTACATATAGATACATCATTATATTTGGAGCCTATTTATGTCACTTTTTTTATAATTAGCAACAGAAAATACCCAGATGTGCTCACAAAGCAGAAAAAAGTTGTACAATCAGGTTATGAGCTTTGGCTCATATTTGTTTAGTTTGTCAGATAAGACTTAAGTAGGCTCTTTCCCCACCGCCCCCCCCTCTGGTTTGGTTTCCCACCTATGTTATCTGACAAAGTCATTAGACCTCGGGGAGGGACTGAGCTGAACTTACTCTTGCTGTAGGGAACAGAAAGACTTTCTGCAGTGGGAGAGGATAAGTGGGGGCAGGTCCTCATCTGCTGTCAGAAATGCCACTTGATCCTTCATGTCTTCATTTGGGTTGACAAGTACTAGAAGTTGCCAAATACTAGTCAAATCTATTATTCTTACATTTTTCCCCTCTGTTCACCTGTGTATTCACTGTATCACTGCCATCCCATTGTTCGTCGATTTACTCGAGCGGGCACCAGTAATGTCTCTATTCCTCCCAGTCCTGAAATTTTAGCAGCCTCTCCTTACTCATTTTTCCCAACAATTGGATGCTCTTTCAGGGTCAGGGGAATGAGACCTATCATTACTGTTGTTGGCATATCAAATATGCCATGGGTAGCTTGCCAGGCTCTGTCTGTGTGGGTGGGATACTCTCCGTAGCTTGCCGGGCTCTCCAAGAGAAAGGAGGAATCGAATCAAGGCTGGCTGCATGCAAGGCAAACGCCTGTGCATTAGTAACTTAATATTTTTATTTAAACCAGCTCACTTTCTTAACTTATAAATCATCTAGGAGTAAAATAAAGTGAACATTGTGATAGAAAATGGAAAAAATATTTAATATAAATTTAAATAAGACATCACTAACCAAAGTAAAAATGTCTGTAGCACTGTAGCACTGTTGTCCCATTGTTCATTGATTTGCTCGAGCGGGCACCAGTAACGTCTCCATTGTGAGACTTCTTGTTACTGTTTTTGGCATATGGAATACACCACGGGTAGCTTGCCAGGCTCTGCCATGAGGGCAAGATACTCTCTGAGAGGGACAAAGGAATAGAACCCGGGTCAGCTGCATGCAAGGCAAATGTCTTACCCACTATGCTATCGTGCCAATTTATGGATCAGTAAAATGTCTGTACTACATAAAATTAAAAGTTGTTGAGTTACACCTGGTGGTTCTCAGAGGCTGTTAGGACTGACCCCTATGCATGCTCAGGGACCTCTAGGCATGCCAGGGATTGAATCCAGGTCGGATGCATGAGAGCCAAATGCTTTACTGCAGTTCGATCTCTACAGGCCCTAAGATTATGTTGTGTGTGATCCCCTGGGAAGCTTTCCTAGTTGATCAATGAGTTCCAAACATTTTTCTGTTTTAGTCCTCACCCAACAGTGCTTGGAGACTGACCGCATAGTGCCTGGTATTGAACACGGAACTTCTGCATATGAAGTATGCACCCGCTCTCTTTGAGCCATCTCCCTAAGTTTGAAATTAATTAATTAATTAATTTATTAATTTATTTATTTTGCTCTTTGGGTCACACCCAGCAATACACTGGGGTTAATCCTGGCTCTGCACTCAGGAATTACTCCTGGCAGTGTGCAGGGGAATATATGGGATACTGAGAATCGAACCCGGGTTGGCTGCGTGCAAGGCAAACGCCCTACTGCTGTGCTATAGCTCCAGTCCCTGAAATTGATTTTTTTATGGAATGAAATTTATCTGTTATATTGTATTAGATTAAAGTTTTAATACATTTTAAACTATCTTGAAAATGTAAATAAAAATCAATTAAAATGCTTAATTCTGTGTTCTTATATTATTTTTATTTTGGATATCATCAGCAGTATTATCTGAATGGCTAGGTTACTCAGTTTTGTCTAGGAGCAGATAAAATCTTCAACAATCTCTATGGATCACTCTAATTTATTTTTAAAGTAATTTTTATAATAATAAATATAAAAAAGATGAAACACAGGCAAAAATCCTACTACATACAGATTCTCTTTGATGTTAAGATATGTATTCCTGATGGCTAGAGTTATAGTTATAGAGTTATAGGGCATTTGCCTTGCATGCAGCTGATCCAGTTTTGATCCCTGGAACCACATATGTTCCTTGCAAGAAGTAATCCCTGAGACAGAGCCAGGAGTAGGCCCTGAGCACTGCTTGGTGTGGCTCCAAATCAGAAAACATACTCTTTCTGTATGTGCTTTTTATTTTCTGATAAACATGTCACAAATCAGGAAGATTATATCTCTGCGGTGATTTTTTTCTGGCATTGAGACTTTTAACCTACAACTGTACAAAAATGTCAGAAGTACCCAAGAGAATTGTAAGGTCAATATCTAATTAGTCTTCAGATGACTCATTAGACCAAGTGTTAACACATATGATTTCCCTGAATCATGTTATATATGACTGCAGTGTTTAAGTTTTAGGGCCCTTTATCAGATTTTTAAAATTTATGTCAAAGAATAGAGAGAATGAGCCTCAGCATGGTTACTGATTCAAATTTAAAACAGAAATGTCCTGCTCACTTGGCTTCAAGTTCCTGCTCCAGATTACTTGAGATAGCAAGTGGAGCTGTTAATAAAATAAACAAAAAAGCACAAAAAATGTGATCAAATTCACTACCTATTAGGGCAGTCAGAGTTTTGGTAAGGAAAAACTATTGCTGTAATAAAGACAAGCTTAAGACTGATATTGTAAATATCCATTAATTCAATATCAGGTGCTGTGGTTGATGTCAATTAACTTGCTTGCTCCTTATGGTGGGCCTTTGAAGGTCTAAAATGCTAAAATGACATTCTATCAATATTATAATCATATATAATTATACATGCATATGTAAGCATGCATGCATATACACATATATGTATACACCTGTAGAGATGCATGTATATATGCATTTATTAATCCTTACAGCCATTGGGTCATGTGATTTTTAAAATGTTTTTCCAACTCTAAAAATAGGCTCCTCCTTTCCTCATGAATTGACTTGCCTCAAAGTGGTAGCTGGGAAAAAAGTAAGAAAATGACAGGGAGTATTGTGCAGTGTTTTTCAGATTCACAAAGGACTTTTACCAGAAGGAGGGGTAGCACTGTAGCACTATCGTCCTTTTGTTCATCAATTTGCTCAAGCGGGCACCAGTAACACCTCCATTGTGAGACTTGTTGTTACTGTTTTTGGCATATCAAATAAGCCATGGGTAGCTTGCCAGGCTCTGCCATGTGGGCGGGATACTCTTGATAGCTTTCTGGGCTCTCTGAGAGGGACGGAGGAATCGAACCTGGGTCAACTGTGTGCAAGGCAAACGCCCTACCCGCTGTACTATAGCTCCAGTCCAGAAGGAGTAATATGAATTATAATTCTGAACCCTAATCTTGCCTTTTCTACATAGGTTTCCCTTACTGCAAAGGCAAAGTTAAGACATCACCTTTAACCTTGCCTCTTCCCCCCACCTCTGGGCCTCTGGCATTATAATATTACACCATTTTAGAATTGTTATTGGACATGGCTTGTGAATATTCAAAGGACCAGGCCACGTCTTGCTCATCTTCGTATTTGCAGGGCCTAGCCTAGAGCAGAGTATCTGCTTTTGGAAGCTTAAATGAATGAATGGTTTCCTAGAAGCCAATAGAAAAGCTGAGTCCTAGCTGATTAAGTTTTTTTTTTTTCCATCAGCTCAGCACATGTCTTCCTCATCAGGAATATTTATTAAGTAACAGCATATGTTGTCCTCATCAAGGAATATTTATTAAGCAACAGATTTGCGTATAAAATTTGGCAAGGTACCACTTCTGACATCCATCTTCTGAATCCTGATTCTCCCAGTGCAATTCCTCATAAGCTCTTCCTGGGTCTATTTCCTTGAATTCTTATGAGCCCATGCTGGACTTCCTGTCGCTTCTAGGCCTCTGTTCACATGTTTCTCTCTATCTCCCTTTCTTATCATTTCTGCTTGTTCATTATCACTTCTACCCAAATCTGCCCTAATTTTCTCTCCTGGTCCACCTCTAGTTGGAATTTAGAGACACTCTGATGAAATAGATCCCATAGAGCCTAGTTACTGATAAACAAGCCTTTATTACTCTTCCAAATATTATTTTCTTTGAGGTTAAAATTTGTGTTGAATAATTTTTTTCACCTTTCAGAACTCTGAGATCAGATAGTAGATGTTGAAAATAATATTGGGTGAAAGATTAATATTTACAGCCACAAAGGCTCATTCTGCTTCTGAGTAGGGGACAATTTATCAACAAATCACTGTCAGCATTGGAGGAGAATCTTAGAATCTCCATTCAAGGTCATTCTTTCAAACAAGAAAATAAAAGAAATCATTAGTGCCTGTCATTAGTCCTTACATATTTTAGCTGTATATTCCTGTGCAGATTACCTTGTTTGTCTATTCCCCTAGCTTTTCCTTGGTAATCATGGTTCAGAGCGCGCGTATCTGAAGAGAGAAGTAAGGGTCTAGATTCAGGACCACTATTCTGGGGGTCTCATACAGGGTACCTTGAGAAAATAGTTACAGTTCTTAGTTGTGAGAATCGTGATGGTCATAAGATGCTGTGGGAAAATTTTGTGAAAAAGTGGAAATGAAGCAGTATGTGAATAGAGAAAGAACCTGAAGGCCATTTCTCCCTGATGCACCCATCTCATCCCACGGAGAAGGAACACCCTAAGGATCAGTTCTCTTCTGTCTCTGCATTCTGAACACTTTCCATAACACTTGGTACCACCAATGGGATGTCTTCCGGGCTTTCTGGTATAACCATCTGCATTTGTGGGTGACGTTCATGGTAACTCGAATACCCTGAATGTACACTGGAGTGACCTCTGCCTCCACAGTTTGCGCTCCCTTACGTTATCTCATGGCACTCCGTCCAAGCTTCCTGTTAGAAATTGAGCTGCTCAATTCTTTCATGGCAGAGGCCCTGTAACCCGCTTGTGGTTGTACCGCTAGTGGATGGGAGAATCATGATTAACACTCGGGAGTGGGGGGAGTGTCTTGAAAACCAACACACGTGTCTACCACATGAAGTGCACCACTGCTTATCTGAGGTGTGTAGACTGTGGGAACGCAATGTCCCTCCAATTGCAAAAATTTTTAAAAAAAGAGGGTGAAAATACAGGTGTATCGGACTCGGGCCCATGCTGGTCCCTGCTGAATGGGCCTGCAAAATGGCAGGTTAGCACCATCTTCTAGGACCCACGAAGAAAGTGTCAGGGTCATCTTCTTAGGCAAAACAGTTACAGTTTACTGATTTCGGTGAGTCCAAGGAGCGGGTGATCCGGGGGTAGGGGTGAGGGGAAGAGGGAAACTCGTGATGACCACCAGCAGAATGAAGGATAGAGGTCAGCCAGAGAGCCAGATTCTGCCCCTCTAAGTCCCCCCCACTTTTTGGCAGGGCACGCTTCCCACCAGGCTAACCGGCCCGGCGGCTTCCCTCCCTCGTGCTAGGTTTCCTGACAGGCCCTGACCGGGCTGGTGGCAAGGCGGGAGTGCACTGTCACAGCGGAGCTAATGGGAGCTTGGCTCGGTCCCAGGCGAGGATGCAGAGTGGCAGTTGGCTCTTGTAAAGCAGCCATGGTCCAGGCCGGTTTTTCCACAAAGAGAAATTCACCGCCCCAAAGAAATGCCATCGCCTGTCCTGGTGCCAAACTCGAGGAAAATCAAGTCGAGAGACTCTCCTCTGCCTGGGTGAAATGACAGATAGCAAAAGAGCTTTCAGTTTCCTCTACCCCAAAAAAGTCTGCCAGAGATATAAATATTTAAAAACAGGAGCTAGACTGCGAGGGTTCGCTTTCCCTGTGTCTTCTTTGGCAAGCGCTCTCCCCACCCACCAGATATCATGTGTGTCTGTGTAATGGAATGGCACTTCTGGGTCGCGCAGCCCAACTTCTGACACTTCCCGCGGCGGGGGGGGGGGGGGGTGGGGGGAAGGAAAAGTGACTGTGACCCCGGAAAACTATTTTTGTCTTTTGAAACAGACACAGACTCAGGTCGCGAATGCCAGATTGAGTGAGGCTCAGGGGAAGGTTTGATTGTATTTTTATGCCCCTCCCCTCCCCCAACCAACCTCGTTATTTTCTTCCTGGGGAGCAATCCGGGGGGCCTGCTCTCTGTCCAGAGGATGACTCCCTTTGCTGGTGCTCCAAGAGCAGTTGCTCCGTGGTATCTGTCCTGGCATCGGGTCAATGCAAGGACAGGGCCAGCCAAGTGTCCTCTTTGGCGTTTCTTTGTTTTCTCTACCCACGGTAGCAGTTCCGGAAACCACAGATCCGAGAAGGCCATTTGGAGTTCTTTAATTCTCTTCTCCGTACAGAGAGGTGGGGCTGAGCCACCATGAGAGCCAAGAGGTTAGAGGTGCCACCCATAACCTTCTCAGCCTGGGTCGTCAGCATTTTCGGTGGATTAGAGGCAACTAATGAGGATTTTAAAACAAGCTGCGGACTAAAACTCTCATCACGCAAATCCATTGAAAACCCCCATAACTTTCAAGTGCAATTAAGCCACTCGTCAGCCCCACCCTCTCGTCTCTGATTCATTTTCATTTGCTCTTTCTCCTCTTTCTTTATAAAACAGCAATAACAACGAAACAGGGATTTTTTTTCAATAGAATATGCAGTCCTTTTACTTCTTTTCTTCCTTCCTCCCTTTTCTTTTCTCCCCTTCTTTCCTTCTTCTTCTTCTTCCTCTTTTTTTTTTTTTGGTTTGTTCTAAGTTGCTCTGTCTTCACAGTCCTTTTTAATACGGTTTAGGACTCACAAGAGTTAATAGGCTATGGGGGGGAGGGGGGAGGAACCCACTTGTTTTAAGCCTGGAGCCTGTCACCTTTTCTTGGCAATTACACTGCTAATGGCTGGGTCCCAAGCAAAGTGGCAAAGAATATCTCTTCTCACGTTCCCAACTCACAGTGCATTCCCAAATACCAGATGGTGTTTTTGGAATCCATTTCACTATGTTTGATATGACAATACTTTTGTATAATGTTAAATTATATATAACTATTGCAAATAGCTGAGATCAGAACAACCAAGAAGCGGAAAATTAGACACAAGAAGCAAAGATAGAAACTAAAGACTGTGGACTTTCATCTGCCCCATTGTGTCCTGTTTCCCTTGAATTTTCTTTTAGACTGAAGAGGATTGGCAGGAGGGGGCTGGGGAACAGGGGCGGGGGAGAGACGGGAGGAGTGAAAAGTCGGGCTGCTGTGTGGTGGCAAGGAAATTACATCAAATTGGGATCCTCTCCTGCTCGGGTTTTGGTGAAGAAACTTGCCAGACATTTCCAGAGCAGCGTCATCTCATTTCGGGGGCTCAAGCTCTTAAAATATACCCAGCAACATTCTGCATCCCTCTCCCCGCCCACCCCCAGCCCCAAGGCTGCCCCATTCCTTTGGAATCAGCATGTATTTTTATTCTACTGGGAGGGGCAAGCCAAGGAATATTCAGTTCTCTGCGGAGCCCCCAGCACCGGGAGAGGCACCGGAGAGAGAAAGCCTGCTGATTCCGGCGTCCAAAGGAATTCTGCAGAAACCACGGCGAGCCTTTTCTTGGTTCAAAGACACTTGAACCTATTGATTTGATTTCTGAAAGAGTGGATGGGGGTCTGGATCCTGGCCATAAAACTACCTTGAAAGAATCTCCGTTGAAAAAAAACGTGGGTAACACCCCCAAGCGCTGTCTTCCTACCCCCGAGAGGGCCAAATGGGGTAACAATATCACTTTAATTTTCATTTTCTGGTGGTCGGACAATAGGCCACCTCTGGCCCTCTTTCCTCCACCTTCCAAGGGGCCTTATCTCTGCGGTGCAGGACTTACTGATTTCTGCCGACGGCGAACGCATTACAGTTCAGTGATAAATGACTTAAACTTATTCTTAAATGAAAAGGCTCGAAGCCTCCAGCGTGGCGTTTTGAGTTTTGAATGGAGAGCAGGTAGACCCTTTCCAAACCGCTCGTCGGAGAGACCTTTGAGTCCATCCAGTCTAAACCTTCAGAGCTGCCCCCGCACAGCCCAGGGCCCATTGCCGCAGCCAGCCGGCGTGGCTGGGCTTTCAGGCAGCCGCTGCTAAGTTGTTTTTCCCTCCCCACCCCCCACCACCCCCCACTCTCCCAGCCTGGCCTCCCTCTGCCCCCTGCTCTCAATCCTCACCCCTTCCCCCACTTCCTCCTTCTCAAGTCCTGGAACCCCACCCTCCCCCACCCCCCACCCCCCACCCCGCGGCCTCCCCAGCTCCTCCAGCTCCAGTGACTACTACATAATTAACAATAACTTGTAGCAATGCAATTGAAGAGTCCTTTTAACGGGCAGCGCTGGTCGAATGTATAGGCCATCTTTCTTTGTCATCTGAGAAAAGCGGCCCCATGCAGAGCTGCTGGTTGCTGAGTGACGCTTTGTTGTCTGCACCAGACACGGTACCAGCTGCACTGGCAGGTAGCCGAAGTGCAAGGAGATAGCTGCCAAACTAGGCTATACAAAGGGAGCCGTGCCAGAGAGAAAGGGACCTGCGCGGGCAATGACCTCTGACCCCCGAGCCAGCATGGATCCCATATTCATCCCTTCCAGACAATTGCATCTTTCATTCCACCACAAACGATGATTAGAAAGGGGCCCATTGGTGAGTGGGGTGGGTTTGCTTATAAGTTCCCAGCCATGGGGCGATGGCGTTTTTTTTTTTCCTTTTTTTTCTTTTTCCTTCTGTTTTAACGGTGACAATATTTTTCCTGAGTCTGGGTGAGGCAGAGATAAGCAATTAAACCAGGGAAAATCATAAAAGCGAAACGGCAGCCCTGGCCATGGTGTGGGGCAGGGATTCAGGGCAAGTGAAAAAAAAAAAAAAGCATGTAGACAAGGACCAGATGGCATTTAGAAAGTCAAACGGAAATTGAACTCTCACCTGCTCTCGGGGAGGTTTCCCCCACGGAGACCAAGAAAGAGAAGGGGCATGTTAAACAGGGAGTGCTCACTGACTCAACATTGCTTTATAATACTTCTTTCATTCCACCGGCCCAAACTTTTGTTTGGTCCGCAGAGATGAATGAGAAACTAACAGCTCGCATTGGAGTGAGTCCTAGCACGGTCACTTTTGTTCTTTGAAAAACATCAGCGGGTCCTGGGGAAAAAGCCTTTTCTATTTATTATTTTGTGTATTTAAAAGCTGTTCTCCATCAGGACTTAGGAAAAGCTTAGCCCCCCTCCCCCCACCGCCAGCCAGGACCATCTCAAAAGCACAACCACCTTCCTGCACCCAGCCCTTGGCAGACAGCGAGCCTGGTGGACACTGTAGCTGCACCTATGACCACAGAGCCCAGCGGCAGCCCCGGGCGTCCCTGGGAGGGCTCACAGCAGCCAGCGTGCGGGGAAGCAGAGGTTCAAGTTCTACGCCCGAGGTCCACATTCGACACCTTCCCAGAAAAATGAAATGAAGCGGTGTTTTGAAGGAGGAGTGACCTTTTCCAGGAGCTGGGGTGCTCCAGACCTCAGCCCTTCTTCTTTGGATGACGGGTCTCTCCGGAAGTGCCCGGTAGAGGCTGAGGGGAGGGCCCTACCTGCAGGAGGCCTTCACCTGACTGCCTGGGAGAACGTCTGCTCTTCATTGTCACTCTGGACAGAGCTAATGGCGTTTGCAGCTGAGGAGCCTCACGTCTGGAGAAGTGATCCAGTCTGAAATTGCCGCTCGAAGGCCAGAGGCTGCCGCAGCTCCTGAAGCGAATCAAGTAGCCACATGCGTTCTCCTGCTGTCCTAGAGGCCCACGGAAGTGGGTCTGCAGGGGAAGAGTCCCTGGGATGTAAGGGACAGGCACCAGGGATGCGGGCAAACTGTGCCGGGTGTCTGCACCGTGCACAGTTTGCCGGAGTCTAGATGACCAGCCGAGCGAGGAATTGAACAAACCTACGGTGAAAGGGATTCAAGGATTCCTTTTGGTGCAAGAATATGACTCAAATGGTAGAACACGTGCTTTGCATGTGGTGGGCTCCAAGTTTGATCCCTAGCACTACTGCGCTGCCATGCTCCCAACACCCCAGTCCGAGGATGGCTCTCTTAACGATTATTAAAGATAACTGAAAATGAAATCCCTGTGGTGAGATGGTGGAGGGGGGAGTGTGGGAAGAGTGGGGGGGGCTTTCCTTTGTCTCTGGAGAGAACAGTGTGATGCTGAAAACCCTGCTTCTGGAACTAGGCCACCCAGTTGAGGATTCTGCCTTCCCCACTTAATTGCTGTGTGACTTTATTTATTTATTTATTTATTTTTGCTTTTTGGGTCTCACCCAGCGATGCACAGGGGTTACTCCTGGCTTTGCACTCAGGAGTTACTCCTGGCGGTGCTCAGGGGACCATATGGGATGCTGGGGATCGAACCCGGGTCGGCCGCGTGCAAGGCAAACGTCCTACCCGCTGTGCTATCGCTCCAGCCCTGCTGTGTGACTTTAAACAAGTCACTGAACTTCTCTGGGTTTCAAGTCCTCATCAGTAAAAATGAGAATAGTGATAGAAATTGTAATGAAGACTAAATGAATTAGTAACTTGTAAAATCTTCAGAATGCTGACTGACCCATTGGAAGCTTACCTATAAAACCCCTTAAAGATATGTGCACATGTTTCCCCCCAGAAAAACATAGAAACTCCTATTTTCTGTAAGTCCTAACTTTCAGTCATTTTGCACTCCGAGAAATTTTACTATGTTTCCTTCAGATTTCAACCCCCAAAAATAAAAGTAAAAAGACAATAGTATATGTCGAATGAGATTCTGTTGGGCTGCAAAATATTTTACAAAATGAACACTCACATTAAAAACAGTCGAGAGAACAAATGAAAGACAGGGTTGTTCCTTATTGTTCTGCGTCAGACGGTAAAGGTTGCTGTCGAATTTTCTGAGGGGAAGTTTCCACATATGGTATATTTAGTGCATGAAATGTGGCAGTTGGATTCCTGGTTGTTTTTTTTTTTAAATTGTCATATAAACAAATAATTCCAAACATATTTCTTCTTCGTGGATTTGTTTCTATTTTGCAAATTGTTTCAGGCATCAATAAACAGGATTACACAAATGTGCATACAACTGCAAAACTCATTTAGTTTAGCAAGTGCTTCTCACATATTCATTTACTCAACAATGCTACTTTCAAGTCATGTCAACATTACTCCCTTCCTGCCTCATGACTAATACAGTGTTACTTAAACCCATTGCACGTCTCCCATCCAAAGCTCACCAGCAACCTTTGCGTTTGTACCACCTGGTTTTTAATTCAAATCAAGCGAAGAGATGGGCCTTCTGCAGAAGCCTATGAACTTTCTTTGCACATTCAGGGGGCCTTGGCCAGGGTTGAAACAAACAAAAAAAAGAAGACTGCTATGGAGAATGCTCAGAATGGAGTGTGTGGGTGGGGGGGTGGTGAGCTCAAACTGCGAAGCACATTGGACTGGTCCGTAGGCTATGGGTGAGATGCAAATGGGGGAAGCACCCGTGCTCAGCTTTTATTGTCTAGGCATTTGATCCAGCAAGGGCAAGAAAGTAAAGAAAGTCTCACGTTGCCAATTTCAGAATATTCAAAACCAGATCGATTTCCATGGATGAGGGGATGGATGGGTTGGGGGGCGACCCAGGCTGTGTCTCTCTCGCGCAGCATGGTCACGAGAGAATCTGCTGTTTGGGGAGTCGCGTCAGAGAGCTCTGAACGCTCCATCACGCCAACCACGGCAGATCGGAAAACAATGCCCGTTATTCACTCAATTTTCTTGAGCTAAAAAAGGCGAATGATAACAACATATGCTCTAAATGTGACCCATGCAGTTTAGCTTAAAGGCAAAATAAGATAAAAGTCAGCATTGCACACAGAGTTTAAACAGAAACATACGAATCTATACACTTTCGTTCCCTCTCCATATGTCACCCTGTGGTGGGAATTATAATGCTGTGCATCACACCTTTCACTCAAGGAGCTGAAGCCCCTCTCAGAATGAACACAAACCCATACACCAGCCCTGGGAAGCAGGTGGTGGGCTCGTTATTACCATTTTACAAATGGAGACACTTAGTGTCCCGTTTTCTACATGATTGAACTCAAGGCGCTTGTCTGTCTTCTTGCAGGGGGGTGTGTTCTCTCTCGTACTGTCACCTAAAGACATTTTTAGTGATCCTACAGGTGAACTGTAGCCCCTAAAGTCACAAACATCCCAGTATTGCCTTTATTAATGGATCTATTCCCCTTCTATCGACTCTTCTTTATCCCCAAACCACCCAATACAAAGGTTGGTACTAAGAGCAAAGATCCCAACCTTTTCCTCTTCTAATTTCTTTTTGCATGGTGCTTGGAAAGTTACACCTGGGAAAGTTACAACCTGGGAAAGTGAGTTCCTTTCCCAGGAATCAAATCAGGTGATTTTATTACTCAGATTCAAACTTGGGCAACTTTTTTTTTGTTTTGTTTTTGGGTCACACCTGGCGATGCACAGGGGTTACTCCTGGCTCTGCACTCAGGAATTACTCCTGGCGGTGCTCAGGGGACTATATGGGATGCTGGGATTTGAACCCGGGTCGGTTGCGTGCAAGGCAAATGCCCTACCCGCTATGCTATCACTCCAGCCCCAAACTTGGGCAACTTTGAAAGGAAACTGACCACTAATCCAAACCCTTGGGTTGTGGTTGGAGAAGCAGAAGCGGAGGGCCCAAATTTTGAGGTATGTTTCACTTCCCAGCTACCTAGGGTCCAGTTTCAATTGAAGTCCTCAGTTGACGAACGTTGGCTCAAGAACAATTGCTTAGAATCCTGCTTCCAGGGTAGTCCACACCGATGGAATAGCTTCCCCGTTAGAGTAGACCTTGACCAAACTTCCCCCAAGTTCTTCAATCATAACTAAGCTTTTCATAATTAGTTTTGTCATCTCAGTAGCTAGGAACATGCTGGTGACAAGTCCAGATTCAATAACTAGGTCTGTTATTGAATAAATAAATGAAATGATTCAGTTTTCTGAAGACACACGGACCCATCCATAGCTTATCGGTGGCAACTTTGAAAGTTGTGATTTGCTTCCCCAGGCATTGGTCCAGCCTCTGCTTCTCTGAGTTGCATGTGCTCATGGTATACAGCCGTGCTATCAGCTTGAGTAAACCACACTTAGGTCCAGGATAGTAAAGTAGGGCAAGAGATGACACTTGGGAAAGCCTGCTATTAGAGCAGCTAGTGGAGGGATGCCTTTAAAAGAGGTGCATCAACTAATGGAAATTCTGGAAAAGAGAGAAAGTCTTGGTTCTAAAATCTCTTCCCAAGGACTATAGGAAAAGATGCTCCTCACTAATCATTTTTAAAAAAACACACAAACAGAACTATCGTATAGATGCTGCTTCAGTGGAAATGATAAAAAAAAAAAATCAAGCAAACCAGAAAGCAACAAGTGTTGGGGAGAATATGGACTCTTTGAACTCTATGTTGTTGTCAAGACTATGAAGTGGTGGGGGATAGGGCAGAAGTTTTTTAAATAATTAAAAATAGAATTACTGAAATTCCACTATTAAGCATTTACATAAGAATGCAATGGAGTGATTTGAACAGATACCTGTGTACCCCTGATCACAGTAGTATGATTCTCAATAGCCCCAAATTACGAACAACTCAAATGTTCATTGATGGGTGAATGGATAAGTGCACATAAAATTGTATTATCTAGTCTCCAAAGTCAGACAATACACATGCTGCAACATGGATGGACCTTGGCAGCATTACGCTAAGTGCAATAAGCAAGACACACAAAAAGAAAAGTATTATGTGATCCCAGTTATACGAGTTACCTAGAATAATCAAGTTCCCAGAGAGAAAGTGACATGGCAGTAGTCAGACACTAGTGGGTGGGGAGGAAGAGGAAGTTGCCTTATCATGAGAAGAGCATTTTCAATGACAAATTTTGGAGAAGTATGGTGGTGATGGCTGCCCAACAGAGCAAATGTACTTAATGCCACTTAATTGTAAGCTCCCCAAATGTGAAAATAATATAGTCATGTTATGTATATTTTACCACAATTAAAGCAACAGCGATCATCAAGGTCAACGGGCAGTGGGCTAGAAGTGTGAAATGATTGTATGCTCGGGACAGGTGCAGTCTTGCATGGAACTTGAACAAATGCCCAGAGGCCACCATGGTAGTGACAGCGTGCTTGTGAGGGTGCTGATGGCCCCTTGGCAAGCTCCCAGGATTGGGGTAGTGGATGGCAGGTGCACAGTCCCAAGGGTGTGGTGTTTCTGGAGCTTGTTGGCAAGTTTCACCATCTGGTACTCACCAATCTTTGCTTTGGACACCTTGGGAGTTTGAATGGGTCTGGGTAAGAGAATAAGTCTTTGAGTAAGAGAGTTAATGCCCAAAAGTAGGGAGAGTGAGTGAGAGAGAGTGAGTGAGAGAGAGAGAGAGAGAGAGAGAGAGAGAGAGAGAGAGAGAGAGAGAGAGAGAGAGAGAGAGAGAGAGAGAGAGAGAGAGAGAGAGAGAGAGAGAGAGAGAAGAAAAGTACCTGCCACACAGGCAGGCTGGGTTGGGAGTAGAGTTGTGGGAGGGAAACTGAGGACATTGTTGGTGGGAAATGTACACTGGTGGAGGGATGGGTGTTGGAGCACTGTATGACTGAAACCCCATCAAGAACAGTTTATTCAGGTGATTCAATGAAAAAAATTTTTACAAAAGATCCAGTCACCTTCTGCCCTCCCCCCCGCCCCGAAAGATAAAAGAGCTGGTTACAACTTCCCAAACTTCCCATAACCTTGGGCTTTTCACATGATTTGCAGGTAGATGGAGCAATACCTTGTGCCCCAGGTGGCTTAGAGCACCACACTTGGGCTGACCCTTCCCCCTTCCCCTTGAGTGCATGCATGCAGGACACTGGAATCAAGAGCCCAGCAGATTTTCTGAAGCTGTGGACCAGCTCCTTTTGTGGTAACTGGTGATTGAGATGATCATTTCATAATCAAGAGAATTTAGGAATCTAGAACAAAAGTGCAGAGCTGAAATTTGGTGATCTCAGACGGAAAGTACTAAGGTTTATATAGCTTAAATTTTTTCTATTTTTTTTAATTAAATTTTTTTTTCTCTCTGGAGGTAATAGAATCAAACTCATGATATATGCATATGACCAATCATGACATTGTCACTGAATACTAACATAGAATTAAATGTCAATTGCCTCTTAGTAAAAATTAAAAAACTTAAATCGAGGGGCTAGAGCAATAGTACAGCAGGTGGGGTGCTTGCCTTGTGTGCTGTCAACCTGGGTTTAATTTCTGGCACTCTATAGGGTCCCTGTAGCCCCTTCAGGAATGAGTCCTGAGCACAGAGCCAGGAGTAATTCCTGAGTAACACCAATTGTGCCCCCCAAACAAAACAAAGCAAAACAAAACAAAACAAGATTAGGTGGGTAATAATACTAAACTCTTCCCCTCTACATTGCTTTAAGCATTTCCCAGCTCTGTTTTCACATCCACCAACCCCCTTACAAGGGAGGCAATGGAGAAATATGGTTCAGTCAACATATGAAATTGCCCAAGGTTTCTTAAGGCCAGAATCTGTGTCTTGTTTCCTACTGTATCTGCAGTGTGTAGTTCTTTTGCTTCAGCTCAATCAGTCATTGGTTTTCCTCAAGTCCTTGAGTCATGCAAAGAAAGAATGAAAAATGTTTGCTTAATGTCCTACAGTAAAAGACCCCGGGGAGAGGAGAGGAGGCATAGGAGCTGGCATTCCTTTTGCTTTCTTTGTCTGTAAGAACACCCTAGTATACAGGCAGTCAACCCGGGCCTGATCCTTGCCCTAACGCAGGGTCCTCCAAGTCCCGCCAGAAGTGATCCCTGAGTGAGGAGCCAGGAGTAAGCTCTGAGCACCACTGGGTGTGTTCCACCGGAACTCCTCAAAACAAACAAACAAACAAAAGATAAAAAACAACTTTAATCCGTACCACAATTTTTTTTTTCCTGTGCCAGATTTGTTCTGGAGGGCGATGCACTTGCAAAGTTAAATACAACTTAGTCTACCAGCCGATGGCTTGGTGAGCTGAACCTGAAGTCAAAGATGTGCATCTTGATTGCAAGCTGGCAAGGTAATTGGGACTCTGTCCTCCTCCTCCTCCTCCATGCTCCCCCGCCCCCACCCCCACCCCATATCTCAGATTCTTCCTCTATCCTCAGGATGGATGCTTTGCTTCCATCCTCCTTCCCTGTTTCTGTCAGGTGATTCCTCGCCTGCCTTCTAGACTGTCCGCTATAAGCCAGACATCCTTTATCGCGTGGTTTTACTATTGCTATCTTATCAGGCAACCCCACTCCTGTTCCAGCCTCCCAGACCTCCTGAGCCTTTAGAAGCTGGCCCCGCCCCCCTTTCACTGAGCGGCTTCTCCCATTCCCCTTCTCTCTATTACGGTCTCCGTCAGCTCTGTTTTCTGTTAGGGGAGTGTGCATCTTAAATGTCTCAGCAACGTCTGTCTCTGTAGCCACAGTTCCTCTGTGTCCTCCATCCCCCACCCTCTTCCCAAGTCAGACACTAGAGTGAGGAGCATCAATTTACCATTTCTGGCCAGATACCAGATGTGCTTCATAGAAGCAAATTGTCATAGAAAATGTTTGCAAGTTTAGATAAATATCAAGGTCAAAGTGGTCAGGATGGAGAGAAAAATAACTAGTTTTCATTGTTATCACCATTAATAATTGTCTCAAGGAACCTCTCTCTCTCTCTCTCTCTCTCTCTCTCTCTCTCTCTCTTTCTCTCCTCTCATGATCTCTTAGCACCCCCTCCCATATCCTTTCTCTTGGTTTGAATAGCTGCAAAGTTTTTTTTCTGAAGAATCCTCAGTTGATTAATAGTCCTGATGTGGGCAATTTTATAGGGAGCAGGGAAGAGTTTTGTGTTAAATAATGATGAAAATTAGAGATACTACTTCTAGGTGAAATATTTGGTTCATTGCAAAGATATATTAGAATTTAAAGGATGAAAGTTGCAAGGTACCACCTAAATTATCTAGACCAATGGGCTTCAGCCTTTTTCTACCTGTGGACAAAAACCTGTCCTGCATAATGGTCCATGGACCAAGGCAGTAGACCAGTTGTTTTTGATCATTCTACCACCCATCTTGTATAACCTTTTAAATTTGGGAACTCATCAAAAATAAATCATCTTGCTTAAAGTCACACAGATATATAGAGTAATGATGCTTGCTATGAAAAAAACCTTTTTAGGATGATCACAAAGCACAATAGCAGATTAAAGACACTATGGGATTCAACTGCCAATCAATACATTTAAGTCTGGATGGTCAAGCATATTCCTAACCTACAGAGTTACAGAAATATCTGTGCATATATATTTTCTCTAGATCATGAGGGATTGCTAGTGTTCTGCAAAGTTGTTTGTTTTTACAAAACTTAGTTTAATGTAAGAAATTGCTATCTCTAGTCATTGAGAGGTCTTAAAGGGTGTGTTTGCAACAACAACACAAGAGATGCTTCTAAAAACTGGAATTATTCTTGAATTCTAGGGGACTTCTAGAGAAGTTTATATCTAGAGATGACCCTGCCGTCTCTCTGTGTTCTTGGAGTTGATCCCTGGAGACAAACACAGCTGGTGGCCTGTGTTGAATTCATTTCAAAGGATGAAAACAGTTGTTACTGAGGCATATCCATGAGTTCTGCTTCCTAGAAAGAGAGAGGAAGTGCAGGGAGCATTGCAACTCACCATAGACAGCTAGTACTGGGTCTGAGAGATGCTAGCTGCTAGCCTAGGCATAGGTACAATAGACTGAGGGACAATAAAACATATTTGTATAAAGTGACTAAGATATGAGAGAATAGAATTAACAGTTGGGTCTTTGAAAAGTGAAGAGGTAGTATTTATCTCCCTATCAGGTAGAAAAATCTTTTCCACATTAGGAATCTCATGTATTTCATTTTGTGATAATATTATCTTTGAGACTTGGCATGAGAATGGCATTCTTTTCCTGTTTGGTTTTGATTTTTGGGTTACACTTGGATCTGTTCATGGCTTAATCCTGGTTCTGTTCACAAGGATCACTCCTTGTGGGGCTCAGGGAACCATCTAGGGTGACAGGGATTGAATCCCTGGTCACCTGCATGAAAGCACATGCCTTAACTCCTGTACTATCTCTCTGGCCCCACTATACTTTATTCTAGAAAAAGGCTTTAGTAAGGTGTGTGTGTGTGTGTGTTTGTGTGTGTGTGTGTGTGTGTGTGTGTGTGTGTGTGTAGGAGGGGGAAGCACACCTGGTAGTGCTCAAGGGCTGGTCCCAGTGGCATTTGGGGTGATCATGTGGATTTGGGAAACTAAGGCTCTTGAATGCAAAGAAAAAAAATCTGAATGAAAAGAAAAAAAAAACCTGTATTTTTATCATAGTTTAGGTAGCATGGTTACAATAGTGTTAGTATGTAATAAGTTTTATTGTTTTATAAAACAATACAACTTTATAAAACAAAGCTCCTGGAAGTGCGCGGCCACATTCATGGCCGCGTGACCTCTTATAGTCTACTTTTCCCTCTCGGAGAACCTGGCAAGTACCAAGAGTATCCTACCTGCACAGCAGAGCCTGGCAAGCTCTACGTGGTGTATTCAATATGTCAAAAACAGTAACAATGATAGGTCTCATTCCCCTGACTCTGAAAGAACCTCTAATGCAGCACTGTTGGGAAAGACAAGTAAAGCGAGGCTGCTAAAATCACAGGGCTAGGATGAATGGAGACATTACTGGCGCCCGCTTGAGCAAATCAATAAACAATGGAATAACAGGGATGACAGTGATGGCAGTGATGTAATAATATGGATGTACAAAGTTACTGCACCTTCATTACCACCAAAGTGCCCCAAATCTTTGACCCTTGTTCATTATGTCACTTCTTGTCTGCTCTTCCTCCCCATCCAATCTTGATTCTACCTTTGCTGGATAACTCGGTTTTGTAATGAAAGGTCAAAAGCTGTCAACATTCATTACTGTATCTTCCCCTTGTTTTGTTTCTCTCCATACTATAGATAAATTAAATCATCAGTTATTTGTTCTCCCTTTAATTTACTGCATTTAACAAGACGCCCTCCAGTTTCAATCACGTTGCAGTAGACATCAAGATGTCATTTTTTCTAATTACTGTATAGTATTCCATTGTGTATACTACAACTTCTTATTTGTTCATCTGTTGTTGGACTTTATTCCAATGAATAGGGTAGTATTCTTCTTTTCTTATGCTGATATAGTTTTTTCAAGTTATAAGTTTATTTTCTGATACTGAATTCCAATGAACTACAACAGAGAAAGAAACAAAATAGTATAATGCTTCAGGATTTTCACATTAGTGGCACTGAACCCATCAATTACTTTGAAAGGGAAAGTGCTTGCAAAGTTTGGGACAGAATCTGTGATAACCATACACTAGGGGCATTTATTAGTCTTCTTAGGAATTATTTATAGTTGATTCATTTAAGTTGTGCCTATTACTTGTTGAAGTTTCTTCTAGAGTATTTTATAATTTTGTTTTATTTCCCTACTAAGAATGAAGTAATTTTCTCATATGTCTTTTATCTGTTATTTTTTAACATAACTAGACCAGGGTCACCAATTACTAACCTATCTTATAAATTTCAACAGTTTTTCAGTTAGTTGTTTTGGATTTTCTAAGTTTTTATCAAGTCACTTGAAAATGACATGATTTTGACTCTTTTCAATATTTATATCTCACATCTCTGTTATATCTATCGAGCTAGTCAGAAATTACTGGACAATAATAAGTGAAAAATGGTGACTTGAGAGGCCAGAGAGATAGTACAGGGATAAGGTGCTTACCTTGCTATCATCTGACCCAGGTTTGTTCCCTGGTATCCTATACAGTCTGTTGTAGGATAACATGGCCTCAGGTAGTTTAGGTTTATTGGGTTACACCCATCACAGTGCTCCCATTCCTCTTTGTTTATTTGTAGCTTCTTTCTTAGTGTTCTCTTGACTTGTAAATACTGTTTTTCTCTTCTCCTTGAGTCCTTTGCATAGTTTATTCAGAGCCATGTCCTTTTTGTATGGACACAGGAAGACTTAGCAAATGCTATGCTTTTATAACCTGGGACTCATTTGACTCTCCATGATATTTTCCTCCTGGGCATCTGTTCTCTCAACCTAAGCCTCAGCTGCCCTTACTTCCTAGCACTCCCAAAAGCAGGGTCCCGACGAAGGACGAGATGGACCCAGGGCAAGCAGTGAGTTGTGTGCTACCCTGGCATTGAGATGGGCCTGGCCAAGGTGCCTAATGCTTAACTATAAGTTAAGAGCTTGATCATGGACAAATGTTGTCATGATCCAAACAGTGATAACTAGATTTGGACCCTGCTAGGGTGAGGAATGATTAATCTGGCCTGAGTGCTGAGGTCTGAGCCTGTGGCAAGATGTTGTCAGGAGAGCTGCCTTGCAAGCCTCAATGTATCCCTTGCTATGTCCATACAAAAATAACTAGTATTAAGATGTTAATAAGTGTTTGGACTAAGGAAAGAAAAAAAACCTTAAGAGTCAGGAAGGGCTTTGGAATGCCCTGCCCTCAGGAAGGGCTTTCTTATGTTGATTTTGCTACCTGGCTGGGTGTAGCCTAGAGGGCAAGGTGGGAGAGACAAGGAGGAGGAGAGAAACAGGAGATCAAGAGAGGTTGCAGTTGATGCAGAGAGAGGCCAGAGCTGGGAGTGCGGGAGATGAGAAAGATGGAAGATTGAATAAATGGTAACTAATCAGCAACCAGCTTGGTCCTCGTTCTTCCTTCGCCTGTCCTTGGTCAATGGCCGTCCTGATCCAGTCCACACACAGCGGTTCCAGAGCACCGAAAGCAGGTGGTGAGACAGAGCTGCCCGGAGAGCCTGAGAGTGCATACGCGCCCCTCGGCGTGCCTTAGTTTTTTACAGTCTGTGGAACACTTCTGGAGGTATCCTTGAGTATAGAGCTAGGAGCAAGCCCTGAATACTGTCAGACAATTGTGACTTGCCCCAGCTGAAAATAAGCAAAAAATATGGTGATTTGGGTCCTTCCTCAATTCTGATTTCAATGGGAGTGCTTCTTTTTCTGTCATTAAGCTTGACGTAAATTTATCTTATTATCAATTTATCTTTATCAATTTCCAAATTTTATTGCATGTCACAAAACAAGTGGGTGAAATTTTCACTTTTAGAATTTATTGGTATTGTTTCTGTGCATATTCATGTATGTAGCACTGTAGCCCCATTGTTCATCGATTTGCTCGAGCGAGCACCAGTAACATCTCCATTGTGAGACTTGTTGTTACTGTTTTTGGCATATCAAATACGCCACGGGTAGCTTGCCAGGCTCTGCCATTTGGGCAAAATACTCTCGGTAGCTTGCTGGCTCTCCGAGAGGGACGAAGAAATCAAACTCGGGTTGGCCGCGTGCAAGGCAAACGCCCCACCCACTGTGCTGTTGCTCCAATCCATTCATGTACCTACAAGATATAATAAATGACTTCTAAAAACTTGGATCAGAACAATATTATAGTTGGTAGAGCACTTGCCATGCTCATGGTCTGCCCAGGTTCAATTCTCAACACTATATAAAGTCCCTGAGTTCAGCTAGGAGTGACCCCTGAGCACAAAGCCAAGAGTAGCCTTGAGCACTTTTGGATGTGGCTCACCCCTCAAAAAGCAAAAAACAAACCAACACCCCCCAACTTTATGAATGCTCTTAAAGTTGGCATATCCTTTATGGAGACCAAATTTTCTGCTAACCTTAATATTATTAATTATACTTATTTAAATTTTCTATATCAATTTATCTGGTTTGCCTTAGTCAAGCAGAAAATGGATAAGTCTATGTTAAAGTTACATAGCAGTTATTGTCTTATCTGTGTTTCTTAGCTTTTAAAATCATTTTTGCTTTATTATCATTTTATATAAGGTTAATTGGTGCATTAAGAAGATTAAATACAAATGCTACTTCATTATACTACTCTCTAGTTTATCAACATAAATAATATAATCTATTTTTCCTATTTAATTGCTTCTTCCTTGAAGCCTATTTTGCCCAAAATTAATATTGTCTTTCCTATTTTTAATTTAATTCTATTTAATAACTTTTTGCCTTTCCTTTCATTTATTTTTTATTGGAAAATGTCTTTGGTATTCTCTCTAAGGCAGCAGATATTTAGATTTAATTTTTTTATTCCAGAGTAAAAATCTTTATGAAGAATTCTTGGTAGCCAGATTTAACCACTTATGATTATTGACATACAAGATACCTTTTTGTTGCTGTTAACTTCTGTCATTCGATTCTATATGATATTTTTATCTTTTGCATTTTAACTGTTTCTTTTACTTCAGAGGCTTTCTTATCTGGAATATAGAGAACGCTTTTCATTTCTTTAATAACCAGGAAGGTGTATGTCCTCTTTTCAATTTAACTTTACATTTTCCAAAGCTTGTCATGGGTTTATATGTTTAAAAATATCACAGTCAACAATTAACCATACTTTTTTTTTTTTTTTTGGTTTTTGGGTCACACCTGGTGATGCACAGGGGTTACTCCTAGCTCATGCACTCAGGAATTGCACTAGGCGGTGCTTGGGGGACCATATGGGATGCTGGGAATCGAACCTGGGTCGGCCGCGTGCAAGGCAAATGCCTTATCCGCTGTGCTTTTGCTCCAGCCCCCAGTTAACCATGCTTTTTATGGGACTGGAGTGATAGTGCAATGGACAGGAAGCTTGCTTTGCACCCAGCTGACCCAGATTTAATCTCCAACAACCATGGCAGTTCCTTGAGACCTCCAGGAGTGATCCCTGAGCTCAGAGCCAGGACTAAGCCCTGAGCACTACTGGGTGTCATCCAAAGATCAAAACCAAAACAGCCTCCTCCCCAAAGAAAATGCTTCTCCCCCACCCCATACACTTCAAAGTTCCTACAACTGTAATTTTTGAAAGTTTTCTGTGGAAATTGAGGCATTTGGTAAATTTTTGTTGTCATACACAATTTTATAAACACGTTGTTTTCCACTTCTTGGAGAGAAGACTTATTTCAGGTATGTATTTCTCATTGTCCTTGGCCTGAATTTGAGTAAACTTTGTTCCATTTATAAATGTCTGATATGTACTTTCCTACCTACCCTCAGAAAGATGTCTGCATCTCCCTCCACCTCCCGTAATATCTTCAATTATTACTTTCTCTTCAGTTGTTCTGTTTTATTTCAAAACACTTTTGTAATACTCAACTTCAAGCTGTAACTTCCAGGGGTCATTCTTTGTCATAAGAGTTCCACATTTTGTGTAATTGTTTCTGGGTGAGGCATTGAAAGAACAACTTTCAAATTACTGGATCTATATTCAGAGTTAATTCTGTTCAGCATCTAAAACCATGGATTTTCTTGAATTATCACCTTATCTTGTCAATCTCATTTAAATTTTCTCCCTTAGCTTTTACTTCCTCATCTATTTTATTTCTATTTTTTGTTTACTCTTGTTCTAGAAAAAAAATTTTCCCTATTTTAATTTACTATTTCTATATATGATTTTCAGAGGTCCTCTTCTAAGTTTCCCTTTACTTTATAGTTCAGTACATTTAATACTTTCTATTTCTTGTTTTCATTTATCCATCTTCAACTAGGAAGTGAATTATCTGGAACTGCCTGTTGCTTACATACCTATGGGGCCTGTGGATTGCTCCTGGCACTTCAATTGGGTTTTGATGAAATCCTCTTCCCAGATCTGTAATTGTATATCAGATTGATGAACTGACCTGGTTTCCAGTGCATTAGTTTATTCTACTACTATTCTGCTGTTCTGTGATAAGAATTTTTTTTCTTGTCCTAGTGCCCAACTCCCTAATATTCAGAGTAGATTAAATTCGCAAAATGACAGTTCCTACATGCAAAGATACTATGACTTTTTCACTCTTTGAAGTGGGGTCACATGTTGGAGGATACAGTGGGTCACAGTCAGTTTCCTGCCTCCTCTCTCCTCCACTCTTCTTTTTTTTTTTAATGATGATCATGTTATCTAAATGGGTATAGAAATATTATGGCAAAAGTGAAGCCGCTATCTCCATGTGCTATTGAATCTGTGAATTCATAGGAAAAAAAGTGGAAGTAATCAAAAATCTCCCTATTTATTGTCAGTTGCTTATGAGCCTTTCATCTTACTTTTGAAGTACAACACTCATGGGCCAGTAATTGATTATTTCTATTCAGTATCACAGGTGAGTAGTAAGTGGAACTTCTTACCAGAATTGTTGTTCAATTTTTAATACTGGTTGTCAGTATTTTTAAAGAAGTTTCATTTTCTCTCATAGCTTAACTGGAACACTAGGAAGTGTTATTTTCTTTATTAAACTTCTAGTTAGAAATTCTAAAATAAAATATGTTACTATTATTAGATGGGCTGGAGTGATAGCGCAGTGAGTAGGGCATTCGCCGTGCACGCGGTCGACCCGGGTTCGATTCCTCCGCTCCTCTAGGAGAGACCGGCAAGCTACCAAGAGTATCTCGCCCGCATGGCAGAGCCTGGCAAGAAAGCCGTGGCATAATCGATATGCCAAAAACAGTAACAACAAGTCTCACAATGGAGATGTTACTGGTGCCCGCTTGAGCAAATCAATGAGCAACAGAATGACAATGATACAGTACTACAGTGATTATTATTAATTATTATTTTTGTCTGGGCTACACCCTCCTGTCCTCTGGGGCTACTCCCATCTTGATAGTCAGGATTGCTCTCGGGAGTGCTCAGGGGACCAGGTGGTGCTGGGAATTAAACCTGGGGTTCTAGAATGAAAAACCATGGTCCAGGGCTTCAAACAATCTTTCCAGCCCTGAGAGCATTTTTAAGCTGAAAATGTTCAATTCTTTTGAACTCAGTTGTAAGAGGTGCCTCAAGAAGCTAACTGCTTGAGCTATGCATCCCAGTGAAATATTAATCACACAATTAATAGCTAATACACAATTTAAACAGCAAACATTAATATAACAATACATAGATAATACAGTATAGGCAGATGGTTGAGAGGACTGAAAACTAGATCACTAGCCTACTGGATTTTTGAAATAATCTTATGCAAGTTATTTAACATCTTAGCTTCTTATTTATAAAATGGGAATAGTTCATAGACCTAGCCTAGGATGAGTGTTGTAAGGCAAGAAAAGCAGTCAGTTTAGTAGTAACATTCACAGAACATGTTATGTATTTTATTATATTTAATATTATTTAAAGTAACATAATAGTTGCTTATAAATATCCTCTAATAGGAAAACATCTCTAATAGATATTCCTATTGTTACTTTTTATTAACCAGGAGATCATTATTATTTTTTAAATTCAATTTATTAATAAGGAGATTATTATTACTTTTTCATTGTCCTCTGCAGTAATAAATAAAAACTTACTGTTTTATTTACAAAAACAGTAAGTTTTTATTTATTATGTTGAATGTTGTTAAATGATATTAAGAGATTGTGTGGTGCACTTTTCTCAATCATCTATACAGATTACATAATTCACCCAATAATCCATGAGGCAGATACTCTCATGAGTTCTCATTTTACCGATGAACATCAAAAACAATTTGTCTGTGGTCACATTACTGGGAATGTGACCAAGCGATCAACATGCACATTCTCATTCTTATTCAAAATTTTGTGTTCCTAAATGAAATATCCATTCTCACTGCCTCTACTTATATACTCAAGCTTGGCACTCACTACTTGAACTTATTGTTGAGTGTGTATGTTGAGGCATACAATCATTACCCCCAAATGATCTATATTGTAGGGGAAACTATAAAAAGATCAGAAGTTTGATTGAACATGTCTATTTGGAGTTAGCAGTTCTTACGGGTAGAAATAGTGGTTTATACTTCTATTACACTTATTATTTTCTGAGATACTTTTGCATATGCTGATTTATAACAGTATTTAGAGCATGTCAGATGACACTCTTATCTTAACTATAATACTGTTGATCAGAGGTTATTTTAAATAGTGATGCAGATTATTAGAGAAAGATTTGGGATTACTTATAATAATAAATCATTAGTATTTACTGTATGACAAGCACCATCCTTATCCCACCAATGGGCATAAATACTCAATAAATACTCAACAGTCAATTGTGTACAATGGTTGAGGTACTTTTAGTATAGATTCAGAATTTAAATCCAGAATGGGACTTTCAACTCTAATTTTAGTCTATTTTCTGCTACTTCTCTTTGAAAGGACATATAATGGAGACGGTCCACTTTTAAACACATTCAGCATGTAAAAACATCGATTTGATAGCATGACATAGTATTATTAAATAGTTTCAAAATTTATACATAATAACCTCAATGTTTTTTTATGGTGACCACAATGCCACCTATTTGCAAACTAAATCAATAAATATCAACCATCTACATTGTGCTGGACATTGTCCTGGGTGCAAGAAACATATACAAGGAAACCATCTTGCAGAGAGATTACTATCTTTTCGGAGAAACATCAAGTAGGTATAGACACAACCATTTCTAAACATAAATAGGGTCAGTTCCCTGCTGCAAAGCATGGAGAGTTCTGAGAACCAGTCAGCAGAGCCAAGCTGACTGCAATTGAGAGTCTTTAAGGAAAGACTCATTGACAAAGACACCTTGGATTGAGAATGATAGTTAATGATATGTTAATTACAAGAAAGAACTGTGTTCAAGAGAAAGAAGGCTGGGGTTAAGATGTGAGATTTGGGAAATTCTGAGCAACTGAAAGAAGGCTAACTAATTAGAGCATATTGAGGGATAAAAAGAGTGGTCCAGGATAGGCTCGGGGAGGCAAAGTCACAAATACCTTGTTAAAGATTTCCTCTTTAAGAAAGGGTAACCCATTAAGATGGCAGACCATGGTGTTTGGAAAGATTCTTTAGTCATAAGCATGAATAATACATTATGGGGAACAAAGATGAATGCAGTGTGCAGTGGAATAAGTCTTGAGGCTACTGTGGTAATGTGGATCAGGCAAGATGGTAGCATGGGCTAGGGATGGGAATTGGTCACGGAGAAAATAAATTTATCAAGATTTCTTATACATGTGCGATGAACACGTCAGAATACCTTCTGGGTTTCTTCACTGAATTATCACAATGGTGCTCTAATGATTATATTTTCATCACTAGGAAACATATTCAGAATGCAGTTAGTTAGACACTCTGTGGTCATACAACTCATTCATGGCAGTCAAGAACTCAGTATTCTTGCATGCTCACTTGAATTGCATGGCATTTTTAGGGGCAGTGAGGGCTCAAAGGATGTGAGGAACACTACTGATAGTCTTCAATGAATGAAGCTGGACAGTTCCATTCTTGGACAGTGTGGTGCTGGAGGCCACTGGGGCCACATCTGGCAAAGTTCAAGAGCCTCCAAAGCTACTCCTAGTAGTGCTTATAAGGCCATCTGATGCCAGAGGTTGAACTTAGGTTTTTGCACATATATTTGTGACCCCTAAATTATATTCCCCCATATTAAATCTGTGCTCACAATTGCTTTACTGAAGAATGATAAGAATCACATAACACATTATGGAAAGGAGAGGTTTAAAAACAGCTGGTCAGAGTCTGGGATATAGTAGAGCAGTTAGAACACAGACCTAGCATATCCCTGACACAGGTTTGATTCCTGGTACCACCTGATCTCCCTGAGCATTGCTGGGTGAAACCCTGGGGTTCCTGAATTTTGCCAAGTGTGGCCTGGAGGATGCCAGAACCACAGAGATGGTTCAGGTATCCCCAGCACTGTAGGGCCCAAGCAACTTTTATATGGAACTACTGGCATTGTTGGCTGAGAATCATTTGTGGGATCCCTTGTCCCCTGAACACCGCTTGAGAGATCTCCCACCCCACAAATATCTGGTCAGTGTAAGCCCGCACTTACACTGGTCAGAGTAATCTGATACATATAGCCACATGTCTATAGCTCATACTACTGCTAATTTTCATGAGCTCAAAGAAAACAGCACAAAGATCTTTAGTGAGCATGGTTCTGTCAATTAAACTTTTAATAACTTATGTTTATTGTGTCAAAATTTTTAAAAAAGATGAAGATATTCTGTAATCCTTAGGGAATGGTTACGTTTTCTATTTTAATTATACAGTGCCCTGAATTCTAATTAATTACCTTGGGTATTTTGTTGGATGATCATAAGAGATCCTAGACCTGGTAATGATTTTAATTTTGAGGCTCCGGTCTTCTCCTCTGTTGAATAAAACAAATGAAACATTGCTCCTACTTAATTATCATTGCCATTTTTGATGTTTGTTTTTCATTTGGTGGCCACAGCCAGCAGTGCTCAGGGCTTACTCCAGGCTCTATCCTCAAAGATTACTCCAGGCAGGGTTCAGGAAACCATATACACTGGTGGGGATCAAACCTGGGTTGGCAGAGTGCAAGGCAAGTGACCTATATCCTATCCTATCATTCAGGATCCACTGTCCTATTTTCAAACCTGAGTGTGATAATTCTGGACCTACTGGTGCCCTGGCAACGTAGGACAGAAAAGCACCATATCAGAGTTTCCTGAACTACTTTTCCTGGTCTCTTCCGTGGTTTGCTCCTTGGTAGACTGGAGATAGTACTGCTGATCTCACAGAGTTGCTTGGAGGATTAGTGCAAATATGCAGAGTTTGCTGGGCCCAGTGTCTGAACATAGCAAGTCTTCAACACACGGTAATCTAACATTGCCACAAATGCAGGGCAGGAAGCAGTTTGCTGAGTGACCTCCTACAGCCTAGAAGTTCCAGCTCCAGCTCCAGTTCCAGAGGGAAATAGAGTCCTAGAAGGCCAACTAGCCCTAACTTCTCTCACTTTAGCCACTTCCCTTGGGGAGCTATCCCCACGTCATGTTTTGAGGTCCTTGCCATTGGAGACGGCAATGTAAGACTTAGACTTTGTTCTATAAGAGAAAACAACATAGTGTGGTGGGGTAGTCAGCTCCTAACCCCAACACAACTTGTGCTGTGTCAAAATACTTAGCACTAAGGGCTGGGGTAGCGGGGAGGGGTTAGGCGGTTCCGGGAAGTGTCTCATTTTGCTTTAGTGGGTCTGGAAGGCGTGCTAGCGAAGGCTTCATTGGCGTCGGAGGATAGGATGTGTTGTGTGCAGGAAGCAGGCATATATGCTACTTTGTATGCTCTTTTGGTATACTACCGTTGTGTGCTTGTGTGCTATCGAAGCATCCTTTTCTAGAACTTGCAGCCCATAGGTGCCAAGGGAAGCCAGGCTGCTGTGAGAAATCTAGGGTTAGAGTAGAGAGACACATGGGGCGGGTGAGAGGAGGCTCAGGCCAGGCAGGTATTTGCATTCCCCAATAGCTCCCCTTCCTGCTAGCACCTGCCTATTCTGCTTTCGAACCCCAGTCCTATTTCAGGCCCTTCCATCTCCCTGTCTCCTTTCTCCCAGGCCAGAGGAAAGGCTCAGGTGACAAAAAGGTTTAAGTTGCAGCATATGTGGTTGATGTTGCTGGCATCCCTTTAGTGGGGGAATTTGCCTTTGAGTTATTTGACTTTTTTGTGGAAGGGAGCCCTGACACTGGGATCTCATCCTCTCTTGGGTCTGTGTGGCATAACGTAATAACACAAGGTCCTGGATAGTGACTATGCTTATGTTTGGTTTATCAGTGTTGTTTTCACTGTTTAGTAGCAAAGAGCTCCCATCTCATCCAACCATTCCCCATACATGTTACATATCCTCGTTGTTTTAGATTTCACTGACTGCCCAGCCTAATGATATGAGCACATATGTCCCCTGGAGTTAAGTTTGTTATATTTTTTGTATTTCAGTTGCAGGATTATGTCAGCCTTTTCTATAGTAACTGTCCTTTATATTTTCCTGCTTTCTTTTCTTTTTTTTCCCAGTTATCCTCTTTTTGATGTAGTTCTACCAAATAACGCTTTATATGCATTATTTCCTTGGTCCTAGGCAAAGGACGTTGGATGTTCAAGGATTCCCTCCCATTTCCTACGACTGAGTCCAGACCACAGCACCTGCTACCAGCTAATTTCCCACATGCTTACCCAAGTGAGAACTGAGGTGGCTGTTTTTCTTAAAACCCAACAAAATAATTTATGATGATTTTAATTGAATTTAAGTGAAAGGATGAAATCAATTATTTAGCCTGCAATGTTTATCTTTTCGACATTCGAAAGAAACTTATCACATCCAGCTGCTAAGACATATATCCGAGATTCAAAGTCCTACATCTGTGAGGGAAAAGGTTGCAGAGGATGCAGTTGGGATTATCATGGGTGCATCGTATTCTCATTCCATCACTAGGCAGAGACTTTGGGTCTAAATTTAGGTCGTGTCTGGGGAAGCATGTGGGAAAGCATTTGGGAAAGCACTTTAGTTTACAAACACTGACACCCCTGGTGTCCAGAAATTTGGCAGAAGACTGTTCGATCCACATACCACCTCCGACCCATCATAATTCCCAGGGAATCTACATTTCAAGAACTCAGCAGGGCTCGAGCATATATGTATTAAGGGTCACAAAAGAAAGTTGGATGAGGAGGAACAAAATAATGTGGCTAACATGTGGCACTGTTACAGAGCCCTGGCGGAGATATACTGTTTATACAGCAGTTGTCTGGAAAATAGATGTTTACTTGTAGGGAGTGTATTAAGATCTTTGCCATTAGGCAATATATTTCCCGCATGGGGCCTTGTTTTACAGAAAACCATGTTGGAATAAAACCTTTAATTAGCAATTCTTGTGGCAATGAGAACAATTAAACAGCAATGCTTTTCCTATTCTACATTGGCTGAGAGTGAGGCCATTTTAAGATGGTATATTTTATTTAAAGCAGAAAATAAATTTTTTCCTAAAGAATAAATTACTTAGAGAAACTTTGTTCCTCAACAATCAGCAAGGACTTAAACACCTTCAACTTCCCTGAATTATCCATCTTCTGAAAAAAATGTTATATTTTAATATGTCTAGGAACATCTTTTGCATCAGATTTTTATGGGTTTTTTTTTGAGTTCCTTATGTCAATGAGGAGACAAAATATTTTGTTCCACAATTGCAACTTTTTGGAGGGGGCACAACTTTTCTGGACAAGGACTCGTCATCACAAGAATTTCCTTTCCTTTTGACACATTATGCTTTTTCTGCTGCTCTTTCCTTTTTTTTTTTTTTTGCTTTTTGGGTCACACCCAGTGATGCTCAGGGGTCACTCCTGGCTTTGCACTCAGGAATTACCCCTGGCCATGCTCAGGGAACCATGTGGGATGCTGGGAATAGAACCCGGGTCGGCCGCGTGCAAGGCAAACACCCTACCCGCTGTGCTATCACTCCAGCTCCTGCTCTTTCCTTCTTAATAAGCTGATTTGAGCTCCCTAGTACCATTAGAGGAAAGGTTAGTCCTGATCCTAGAGTGCTGTGACAATGGTTACATCCCAGTGCTGAAATAATCCATTTTTTTTTAAGCGACAAGTTGGGTCCAACATCAAGCCAGTCGACACAACTGTCTGACCCGCTCATTGTAGGGGTGTGGACATCCTGAGCCAGGCGCACACATCCTAAGTCTCGGTTCCTTATGTGTAAAGTGAGGGGATCACTTCATAGGTCCACAGTGTGGATGATAATCAAATGGAAAAGAAAAATAGAGATACCTTGAACAGACTCCAGCAAATAGGATTCTACTCAACCATTGCTCTCTGTTAGGATGCAACATCCCATTAGGGACAGAGAGGTTGACTTCTTAGTGTCCTTAAAGTCTGGATGAAGGTAATTTGCAGGAGCACAGCCATTCCTCCCTCTGTCCCTTCCTTGGGGGCACAGTATAGATTTGGTAGATCAAGGAAGGTGCCAGAAGAAGCCTCTGAATTTTCACTCCAGATCTTCTCCACTTAACTGGCTAATTCGCTTTATCAGCATATATATTCCATCTTTCTTCATTTTCTTTTGTTTAATAGAGCCCACTCTTACAGTTAAATGCAGAAAAAAGGTGTTATATAGTAATGGAGCTCTCTTAAATCAACAAATACCTCTGAAGGGAAGACAGGTGAGCAGAGTGAAGTCAGGAAAAAGAGTTTTCAGTGTGGTTTCAAGAACATAGCTTTTTCAGAGATCTGTGCCAGGGTGCAAATATCTAGGACAATCACTGACTTTTCATATTTATTTTTAATTTTACATAGCCTAAGGCCTAAGATGACTCTTCACGCTCTTCCCCCACAATGGTCTGTCCCATTCATCCTATGCCAAGCACTTGGGTCAGAATACACACTCACCAGGAACATTCAAAACTGAATTAAAAAATGTTCCGCTTTTCCCCAGCTGGAGCCTAGGGAACCTCAAAACGGCCTTGGAAACCTCTTAGTAGAATCCACTCACTTTTTGTGGGACACTTTCTCTGGTCACACAATGCTATAGGTATTTGCAATTTAGAGCAGGAGCAGGAGAAATAAACTACAAGAGGAACATTTTTATGTATTTTTCATTTCCTAAACTCTGCACTTGCTTTGTCCCTTGGAGTACTTCATTTTTTAGATGGTCCCACAGAACTGCTTTAGTGCACAAGTTTTAATGATAGCCTAGACTGATAGGTTTTGAATGAACTTTTCTCCCCTTCATTTAAGCTTCTTTGTTTTAAAACAATCCCACTGAAAAGGACACACTTAGTTTTCCACTGCTGCTTCTTTTCTCTTCATGCTCATGAATGCACACACAGACATGTATAGACACACTTAAGTGCACATGTACACACTCATATGTGTACACATGCTCACATGTACACACTCATATGTGTACACATGCTCACTCACACATACCGTATACATGTAAACATCCAGAAGGAACAATGCATTGTCAAAATGGTCCTGTTGAATTGTAATCCAGTGTGAGTTACTGAGTGCTGATAAGTAAAGGAAGTTCAACCAGACAGTTTAATCCTCCAATTTCCTGTCTTCTAATCAGCCCCTGATTCTTTTGGTTTTAAATTAGAAACATTCCTGACAATATTCAGGACAGGTGAAGGAAAATCAACTAGAAAATAAGTAAGGACAAAGCATTTATTTTACTGTCTAAAGTTCACAGGAGAAATATGAGTGTAATAACAGGAAATCAAGATTTTTAAAAAAGATAGTGGAAGTGCATAGGCTAGCTTAAGTAACCAATCTAGCCAATCGCATTTCTGAATGAAGTACATTTGGGCCATAATTTGATTTAAAGAGAAAAAAATGAAGCAGTTTATGTATTTGGATATCCCCAAGTATAAGAAATGGTACTTTAAAAGAGATTGTGTAAATCTAACCTAAAAGAAAATAATAAGAAGAATTTATTAATGCTTGTGGGAGAAAAAATTAACCCCTTCATTCATATTTTGCTTACATTTGATTATTTCTAAAACTGATAAAATAATGGTTAGAGTGATTAGAAACTTTGGATGTTAAGCTGTATAAAGGTAGATAAAAATCATACAAATGTGTATTTAGAAATAAATTCAGATAGAGTGGACAAATCCTTGAAATAAAATGTGTATAAATACATTTCTCATGGACATTATTTCTTGGAAATATACTTGGCACTAAATTCTCTTGTTTTGATCCTTTTCATTTATAGTCATTGTCATGATTTCCAAGTTATTTTAATCATCATCCAGTTAGTGCAACTGCATAGAAAAATTGTCATTAAGGAGTGCCTTGAACAGAATACAGAAAACCATCATTCACAAAAGTGACTCAGTAGAGAGGGAACATTTAAAGAATGGAAACGGTAAATACAACTTCAGATGTGAATTCATGCAACTAACAACAAAAGGTCTCCATGAAATATGAGTTCTTAGTTTTATGCCTGCTGTACTTAGGGCTGCCAATCATTTGGGAAGTAAGCTAGAGTTGAAAGGTTTTTGAATTGTTGAGCACAGTAAGACAGTATTTCACACTAAATGTAGGCATTTTCATTGTATGGCTCTAGCACGTCCTTTCTGCCCAAGGAGTTTTCTGGTATAAAAATAATCTGATTTTCACAAATTTGGAATTTGTGATGGTTAATTCTTGATTGAAAATGGTACAGCAATTTCAGAACCGAATGCTTTTAAACTAAGGGCTTAAGAACTTAGTGTGGGGTGAGGTGGCGGGGGTTGGCATGATTTAATAGCCTTTATTTCATAGTCTCTTTGAGTTTTTAAGTTGGATCGCAAAAGCAAGACAAGTGTCCTGGTAATTCACTTAAAATAGTCCTAAAGTATCTTGTTATCAGGAATTTATTAGGAAGAGTAGGATGTTTATTGTCTTCAATTTAATGCCTTGTAGAAGGAAGGCAAAAACACTGGACAGAATTCTATTTTCATGCATAATATGCATCCAGGGTGCTTCTATTTCATTCGGAGTGGGAGAAAATTCCTTGTGGGTTTTCTTTAGTTTTATGTAGGAAGGTTTCAAACAGAGATGTCACAACATAGCTAGATGAAGTTGATACGTAATATCTATTTCTTGATTTGCATGATTAAAGCATCAGAGAAGTGGTTCAGATATCAAAAAGATTTCTCATAAGTGGCAGCGCCAAAGGTAATTACTGTTAAAATGTACATGCCCCAAACCTGCCTGTTAACTTTTAAATTGTTTACAACTCCTTGGGTTGGAATAAAAGTTTGCATGCAACTTTTTGGGATCGAGACCCCTTTCTTGCTTCATTTTGAATATAGAAAATATGCCCAGCATGTCTCTTATCCCTGTCCTTCAAGACAGCATTAAGTGCAACTAAAAAAAAAAAAAAAGCAATAGAAGAGAGAACAGGCCTTGCTCCACAGTTTTTGTTTTAAAACCACGATTTCTTATATAAAAGTGGCCTTTTTAAAGAGAACAGCTACAATTTTCTACTTACTCCTTAAATATCAGCCTGATTAATTTAGTCAGCAGACCTCCACTTACTTATCCAAAAGTACAGTTAAAGCCGGGTGCATTGCGAGGGGGGTGGGGAGAGAAAGAGAGAAAGGAGAGAGGTTGTTATTCTCAGTCTTTTATTAACCAGTTTCTTTCATTCTAGTGGGTCTTTATTATTTAGAAACATGAAAAAGGGACCCAGAGCTCTCTCCATTCTCACCTAAAAATTTGGAGTAAATAACGGCAGTCTCCGATCAGCTCCAACATATGCCCTCCCTCCTAAAACAAACAAACTCATTTGCCATACAAATTGTTTACGATTCATTAAAAAGCAAAATTGCATATCCCCCGAGCTGGCAGCTGAGGCTGAGCCTCCACACGGGCGGAGGGGGCATTCACTGAGTTGTCTTTGTATGCTGGGAGCACCAAGCCGAGGTCCCCACTCTGCAGCCCGGAGTCTGTGCGGCCAGATGACGCATGAGGTAATTTTCAAGCTTTATTTGCCTTTAGTGTGAAACGCAGATTTTGTACTGTCCTTTGGTTAAAGAACTCTTTCGGGGCAACATAAAAACATTTGCTTTTCGTTGGGGGAAAATCGTGCCTGGTAGAGGGGTGGGAGTGTGGAGGGAGAAGGAAGCGAATGCAATTCAAGGGCAGGGAAGAGCTAAGGGAAAATGCAAACTGTGTCTTATTTTAATTAATCCTCTCCCCCTCCTGCCTCCAAGCTCTCAATTTCCCATCAATAATGAGAAATTTACATTAGAATTATTTGTAACTGGCAGATCTAAAATGCTGTGGTATGTGGTCAGCTTGGAGGAATTAAAAAATTGATTTCTTCTTTATAGTGACTTCTGAAACTTCTTTAAAGAACCTCTTGGGTTCTCACCCCCCACCCCCCTTTCAAAGCAACTATCTAGAAGTATTGAAGTTGAGAGAAACTTCCTGTAGGATGCAGCCTAAACAGCAGCATGCGAGCTCACAGCATTGTTTATTTTTAGGCAACTGCATTGCTAGATGTTTCCAACCACTTTTATATTTCATATTCCCGGCGGTAAAACATCTGTAAAATAATTTTAAATGGAAAGCAACTTCCACGTAAACTTTACAAAAAAGACATGACAGTTTTCCAAGTTACAAAATTGGTGATCTTTGCAAAGGATAATAATAATAATAATAATAATAATAATAATAATAAAAGACAACACAATTTGCCATAAAAAGTAACAGTCTATAAAACCTGAGCTCCTGAAACACAAGGAAGTAGAATGGCACCCAGAATATGACATCAGCACGCATTTTTAACAAACTAGTTTTAGAAAATAATAGCTAAATCAAACAGTAGATTCATGCCTAGTGTTCAAAATGCTGCCTAAGGAAAAGCAATAGGCAATATCACAGCATACAAGTAAACCTTGTCTTGCTAGCCAAAACTCTAATGGGAAAATAAGTGCCCTGATTAGAAGTTCAGGGTCTAAGGGGATAGTCCCCTGCTAGTCTAATTAACCCAAAGCTGCAAGTTACATTGTCCTGAAACCACTGGTAAAGTTTCTAATTGCAAGTTAAGAAATTGCAAGCTCAAAGACACATGTGCACACATACCCACAACCACCTTAATGCAAGAGTCCTTAGGATGAACACAGCGCACCCCAAGAAGCAGCTGAATAGAATCCTATGGAAGCTCACTTTTAATAGTCTCTCAGTCCTCAGAACTCCTAAAACTTGCCAAAATGACACCACCATTGGTCCAGGAAGGGGAAAGGAGAACTCTTCGAAGATCTTACGTTGGAATCAGCCATGTCCTGTCTTGTAGTTCCATTTGCCAGTCTCTCCTTCAACACTACTCTCTCTCTCTCTCTCTCTCTCTCTCTCTCTCTCTCTCTCTCTCTCTCTCTCTCTTTTCTTAAATTGATATCTATGTGAAATGAGCTGAAGTTCACGGTCCAGTTAGGAACGGATAATACATTCATTGTCCTGGCAGCAAACTTTTTTTTTTCACTCCCTGGAAGAATTCACGCTTGCCGCAAGAATAATAATTACGGAAAACTAGAAATGCCCTGCTAACAAATTAATCCTTAACGGACACCTCCCTAACGAGAGCAGTAATGATTCGAGGGCTCACTTCCTACCAGGACCGGCATGTCCCGTGACAATAAGCTATTGTGCATCTTCCAAGCTCACTCTACCTCTTATAGATCGAAGATGTCAAAGGTTGTCTGACCTGGCTGACCAGGACATGCGAGTTAACTCCTTCTGTGGCCGCCCGGTAGAAAACTTTATTAAAACTTTATGGGGACCCAGAAGAATTAAAAAAAAGTGGGGACGTGGGGGGTCTTTTGCACCCTGAACTCGATTTCCTAAGAGACTGTGGATTTGCTCTGACAAACAAATGGGAAAAGTTAGATGCTAGCTAAAGGTCCCCGCCTGGGAAACAGTGTGGGGACCCAGACATCTCTCACAGGTGGCTGCGGGCAATCCAATTACTGGAGCAGGAGCGAAATTCAGTCAGGGGTTGATTGTCTCCAGCGCCCAACACACATCCGAAACAAAACAAAAAACAAAATAAAACACACTAAAAACAAAGCACCATCCTACCCGTGAAAACACAAGTAAAGGGGATGAAAAACTAGAGAGAGGGAGCAAACTTCAGACCAGGACAACTTTCATTTAGTATTTATTATTATTATTATTATTATTATTATTATTAATCCTAAGACCAGCCCCACTGAAACACCCACCTCAATCTTAAATTATCTGCTACCCTTAAAAAAAATTAAAAAGAAAAGCCAAAGGAAAGAAACGAAAGAGAAAACAAAAACTCCCCAGCACTGTCCCAGGGCAAAGCCAGGGCAAGCTCGCCTGCCTGGGCACTCCAGTCCCAGAGTGACAGAGAGAGGGTGGCAAGAGGGAGCAGTGTGAGGCTGCTTCATTGCAGAGTGTGAAAAAAATCAAATGTGAATTTGATGAATGTGAGGTCTGGGACATTTTGTCAAAGAGGGAGGGAAAGTAGAAAAGGGAAAAAAAAAAAAAAGCAGCCCGGCTGCCAACTCACCATCCACCAAGTTCTGGCCGAGATGTCGTAGCAGAGCTGCCATTTGATGGAGCCGTCGGAAGCTTTCCCTGCCATTACGCTGTCAGCAAGCTTCATCTGATGCTAACTCACGGGAGATAAGACACCTAATTGAGAAAACATTTGCAGTGGCATGTGGGGCAACATGTAGTCCGGTCCATACCATATGGAATCATGGGTAAAAAAAAAAATCTCCTTGACAATGAACCAATCTCTCCCAGACCCAGTGGCAAGGTGAAGTGGAGAGGGAAAAGTCCTCTGCTCCTAACACTGTCTTCTCGCTCCTTTTTCAAAAACAAGGACCCACTGCTCCACATCAAAGAGGCGGTTAAAATTAGGGCTTCTTCTCTCAGATGATTTTGGTCTGCAAGGTTTTTCCTTTCCTTCCAACAACCAATCCCCCCTCTTTTTTTTTTTTTTTTTAAGGAGAATAAAGAGATTTAATAGGACAAAGGCAGGTAGTGGACTGCGGAGAGAGATCGCCACAGGCTATCAGCCTAAAATTTCTGCTTGACAGATGGAACTGCTTAGACACTATCATGCAATGTTTGGGGCTTTTTTTTTTTCAGCTCCCCCCACCCCCACCCCTTTCGACTTTAAGTCTGATTCAGTATCTGTTTTTCACAGCCACTTTGCTCAAGAACGTGAGCTGTGCATTTAAAACAATGTTTAGTTCATTTTTTCCTGTCTTACACATCTCGTGGGAAGCAAAGAGAGAAAAGTCTCAAACTAAATCTGGAAACAGCTTGAACAGGTTTTCTTCTGAGGAGTGGATAAAAAAATTTCTGGGGAAGTCGGGGTTGAATTTTTTTCCCTTTATTTTATTTGAAAAAAAAAATAAGGTGTTGGTTAATTTGGTTGTAAGAAATACAAGTATGAAACAGCAGCGTGGGAGTCCCTTGATTTTTGGTTCGGCTGGTGTTATGTTGAGGTATGTGTTTGCATGTGAGAAAGAGATTCTTGATATTTCACAAATTCTAACCCAAGCGAGGCAAGAGGTGAGGCACCATCTCAATTTTTAGGTGTCCTTTAAAAAAAATTTTTTTTTGTAATTCTTTATAAATGAAGTCATCAGTCATGATCAATTTGGTTAATACAATTCCTGCTAAATTTGACATGAGTTCTTCCTTATTCAGAGCAAATCACATCTGATTTTCTTACTGTAACAAGCGTCTTCTTCCCAGGGACTGATTGCTATACATTTTCTGTTTAGCAGGGACAAATAAACTGTAACCTGGCTCTACCAATAAGAATGGCTATAAAAAAGGAATTTTTCTTTTTCTTAAGTGACAAGTCCAGGCAACTTCTGGATTTCAAATCATTTTACTTCAGGACTAAGAGAGAAGAAGGACTTGCTCTTGTTATATTTTATTTCATTCCGAACTGTGAATTTAGGAATAATGAATACCTTTATAAAAGCAGTGTGCCAAAGCACACTCTAATTCTTCTCGCCTTCTCTCCCCATTTCTTGATCTTCAAGATCCTTACAGTGGCGTAAGAGTTTTCTACACTGCCGATCTTCTATGGGGTTGCTGAAGACCCTGAGAGAATTTACTTACAGCTATTTTTCGGGGCAATTGAGCTGTGATTATTTAACATATGCATTTACAGCCCAACTAGCCAGCGAGGCTCCCCATCCCTCCCCATGCAAGTGATATTTTTGAGGGAAAGAGATGGAGATGAACTTATTCAGGACACATTTTAAGTTACCAAAGGGATTAAATTGGACTGACTTTGCTTTTTTCTCTTTTTGACCTCAATACCGGTAGGTGGTATTTTAACCCTTTCCCATTCATGAAGTAGCTGCTTTGACAAAAACCCGTTTCAGGGAAGCAAATTGGATCCAGTGGCACCCGAAATGGTTTCTAATTTAGAGCACGATGCACGGAAAGCTTCTCTACGGCAAATACAAGTACACTAAGGAAGGCACATGGCCTCTCCTCATGCCTCATTGGGGTTCCTTCTGCTACGGTAGTGGGGTGGGATGTCTCATCAAATCTGGAGTGAGACCTGAACTCTGAGGAGCATCTTTACCTATTTTGTGAAGCTGGTGTCTCTCTCTTTTCAGAAAAGCATCTCTAGATGGCATTGGAAGAGCTGTTCCCTTCAGTATCTGCAAGGCAAGGGACCAGGAAGCCCCCAACGAGCAGACCCAAATGTGGGATGCCTTCGAAATGGCTACATCCTAAGCTTGACCTACGTGATCTTCTTTAGAAAAAGAAAGGGGGAAAAATTGGAAATGCATAAGTAAAATGTTAAAAAGCACACACCAAAATAAATAAACAAACAAATAAATAAAAGCAGACGGGGAGTGGGGGGGGGGAGAAGAGAAAGCGGAGGTGAAAAGAAATTTGTGACGCCGCCCTCTCTCTTGGATTCACCCTCCTATTCCATTTCAGCCTTCCTCCCTAGCTTCTGACAAGCCAAGTCAGAGTCCCCTTCCGCTGTGTCGACTCCTCATCCTCCCAGCGCAGAACAGCGCATGGATCCCGCAGACTCATGTCCACAGCTCCGACAGTTTCTGCTGGGGTTGCAGCAGCCTCTGAAGTTCTAGGGGCCCCTTCTCTGAGTCGCTGCCTGGCGCAGCCTGCAAGCCCCTGCGAGCGTGCCCATTATTTATGAATGAGTGGAGCACCAGGCAGACTCCAGTCCAGATCTGAGCTTGGGAATGGTGATGCGTTACCTGCAAGGAGTTTGCAGGATCCGGCCCGGTCTGTCGAACAAAGCAATGATCAATATTATTGGATGATAGCGTTTTAAAGCCAGAACAATTAGGTGCGTTTAACTTTGTCATTGTTGTCTAAGAGGCTGGTGGAACTGTCCTTGCCCATAGAGCAATCAGTCTTTTCACAGTGTGGCCCGTCGTTAATAGCCTTAAAACAAGATTAAATAAAACATGTTAAATATTGCAATTATTGTGGGAAATAAAATTATTTGGTGAGCATAATGGGGAGCAATTCAAGCATTTAACATGATCCAGGAAATGCTACTCCAAACAATTGCATTTGCTTTATGCATTTTTCCCCTTTGATTGCTGACAGATGCCTTTTTGGAAACAAACATCTAAATGGTTTGCTTTCAGTCAGGGAAAAAAAATATAACAGAGAGCGGCTACATGTTTTGAATTTAACTCTTGTCATTTGAACACTTCTCACTGCCCGGGAGTAAATGTGAGGCAGAAACAGTCCTCATTTCTAGGAAGCAGCCCTTCATGACCGAGACCTTCTTACTTCCTCTGAACATATTGTATAAGAAATGGGAGTCCTCTTAGCTCTGGAGTCCAACAGTTGGGTGCAGGAATATTTTTGGCAAAGGCCCTTTTGGGATGTGGTAATTAAGATTCCCCATTTCAGCTACTTTTCATCTGGAGATGAAGAAATCAAGAGAACTTATGGGCATGGGGAGAGAGGGCTGGAATGTATGTATTTACTGCCACAATTGGACCAAGGTCATGAAGATCCTATGAAGATCCTGTTGCCAACAGGTGTACAGATCCAGGAGTGCTTCTTCCCTTTCTTTCTTTCTTTCTTTCTTTCTTTCTTTCTTTCTTTCTTTCTTTCTTTCTTTCTTTCTTTCTTTCTTTCTTTCTTTCTTTCTTTCTTTCTTTCTTTCTTTCTTTCTTTCTTTCTTTCTTTCTTTCTTTCTTCCTTCCTTCCTTCCTTCCTTCCTTCCTTCCTTCCTTCTTTCTTTCTTTCTTTCTTTCTTTCTTTCTTTCTTTCTTTCTTTCTTTCTTTCTTTCTTTCTTTCTTTCTTTCTTTCTTTCTTTCTTTCTTTCTCTCTCTTCCTTCCTTCCTTCCTTCCTTCCTTCCTTCCTTCCTTCCTTCCTTCCTTCCTTTCTTTCTTTCTTTCTTTCTTTCTTTCTTTCTTTCTTTCTTTCTTTCTTTCTTTCTTTCTTTCTTTCTTTCTTTCTTTCTTTCTTTCTTTCTTTCTTTCTCTCTTGTCATTCTCTTTTCTTCATGTGGTGCTAAAAGGCAGCATGAATTGGAATAGGACTGATTTTCAAAATCTGGATAGGACAGTGGTGGAGAACACCTTCTCTGAAGTCATTTCCTGGCTTGGTTGTTTACTCACTGTGTGGTTTCTTCCAGGTTACTGAATTTCTCTGATCTTTGGAGTTCTACTCAGGGAAAGGAAGAGAACAATAAAACACATAATTGATATCATTTGACAGTATGTGATATGATGCAATGTAATATGTCTATACATTTGTTAGCAGCAAATATATGCAAACAATCAATGGTATCTGGCATGGAATAAGTTGCTCAGGCAAATTAATTGTTATTGATATTGTGATATTGTGTAGCCATTTTTTCTCTGTTGAGGCAAACGTTTTTTCTTTTCTCTTTTGGACCTGTCCAAAGGACAGACAGAAAAGTTGCCTTTTGCTCTGCTTCTAGAATTGTCTTTTTTTCCAGTGCATTTAGCACCCCCAACCAGTATCAGGGATCTCTCTATCAACCTTCTCTCCTGAACCTTGAACTTCATGAAGGCAAGGGCATGTCTCTTTCACTTCAGTAGCTACCAGCTCAGAGCCAGTGATGGCCAGAGACTCCCCACAGGGTGAAAGACTGTAAACAACTCAGGACATGAATCAGTGGGAAATTTCATTAAATTATTCACATATTTACTGTCTTTCCATTTACTTTGGTTCACACAGTGGCCCCCTCTTAATTCATGACCTGCCTAAGTCAGCTCCCCTCTTCAAGAGCCAAGTTCACAGTGCTGTCCAGTGTCTGTAATTTCTTCATCTGTTTCATCAATTGATGCTTGACAGAGGCTATTATTATCTGCCATTTATTTATTCATTCACTCATTCATTCATCCAGATAAGAACAATTTCAATAATGCAGACAACTGAAGATTTCTCTCTTACTCCTCAAGCTTTGTTTTCAGGGAAATAGAAAATTTGAATCTCTAGAAGAGCTATTTAATTTAGAATGTAGCACATTCTAACATCTTCCCTATAGGAGTGTTTCCTCTTGACTGGGTTCTGTTCAAAGATCCTCCTACTTCCAGGTACTTTCGGAGCAGGAATGATCATCAACCTCATTTTTCAAACAAGAATATAGACTCTATGAGGTGAGGTGATTTTTTTGAGTAGAGATGTAAGGAGAATTCAAGCTTAAGTGAAATGATTCTGTTCCTGAGGTTCTGTTGTCTAAACCATAAGATAAAAACCAGAACTTAGCATCCACTCTGTGCCAGATATTTTTGCAAAGGGCTTTTAAGTATGTTAATATACCATGAATTCTCCACACCCTTGGGGGGTTTGTATTATTGTATTCAGGTAAGTGGTTAAAAGGAAAAGGAGTTTTTCCTAAGAACACAGATGAAGCAAGAAGACCAAGGATTTAACCCTTGGTCTATTTTACAGAAAGCCCATTCTTGTCCTATTTTTCAGAGAGGTCTTAACAATTCATCTTGTAGAGGTGTCTGCTGGGTTTCACGAACACTTAGAGTCTTAAATCTCCACACTCTTGGAAATCACAGAATTAGAGATGGGCCCTGCTATTGACATGATTGTGAAGTTGGGTTAAAGGTCACAGGTTTCAGGGGCTAAAGCAATAGCACAGCAGGTAGGGCGTTTGCCTTGCACTCGACCTACCCGGGTTTGATTCCCAGCATCCCATATGGTCCCCTGAGCACTGCCAGGAGTAATTCCTGAGTGCATGAGCCAGGAGTAACCCCTGTGCATTGCCGGGTATGACCCAAAAAGCAATAAATAAATAAATAAAAATAAAGGTCACAGGTTTCAAAGTTTAATTTTTTTCCAAGTTTATACTGAAGAGGAATTTTCTACTCTTAATGCCTACATCTTTTCCCTACCCTCCACTGGGTGGAAAAATCCTAAAATAATGCTTAGGCATCATGGTCTAACACTGGAACGAAGGGTGTACTTACACATTAGTTCTGCCCTCAGAGCATGAATCCACACAAAAGGAAAGATGGTCCAGTTCCCCAGAGAAATTCTCAGGACTCTCAGGGCTAGGGTCCCTTTCTGATGAGATTTGAGAGGGGTGAGGTGCTCTGCACAGGTGACATCAGCACCTGGCATGTGGGACAACTGACACATGGCCCTGTTGTGAGGCCACGGTACATGTTTTTCCTCATCGCACAGCTGAAACAGTAGCTCCAAGGCTGAACAGGGAAGAATTGAAGAAAATGCCAGGGCTTCTATCAGTTCCCCCTCCCCCTATTTAATGACGTACCCAGAAATGGCCCAGATTTGGGTTTCTGAATTGATAATTTTTTTCTGAGAAAAAAATATTGATAATTTTTTTCACCAACCACGCTCCCGTCTTGCTTGGCAAAAGAATCCACTCAGTGGTAATTCTGGTGTCTCATTTCCATGTAGAAATTCTTTGACTTTTTACTTTCTCCGCATTTTTCTGTTAACCAGCTGCCACCACCCAAGATTGGACTAAACCCTCTGCCCCCTGTTAAAAAAAGAAGAAGAAAAAAAATCAGGGAACCGAGCGCATAGCACAGCCCTCTAATAAGTATATTCACAACTTGGAGGCAAGGCGCTTAAGACAACTAAAAGGTTAATATATTCTAACTAGATGTTGGGTATAGAATGTCAGATCTGTCAAATTTCATTATAACTCGCTGCGCATTGGGAAAGATTTGATTTCTTTTGCCACTGTCCTACTATGTTCAAGTCACAGACTGCCAGCAGCGGCCCACTGAAGACCACAGGCTGGCAGTGAGCGGGCTGAGTGGGAAACCAGCCGCAAGGACCATCTGTTTCCGATTTCTAGCTGAGCCAAGATGTGCAGTGAAGTGCATGCCGTTCACCAGGCCCTCTTTTTCCCCTGCTCAAGTTATTAGTGTTACAAGTGAAATTATCTTTTCCAAACAGCAGGGGAGCTATAATCCTTATGGATCAGGACTTTACAACGCACACATACACAACATCCAGGCATCTTTTGTTAAAGTTGTGGGGAGAGGCTGTGTGCAAATGGAATCCCCACCTTCATGGGGGTTTAGAAAGGATGTTTTATTAAGCATGATAACCTCTGAGGCGGCTGTGTCTGCACTGGCCTCATTTAGGCGTAATTGAATGATCAAATATCTTTAGGATGCTTTTTCCATGGGCAAGGTTAAAAATGACAAGATGGATGTAGTTAAGCCACCTTAAAATATAAAGGCTTTTGGAGGCATAATGGTGTTTCTTTTTTTTTTTTTTTGAATAATAGGAACCCTTGCTCAGCTGGTCCCAGTGAGCCGATCTCAGGCTAGTAGACGGGTGCTGATGGCGAAGAGGCTATTAAATTTCAAAGGGGACAAATGGCTGGTGTCACCATGTGGGTTAGGGGACTATAATATGCCACATGGTATTTCCAGTTGATCTCCTATCAAGACTGATCATTTTTTTTTAGAAAAACCTGGGAAAGAACTAGCATGGATGATTGTGATAGAGTGTGGTAGAAAGAGGAAGGGGAGAAGTCCAGAGGTTTTGATTAATTCATGTTAAAAAGTGTTTAGTTTCAGGGCCTTGGCATAGAGGTTTGTACTGAGGAGACAACTAAGACCAAGGAGCCTTGGAGTCTTGGGGTGCCTCGCTGTACCCCGCCACCTCTTGTGGTGGAGTCATGTAAAGGGGAAGACACATGCCAAGGAACAGAGTCACAGAAGTGCCCAAGCTAATGTGGTAACTTCCACATGTTTGGTGCATAACCTTAGATTATATATATGTGTGTATACATATGTAAATATATGTGCATATGGTATGTGTCTTGTGTTTGTGTGTGTCTGTGGCTTCATACATGCAAGACAAGTGCTCCACCGCTCAGTTACATCCACAGTCCAACAACTCTGCGTTGTCTATGCTTCTGACAACTTCACCTGTACCGTTGAGACAGCAAGGCTGCCTTTCAGGAAGTTTGGGAATTAAGTAACGAACATAGGATGAAAGTTTATTCGGATGAAAAGATGAAAGTCAGTGATGAAAACAGTATGTGCTAGAGATGTGTTGATTTCTCATCCCTAAACAATCCAGAATCTTATAAACTGCAGAATTGCTTTCATCCAGGTTTCTCTTTGAATCCGGGAGGGCTGCCTGGTCGGGAGTTCTTTCTCCGTGTTAGCCAACCTGGACAGCACCCTGCAAAGAGATCTGTACTGAATCGTGAATCATTAGACACCTACTGTGTCCTTGGGGTTTTATGGTCAACTATTTTTTGTTTTGTTTTCTTTTCCAAAAAGGAACTATTTAATTTTTCTTTTCAAACTCATCTCACATGCGTGAGGCACTGGGTTCTATTGCCATGGGCTCCTCCTCCCACCCCCGCCAATACATGAAGAAAGGAAAAAGAAAACGAGGGAGAGATCACATGAATATAAAGTTGGACATGAAAGGAACATGACAAAGTCTTTTATTTCACAGATTAAGAAAATGAGGATCTGGGGCCTGAGCAATTGTACAGTGGACAGAGTGCTTGCCTTGCATGTGGCTGAGCCAAGTTTGATCCTCAGCATCCCATATCATCTCCCAAGTCTGTCAGAAGTCATCCCCGAGCACACAGCCAGGAGTAAGCCCTGAACACTGCTGGGTGTGCCCCCCATCAAAAAGAAAGAAGGAAAGAAAGAAGGAAAGAAAGAAAGAAAGGAAGAAGGAAAGAGAGAAAGAAAGAAAGAAAGGAAGAAAGGAAGGAAAAGAGAAAGAGAAAGAGAAGGAGAGAAAGAAAGGAAGAAAGAAAGAAAGGAAAAAAGAGAAAGAATAAAAGAGAGAGAAGTAGACAAAGAGAAAGGAAGGAAGATAGAAAGGAAGGAAGGAAGGAAAAGAGAAAGAGAGAAAGAGAAAGAGAGAAAGAGAGAAGTAGAGAAAGAAAGGAAGAAAGGGAAAAAGAAAGAAAGAATAACAGAAAGAGAGAAAGAGAGAAGTAGACAAAGAGAAAGAAAGAAAGAAAGGAAGGAAGGAAGGAAAAGAGAAAGAGAGAACAAGAAGGAGAGAAAGAGAGGACAGAAAGAAACGAAGAAAGAAAGAAAGGAAAAAAGAGAGAAAGAATAAAAGAAAGAGAGAAAGAGAGAAGTAGACAAAGAGAAAGGAAGGAAGAAAGAAAGAAAGAAAGAAAGAAAGAAAGAAAGAAAGAAAGAAAGAAAGAAAGAAAGAAAGAAAGAAAGAAAGGAAGGAAGAAGGAAAGAAAGAAAGAAAGGAAGGAAGGAAGGAAGGAAGGAAGGAAGGAAGGAAGGAAGAAAGAGAGAGGAAAGAAAGAAAGAAAGAAAGAAAGAAAGAAAGAAAGAAAGAAAGAAAGAAAGAAAGAAAGAAAGAAAGAAAGAAAGAAAGAAAGAAAGAAAGAAAGAAAGAAAGAAAAAGAAATAAATATGAGAGTTTGTGGTCTGGGGAATGTGGTTTAGTGGCATAGAACCTGTTTGTATGCATGAGGCCCTGAGTTAAGTCCTTAGCACTGCCCCACATCATGAACTGGTATTTCCAGTACTCCTAGGGTGATCTCTGGCGCAGCAACAACCAAAAGACAAAAGAAGAGAAAAAAGAAAATGAGACCCACTCTAAGAAAATCACCTGGAATCTCGTAGAAAAGTGGCAGAGACAGGCCTCCACTGGGATCAGAGAGATATAACAATAGGTAGGGTGTTTGCCTTCCATGTTGTTCACCCAGGCTTGATACCCAGAACTCCATATGGTCCCTGAGCACACCCAGGAGAGATCACTGAATACAGAGTGAGGAGTAGTACTGCTGGGTGTAGCCCCAAACCAAAAAAACCAAATAAACAACAACAACAAGAACAACAGAGCAGACCTCCATCCCAGACACCTGAATATTCAGTGTCTCTCTGCCATTGCACAAGATGCTTCATAGGTTTGAAGAGCGACAGCCAGAATCCTGGCATTCAGCAATGTTTCGATGCATGAGCTTGCCTGACTGCATCGTATAGCCGGTAACTGGGCCATGAAGCTTTCCTCTGTCTCACAGACAAGCCTGCATCGAACATGGCTGCTTCATTGGACACGTGGGAAAGCAAAGACTTGGTGTTCCAGGGAGATTTTTCAAAAACAGAGGAGCCTTTTTGGACAGTAAGATTGGTGCATAAGGCAGTTACTGGGGTAGCTGTTAGTATTAACACCCGCAGGGAGGTGAATGAAGGACCAGGCAGGGGCAGGAGTTAGAATATCCAGTGTCCTCATGAGTACCTTGTGAGGCTGCAGAACTGTGTCCCAAGGAGGCTGGGGATGGGATTTTTGTCCGTTGGCCATGATCATTACATTTGGGCAATGTAATGATCTCAGGGGAAAAAGGAGAGATTTGGGGATCATGGGGTCTTTTAGTCAGACTCGGAGGGGTTTTCAGCTGAGAGCTGTCAAGACTTCTGGAGCCGGAGGAGAGCAGAGGACCCCGGGAAAAGGGATGCAGGAACCACCAGACCCTGAGAGGTCACACGGCTTCCTTGGCAGGGCCAGATTTGGGTCTGGAGTTCACCAGTGCCAGTCCTGAGCTCTTCTCCTTCCCCAAATAGTTGGGCAAACTCCCTGGAATGTTCTGGGCACCCCTTCTCAGGCAGACTCACAGTGGGTGGGGGCGGGGAGACCAATGTGCCAAGGCAACGAGGCTATGTTGAGCACTTCTTTGTTCCATTTTCCATGGCTTGAATATAAAAACATGTCTTGGTCTATTAAAAGAGCGCAGTGAGAAGATAAAAGAACGGTTTGAAGTGTGACTCTCACCCCATGGAGTCAGATCTCTGAGCTTCCAGTAAGTCTCTGCAGGCTGGCATCTTCCTGGCCGTGTTCCAGGAGAGGAAGTGAAAGTCAGTGTTTTCGCATTCCTTCTATTTTCATCTTAAAGAACCTTTCGAATAGAGCTCCTCCTCAAGACAGGGACCTCCCCTGGCTGCCCCAGAACATGCATTAATGGCGTGGGATGGTGAAATCCCTTCTTCAAAGGAGAACTTTAGAGAAATTCAGAGTGCCCCACATTTCTTTGAAAAAGCCAGTTCGTTTGAAACTAAATGGAGGCTTTTACATATCTGCTCCACACCTCACCCTCTGACTTTTTAAATATAATATATATACATATATATAAGAAATCATTTTGACTTTAGAGTTAATGGTATGTCTGTATTTCATGGGCAGGGAGAAACAGGGATGCTCCTTGGGAGAAACAAATTAGATTTCCTTTTCATTTTGTAACTTTTCCCTTCTATTTCTCTCTATTAGGCATAGGCTTCTCCCCACTTGTCTGTACCTCACTCAGAACGTGTGTTTAACTAAAATATCTCACTTTCTTATTCCCTTCCCACCCCTCCCTTCCCCTTCCATCCCCACTTCTTTTTTGTCCCCTCACCTACCTACCCCTCCTCTCCCCTCCTGCCTTCCTCCCCTCCCCTTCCCTCTCTACCTCCCTCCCTCCCCTCTCTCCCTCCCTACTTTTTTCCTTCCTTCCTTCCTTCCTTCCTTCCTTCCTTCCTTCCTTCCTTCCTTCCTTCCTTCCTTCCTTCCTTCCTTCCTTCCTTCCTTCCTTCCTCCCCTCCCCTTCCCTCTCTACCTCCCTCCCTCCCCTCTCTCCCTCCCTACTTCCTTCCTTCCTTCCTTCCTTCCTTCCTTCCTTCCTTCCTTCCTTCCTTCCTTCCTTCCTTCCTTCCTTCCTTCCTTCCTTCCTTCCTTCCTTCCTTCCTTCCTTCCTTCCTTCCTTCCTTCCTTGTCTTTCCTTCCAATACATACTAAGCTTGTCTTATATTCCAACAGCGCTGCTTGCTAAATGGTAGCAATGAGCATCAAGACAGGAATGTGCTTTCATGGCTCATGCCCTGGGGACAGCTGATCCAGCCAGTTCAATCTAATGTGAATGGTACAGTGATGAGAATGTAAAAGATGTGAAAAGGAAAAGGGTACCCTGAGTGAACTGGACATGATGGTGATCTGGTTGCGTTTCTAGCGAGAAGCACAACAGCATTTGACATGAATGATGACAAGGCATGTAAGGGCAGACACTGAGAAGAGTGTTTGTCACAGGATTTTTGGAGTCCCAAAGAAAATCGAAGACCGAAGTGAGAGCCTGGGAATCTGGACATTATCAGTGATGGGAGTTGTCTGAGCTAATGTGCCTGGGAGATTCTCAGTGTTATTTCCAATAGTCATACTTTCTCTGTTGGTGGATATACAGCTTACCATCTGCTTTCGTATAACCCACAAGTTAAGAAGAGTTTTTACCTCTTAAATGTTTGGAGAAAAATGAAAAGAAGAATAATATATTTTAACACATGAAGTTAATATGCAATTCAAATTTTAGTGTCCATAATAAAATTCTATTGGACAAAGACACTCTCATTTGTTTTACATATTGTTTATGTTTGCTTTCATACTGCAGGGGGAGAGGAGAGACCATATGTCCTGAAAAGCTTAAAATATGTATGGTTTGGCCCTTGACAGCAAAACCTTTGTGGGTGCCTGGATTTGTGATGGGACTTAGAATCTGAAGTCCAATTAACTTGGATTCAATCTTGTCTCTTCAACTTCTAGTGGTGGGACTCGCAGCATATGTCTTAAATTGTCTATGTGTGAGTTTGCTAACTTGAGAAATGATAAATAATAATAATACATGCTCGGCTTATGGTATTTGAAGGAGATACTGTTATTAAAAATTTCTGGGAATAGTAAGTGTTGAAATAAACCTCTTTATTAAAATAGTTAATAACAATTTCAACCAGTTTGTGCTATGAATAACATTTGTGATAAGATAAATATGATAACATCGTGACCTGCCGTGTTCCTTGCCAGAATGGCTGCTTACTTTGGGAATTCTCAGTTAAAAAATTATCTTGAGAAATTTACATTTGTGAGTGAGAATAGATAGCTGTGAGAGAACAGAGGCAAGCTGTTACCCAAAGCTCCTGAAAATAAAATAATAATGATAGTTAAAATTGGTGCTCTGCAATGGCACATTGCCAAGGTATTTACATTTTAGTGTCTCATCTGATCATCATTTCTGGCTATGAGGTAGCAACTGTTGTCACTCACTTTTTCAGATGAGATAACTGAGGCTTCAAGACGATAAATGAATTAATCCAAGTCACAGAATCAGTAGGAGGTAAAGTCATGGCTTGACCATGGAACGGTCAGATGCCAGAGGTTCTGTCTGTACTGTTGTGCTCTTGGAGACCTTTTCCAGTGAGAATCAGGAGCCCACAGCTGTGCCTGGGGTCTACCCTGATTTGGAACATCACTCCAATTTCAGCTCTGCACAAATGCCAAATTAGGAAAAGGCTGTCATTATTCTCTGTTCCCACTTGAGTCAATTGATCAGAGGATTCCCATATGAACCACTAGCAAGATTACTTCTTAAGAGTGGCCCTATTAGGGGTCTCTCACAGGCAATCTGTCTCTTAAAGTGATATGGATATGATTGTGTGGGGAGTGGGCAAACAGGAGGGCATTAGGCTGCATAACAGATAAAATCTTGTGATTAATAAATAAAGTCTGCTTGGTATTCATTTATTTATTGACATGGAAATCAACTGATAAACTATTTTATCAAAATGCAAAATCACATAATGGGGTCTCAATTTGGTGAATAGCTGTATACACTTGCATTTTTCAAAAGTAGAGGGAAAAGAGTATGCCTGAATATGCAGTTAGATATTTCTGGGTTGAAGGAATTAATGATAAATGTTATTTACTTTAAACTTATATATTTTATAATCCTAAAATGATTATCTTAGCACACATGAATAATATAATATTTAGGTGATAGGAAACTGTATAAAAATTAAAAATAATTTCAATTTATTAATACCACAATTCACAGAAACAAAGACCAGCCATTATATATACAGATATATGTTCATTTTAGCATTATTTGAAATGATAAAATAATTAGCAAAAATATTCTTCAGGGCACAATTACTTCAAAGCCTAATAAGTCACCAAGAAAGAAAATGCTGTTTATAAATAGAAAATGCTTACGCTCTATATTGTAATTGGGGCAGCATACAACATTGGGCATAAAGAATAAGCACAGTTCAGTAAAAACTCAACCATTTAATCTATTCATTAAAAGATGAAAATAAAATATATGCAAGTATTAACAGTTGTGTATTGGTCAGATTTTTAAACAATTTTCTGTTGTCTTCTCTACAATTTGAAAAGCTCTTTTAATGAGCCGGCTTTATTTCAGTAACGGAAATGCACATGAAGAAGCTGTTGGGAATCAATGCCTATTGGTAATTGGTGTTATCCCAGCTCTGCCCTACTTTAACTGTTTACCTCTTTTTACTCAATGAAGCTTTTGAAGACTAGCTGCATAGTCTACATTATTCACGAGAGCTTGATGAGAAGGCAAAGAACCCTTGCTGGGAACCAAGAGATTGGGATTCTGGCCAGTGCCATCCCACTGGTTCACTTGTGCTGCTAGATGAGTCTCCTTTCCTTCCAGGAATTCTGGTTCTTTGTCTTTAAGACAAATAGCTTCCATGAGATCCGGAGTTCCTGGAGAATGGGCTGAAAAAGAGAGGTAGAAGTAGCAGTTTCAATCTCTCATTTGCAACCAAACTCAACAGAAACCAACAGAAACAGTGCTGCCTGTTGGCTTTTTACATTGAGTGAATTTTTAAGTGAAGAATGATCCCTCTGTTAATGAAGGCAAAAAAAAACCCCCAAAACTAAAAACACTTCACTGGCGGGGTCAGAGAGATAGTACAAAGGGTAAGGCATTTGCCTGGCACATGGCCAACTCAGGTTTGATCTCCAGCAACCCGTATATCCCCAGAGCCTGCCAGGAGTGATCCCTGAGTGTAGAGCCAGGTATTAGCACTGAGCATCACTGAGTGTGCCCCCCAAACAAACAAAAACAAAACAAAACAAAAATCACCGGACTGGGTAATGGGTCTATGTCTAGAACATTCACTGTGTATCTAAGGACATAGCCATTGTTTCAGGTTGTCTCAGCTGGAAGTTGTAATGCTTCATCTTTCATCATTGGTACTCTATATCTGCATATTTAATTTTTCTTTTGTTTTATTTATTTCTATTACTTTTCTATTCCCTATCATCTATTTTTGTTAATTAAAAAAATTTCCTTCCTTGTACTAACTTTGGGGTATGTTTGTTCTTTGCTTCTAGTGTTTTGTAGTATAAAGTTAAACTATTTGAGATTTCTTTTTTAAAAAAATATAGGTTTCCCCTCCTCTCATTCCCCCATCCACCTACCCACCAGTACTACTTTTGCTATGTCCCATAAATTTTGGTATGCTGTGTTTTCACTTTTGTTTGTCTCAAGATAATTTCTAATTTCTTTTGGACTTCTTCTTTGATCCATTTACTGTGAAATATGTTATTGTGTTGCTTGATTTCCATCTATTTGTGAATTTTCCATTCTGCTATTGATTTTAATTTTATTGTGGTAGAGAAAGGTAGAATGGCTTCAGTCCTCTTAAATTGGTTAAGACTTGTTTTGTAACCTAAAATGTGACCTATCCTGGAAAATATTCTGTGTCAAATGAGATAAATGTGTATTTTGCTGTTGCTGGTTAAAATGTTCTTTATCTATTAAGTCCATGTGTTCTATACTGTTGCACAAGTTATGTTTCATTCCTGATTTCCGTTATTGAAAATGGAGTTTGTACTATCTCTAACTATTATGGTATTGTTATATATTTCTCTCTTCAGTTTTGTCAATGTTTGTTTCATCTACTTGAGTACTGTGATATTTAGTAATTTTTTGATTTATTTTGGGATTCACAATTGGTAATGCTTAGAGTTTACTCTTGCTCATGCTCAGGAATTACTCTTGGCAGGGCTGGGGGATCAAACCCAGTTTGGGTGTGTGAAAAGCAAGCTCTTTACCCATGGTGCTCTCTGTATACCCCAAGATATTTGATACTTATGTATTAAGTAGTTATCTCTTCCCAATGAATAAACACTCTTCTCATTATCTACTATCTTTATCACTTTTGGATGGCTTTTGATTTAAAGTCTACTTTATCTAATATCAATATGGCCACACTCCCTATTTTTGTTGCTATTTTCATAAACACCTTTTACTACCCGCTTACTTTTGGCCTATTCATATATTTATATTTAAATTTATTTTCTTATAGAATATATGTATTTGAAACTCAATTAAAAGTTGGTATTATATGTTTTTGTTTGAAAGAGTTTAACCCACTAAAGAAATTACTGCCTCATAAAGAATTACTAATGCCATTTTGTTTATATTTTCTGAGCTTACTTTTTTGTTCCCTTTTTCCTCTTTTTTTGTATTCCTTTGTATTTCATTGATTTGTGTGTGTGTATGTATGTATGTGTGGTGACATGCTTTGATTTTATTTTCATTTTTTTCTGTATTATCTATAAACTATCCCAATTTTATTGGTATGTAATTAAAACGTAAGTGGATATATTGAAGCTGTATAACATAATAACTTGTCTTAAATATATTATCAAATTGTTGCCCCAGTAATTTTTAGTTAGCATCCATTGTCTCATATAGATACAAACCATATTTTTCCTGTGATTAGAACTTTTGGGATTTACTCTCTTAACAACTCCATGTATATTATACAATAATGTTAGCAATATTAATCATATTATGTGTTATATCATTAGTACTTATTTATAAAATTTACTCATTTATTAATCTTTAGAACAGATTTATAAATATTGAAGTTTATCTCTTGCTCACCTTCACTCAATACTTTACCCCTTGCTACAGGTAATCACAAATATGATTTCTGCTGCTATAACTTTGATTTTTAAGTTTTCATGTATAAGTAATGACACATAGAATTATTCTTCTAATGGACTTATTTTACAGAGCATGGTGCTGCTGTTATCCAATTACAGTTTGCTGAGTTACAGTTTTTCTCAGTTGCTGTAACTGAATAATCTTTCTTGGCATGATATTCCTCTCTATATTTATATATCTTTATCTTTGCATGATCTTTATTCATCTGTCAATGCATACTTAGCTTATTTTCATTTTCGGTCTCTTATAAACACTGCTGCAATCAATATGAAGGTGTAGCTATCTTTTTGACAGAGTGTTTTCATTTCCTTCAGATACATTCCCAGAAGCAGAATTGTTGGATCATATGACAGTTCTAGTTTTACTTTGGAATATTTATTTTGCTTTAGAGTGACCATATCAATTTATATTCCCACCAACAGTGCACAAGAGTTCCCCTTTTCTCTTTCACCATTATTTTACTTTCCACCATATTGCAATTTTTTTGTCCACATATTTATCTCTACCTGAGAGCTTAATAGTTTTATATGCTTTCATATTTTTGCTAGCATTCTTTTAATTTTTGTTGCTATCATATTTTAGGTAATATAATTGTAATATTTATAACATTTATGGTAGAAAATTACTATGTCTTTACAATCAAACTTCCCAAAACTTTCCACCACTGTTTGTATGTTACTCTCACCCACTTCTGCATCTTCTCCCTGCCCTCCACTGCTTGGTAATCTCAGCTTTCTTCTAAGGTCAAGGGTTTGTCATCTTTTGAGACAGTCTGTTCTCTTGTTTTGTTTCTCTATATACCAGAGATGAGTGAGATCATCCAGTGTTTGTTATTCTTCCTCTGGCTTATTTTGCTTAACATGGTATCCTTCAATTCCAACCAAGTTGCAGATATCATCTTTTCTTACAGCTCTGTAGTATTCCATTGTAAAAATATAACATAACAACCCTTCCTTCTCTTCCTTCTCCTTCTTCTCTTGGTGTTGTTCAGAGCTTACTTCTGGTTCTGGACTCAGGATTTACTCCTGGTGAGATTCGGGGACCATATGAGGTACTAAGGATAGAACCCTGGTCATATGTGTGCAAGGTAAGTGCTGTACCCGCTGTACTATATCTCCAGTACCTGTATAACTTCTTTATCCGTTGTCTGTTACATGTTTGAATTGTTTTTATACTCTATTGTACTAAGCACTGTAACAAACATAGGGGAAATGGTCTTCTTTCCTTCCTTCCTTCCTTCCTTCCTTCCTTCCTTCCTTCCTTCCTTCCTTCCTTCCTTCCTTCCTTCCTTCCTTCCTTCCTTCCTTCCTTCCTTCCTTCCTTCCTTCCTTCCTCTCTTTATTAATACAATTTTTTGGTAGTGCTGAGGATTAAATTCAAGGCTTGTGTATGCAAGGCATGAGATTTAATATTGAGCCACATCCCCGATCCTTGTCTAGAATCTATTTTGAAGGATTCCCTTTAACATATCTTAAAAGACAGGTCTAGTGTTGATAAATTCTTTCAGCTTTTATTCACCTGGGAAAGTTTTAATTCTTTCTTATTATTTAAAAGGTAATTTACTCAAATGTGTTATTCTGAGTTGGCAGTATTTATCTTTCAACATTTTGAATGTTCATTTATTTCACTTCCTTTTATTTTTTTAATTAATTTTTAAAAATTTAATGTCAGAGTACTACTATTTATTCAACCATTGATTAAGCTGATTGAATTGGGCATGGATTCCACATTTCTTTAAAACATTTTTAAAATTAAATATCTGTGAGATAGATTGTTACAAAACTGTTCATAATTGGGTTTCAGTCATGCAATGATCCAGCACCCATCCCTCCATCAGTGTATATTTCCCACCACCAATGTCCTTTGTTTCCCTACCACCATTCCCCAATACCCCATCCTCCCACTCCCAGCCTCCTGCTATTGGAGTCTCTTTCCTTCTTGCTCTCTCTCTCCTTTCCCTTTTGTGCATTATGGTTTGCAGTACAGGTGCTAAGAGGTCATAGTGTTTGTTCAGGGCATTTGGTATTTTTATGGGGATGGTAAGGATGGAGTAGTTTTTCAATTGGGTGGCTACTTTGGGGTGTGGATATGACTGCTGAGACTTCAAGAAGTACAGTGAGGTTGGGGGAGGTAGCCCATCCCACCCCCAAGAAAACCTGAATTTTCAGCAGATTACAAAACCCATATACCTGAATTTTCAGCAGATTACATCTTGATGAGGTCTGTCCCTGAGACGGTGAAGTCAGGTCAGGGGTATGGTGGTGGTTTTGGGTTGTGGAAGCAAGCAGCTGCCAGGGGCTCTGATTGGGCAGGCACCAGACTAATCTACCCCCCTCTGATTTACCCCAGTCTGTTTAGCCATGTGGGGTCTGAGATTAAGTGTGACTTTTGATCTTATTTGAGATTTATTTATGGGTCTCAGAAGCAAGGTCGGTAATAGAGCTTACACAGTGGTGCTAGAGTTGGTTCATGGGGGTGACTGCCGGTGCTTCTACGAGTATTGGGAAGTGGGGGGAGGTAGCCTATCGCAACTCTGAGAAAGCCTGGAGATTTCAGTCACAAAACTCGTATACCCGAGTTTTCAGCAGATTATATCTTGGTGAGGCCCATCCTGAGATGGTGGAGTCAGACCATGGGTATGGTGGCAATTTTGGGTTGTGAAAGCAAGCAGCTACTGGGGGCTCTGCTTGGGTGGGCACCAGACTAACCTACCCCCCTTCGATTTACCCTGGTCTGTTCAGCCATGTTCGGGTCTGAGATTAACTGAGGCTTTTGATCTCTTTCAAGATTTATTTACACGTCTCTAAAATAAGGCCAATAAATGAGCTTGTATTGCTCAGCTTGAGGTGGTTTGTGGGGCTGAACAGACTTTTGGCTATTTAATTCCTTGGTAAACTTGGCCCCCAGTTGTTAGGGTCCAGCAAAAGGCACAGCGACAATTTTGGAGTCTCAGGAAGCCTGAAGGCACCATCTGACTGCTGATGCACTCGCCTTGCAGTTACAAGTTGACTTGTTGATGGCACCATACCTACTCCACTTGTTTTGAGTTCTCAGAGTTTTGGCTTTGAAAGTTTATGGGCATTTTTTTGCACATGAAAACTCACTATTTCCTTGACTCCTTCAAATGGTTTCTCTCTTTGAGTTTTGATAATTTTATTACTGCTATAGTTGTGTGAATTTCTTTGGGTTCATCCTAACGTTTCTTAGTTGGACTTCTAAATACGTGTCTGTTTCCATTGCTATATTTAGGGAGATTTTAATTTTTCTGCCTCTTTTTCTCTTTCCCTTCTGGGAATACTGGAATTCTCTTTTGGTAATAGTATATTACTTCACTTGCTTGTATTCGTATGGGCCCCTTAACCTTTCTTCAATTTTTAAAATTTATTTGCTTACCTTACTGGACAATATCAAATGACTTACTGTCAAGTTTGTTGATTCTTTCTTTTGTTTGACCAATGCCAATGTTGATTCAATCTAGTGAAGTATTTTCCACTTAGTTGTTAAATCACTTAGCTGAAAAATCAATGCTTGTTTATTTAAACATTTCTTTGTTGATATTCTCATTTTCTTCATACATTTTCTTCATACATTTTCTCTGAGCATATTAAGCATTTTTGATGATTACTTTAAATACTTTGTTAGGGAATTAATAAATTTTTAATTTTTTAGGTTTAGTTTGTGAAGATTTATCTTGTTCCTTCTACTGGATTCCATTTGTGCATTCTAAGTTGTGATGGTATTTGTATGTTTGAAAAAAAAGCCGTTCTGCTTGTTGTACCCTAGCTTTGTATTGGGAAAGACTTTCATTAACCAGGTTGGCTAGAGGTTCTTTGTGCCTCTCAAACCTTCTCAGGCCTTTTATATTCTCTGGTTCCTGCGTGTTATTTTTTGTTTAGAGAGGTTTGCTGACTTGTTTTCCAGTGCTTCTAATCTTTTGATCCCTCTAGTGTCTATCCATGGTATTACAAGTTATTGGGGGGCTGCTGAAGCCAATGAGCTCTCTTCTATCCTGCAGTCTGCAGGTATCCACGGTATGTCAGTTCCACAAGAACTTCGAATCAGGCAAGACAGAAACCACTTCCCTGCTGGCAGCCACTTAAAAGGTTGAGATGTTGGATGCACATTCCAGTTTTCTATTTCTCTTCCAATGTAGAAGCCAAGAGTTGGACTTCTCTTCTTGATTGCAAGCCGTGCAGACTTAGGAAGGAGCTTACATGGTTGAAGTGAAGCAACTTTTCTTATCTGATTCAATGTGGCTGTACTTGGCTTTGAAAATGCCTGGAGTGCTGTGACTGCCTCACAGATTTATGGAGTTTGCATGAAGGTTTTTGGACTCTACGCTGCCGTTACGTCAAGGACCAAGTTCTGGGATGCATTCTTTTTTCTTCTCTTTTCTTCTCTTTTCTTTTCTTTTCTTTTCTTTTCTTCTCTTTTCTTTTCTTTTCTTTTCTTTTCTTTTCTTTCCTTTTCTTTTCTTTCCTTTTTTCCTTTCCTTTCCTTTTCTTTTCTTTTCTTTTCTTTTCTTTGCCCTCCCTCTCTCCTTTTTCCTTCTCCTTTCTGTCTTTCTTTCTTTTCTTTCTTTCTTTCTTTCTTTCTTTCTTTCTTTCTTTCTTTCTTTCTTTCTTTCTTTCTTTCTTTCTTTCTTTCTTTCTTTCTTTCTTTCTTTCTTTCTTTCTTTCTTTCTTTCTTCTTCTCCTTCCTTCCTTCCTTCCTTCCTTCCTTCCTTCCTTCCTTCCTTCCTTCCTTCCTTCCTTCCTTCCTTCCTTCCTTCCTTCCTTCCTCCCTCCCTCCCTCCCTCCCTCCCTCCCTCCCTCCCTCCCTCCTTCTTCTTTCTTCTTTCTTTCTTTCTTTCTTTCTTTCTTTCTTTCTTTCTTTCTTTCTTTCTTTCTTTCTTTCTTTCTTTCTTTCTTTCTTTCTTTCTTTCTTTCCTTCCTCATTGTAGAGAAGTTACTTCTCATCTTAAGTAGTCAGAAATGATAACTTGATTACACTGATTATCTACAACACCTGATCCCCTTCTCTGCTTCTCTCTTTATTTCCACAATCTTTCTGTTAAAGCTCCTTATTTCTCAATATTGTCCAGACTCTGAGCCACTGAATTGAATATCACTATTAGATTCAAGCTTTGGGGGGTCACCAATTCTGGGCTTTGCATTGTATGCCCATGTTTGTCTTGAACATAAAAAGGAAGATTTATCCAAGAACACATGGGCTCTTCTGTCGCTCAGGATGACACATGTAACCTTTACCCCCAAACATCTGCTCTCATGATGAACACTTTTCAGATCTCTAGGAAAAAAACTGTCTATCTCTTGCTATATATTTTCAAAACACACTAAAGATTTATGGCTTATACCACTAGAAAATGTCCATAATAAAATAGTGGAAATAGATTTTTTCTATTTTTTTTTAGTGGTCTATAATGGACATCTACTTTGTATAGGTTCAAGGTATGCAACATGATCATTTTACACACATATACACAATGAGAAATGATTATCACAAGCTTAGTTAACTTTAATTCTCTCATGTAGTTGCAGTATTTAAGGTATTTAAGGTAGACTCTCCAGGCAGCTTTCAAATCTGCAATATCGTATTATTAACTATAGGCATTATAATACTTGAACAAATTACTTATTTTGGAACAAGAAGTTGTATCTTTTGATTACCATTGTCTTATTCTGTATTCACAAAACCTCATCACACCATAAGTTGCCTTGGCATTCACTAATCTGATTTGTTTCCAGGAGTTTGGTTAGTCTTAAGATTCCACATATAAGTGAAATGCTATGGTATTTGTCTTTGTCTAACATTTCACTTAGCATAATGCCTTTTGGTTTTACCCATGATGTTGCAAATAGCAGACTTTACTTCTTTTATGGCCAAGTAATATATATATATATATATATATATATATGTGTGTGTGTGTGTGTATGTGTGTGTATGTGTAATATATATATGTGTGTGTGTGTGTGTGTGTGTGTGCTCTGCACAATTTGCTCATTTGTCACTGGACACATATTTTTTCCACATCATGGCTATTAAAAATAACACTCAAACACTGCAATGAATGGTGTCTTGCAGATTTTTTGGGGGGTTACTTATTTTGTTTCCTTCAGAAGCAAGATTGCTGAATCATTTAACAGCTCTATTTTTTTTTTTGAGGATCCTCTATTCTATACTCTTCAGTGACGTAATCAATGTGCATTCTTTTTAATATCTACACAGGACTCTCCTTCCTCTACATTCTCAGACACACTCAGTATTCTTGTCTTTCTTTTCATAAAAGCCACTATAACAAACGTGAGGTGGCAAGTCCTTATGTCTTTGACTTGTATTTTCCTTATGGTCAGTGATGCTAGGCACCATCTTATGTGCCTTTTAAAATACGAACTTTAATATAGAGGTAGGGCACTTGCCTTGCATGTGGCCAGCCCAGGTTCCATCCCTACCATCCCACATGGTTCCCCAAGCACTGCCAAAAGAGTTCCTGAGTGCAGAGCGGAGTAATTCCTGAGGATTTCTGGGGGTGGACCCACAACAAGGCATATGCTTTTAAAATACTCACTTACTTTTAAAATATGGATTTAAGTTTCTTCTGTTTTTTCTTTCCAAATGTCTGTTAAGACTCTTTGTCCATTTTGAATATAGTTTTAATTGGATAAAATAATTGGATTTTAATTGGATCATCATTTTGATATTGGCTGACATGAATTCTTTATATATTTTGAATATATATTCATATCTATATACTCTTATATCATAAGACCATATGAATATATACTCTTATCACATGGTAGTTTACAAATATTTTTAAAAATTTTGTAGAATGACTTTACTTCTCTTTTTGGCTGGGCAGAGTTTGTTTTGTTGGGTGTACTTTAGGGAGAATATCTGAATTACAGCAGCACTTAGGTGAGGACATTTTTTTTCAGAGTGTCTAAGTGTGGGAGATTCTTGTTCAGTAAAGAATTGCTTCGGGGATGGAGCAATAGCACAGTGGGTAGGGCGCTTGCACACGGCTGACCCGAGTTCGATTCCCAGCATCCCATATGAGCACCACCAGGAGTAATTCCTGAGTGCAGAGCCAGGAGTAACCACTGAGTATTGCTGGGTGTGACCCAAAAAAAGCAAAAAAAAAAAAAAAAGAATTGCTTCATAGTACAGCAGATAGGCCACTTGCCTTGCATTTGGTGAACCGAGGTTTGATCCCCAGCTCTCCATGTGGTCCCCTGAACCTCAATATTAATGATCCCTGAACCAGGAGAAAGTATTGAACACTGCTGGGTGTGCTCCCTTGCTCCTCATGCAGCAAAGACAAAAAGATTGTTTCCCAATGGCGCCAATGTTCTCTCCTCTTTTGCTTCACTTTTATTTATTTCTGGTGTGTGTGTGTGTGTGTGTGTGTGTGTGTGTGTGTGTACCATGGACCACACATGGACCACACATGGACCATGCCTGGAAATGCTTAGGAATGACTCCTTGTTATCCACTCAGGAATTACTTCTGGTGGTGCTCAGGGGAGCATATGAGATGCCAGGAATTGGACCCAGGTTGGCCACGTATAAGACAAATGCTCTCCCCACTGCCTTACCTATGTCACTATAGCACCTCACTTCACTTTTACTGGGGTTCCAGAGACATATCAATAACGTGGTATTTTAAGAGTTACATGTTGCAGATGAAGAATGTTTCATAATACTTATATTCATAATAATTTTAAATTTGTAGATTGGTAGGTCTAATAGTAGTATGCATAAAGTATAATCTTTAAAGCTTTTACCCTTTTTTTGGTGGTAAGGATTGAACCTAGGGCCTAACACTCATGAAGCATGTGCTAAACTTCTATTAAACTACATTGCTGAGCCAAAAATCTGGCATGTTTTGCTGCTGTTTTTTTTTTTTTAAGTCACATCTAGCAGTTTTTAGAGCTTATTCTTGGCTCTGTGCTCAAGGATGACTCTTGGTCATACTCAGAGGTCCATATTTGGTGCTGGGGATCCACCAGAGTTAATTTTATGGAAATTAAGTGCATTGATCTCTCATTAACCTTGGTACATCTCTCCGATTCACACCCCATTATTTCCCCTTCTTCCTTTTTTTGGGGAGAGGGTGTGGTTTTGACTACCTCTGGTGGTACTCAGGGACTACTCCTGGCTGATCACTCTTTGCAGTGATCAGGAAATCATGTGGTAATTGGAAATTGAATGAGTGTTAGTTGTGTGCAAGGCAAGCACCTTTATTTAAAAAAAATATTGTTCTGTCCATCACTACTGGCTGTGCTCTAGCCTAGTGATGCAGGGATAGAGCCCAGTGTGTAGTTTGCATGAGGTATGTACCATAGCCACTTCATCCACATCCTTGCCTATTATTTTAGGCCTTTGTCTTGCTTTCTAGAGCTACATATTATTTGTTAAAAGACCAAATTAGGTCTGGAGTGATAGCACAGCGTGTAGGGCGTTTGTCTTGCATGTGGCTGACCCGGGTTCGATTCCCAGCATCTCAGTAGTCCCCTGAGCACCGCCAGGGGTGATTCCTGAGTGCAGAGCCAGGAGTGACTTCTGTATCACTGGGTGTGACCCAAAAAAAGAAAAAAAATGACCAAACAATGGAATACTATGCAGCTGTCAGAAAGGATGAAGTCATGAACTTTGCATATAAGTGGATCAACATGGGAAGTATCATGCTAAGTGAAATGAGTCAGAAAGAAAGAGACAGACACAGAAAAATCACACTCATTTGCGGAATATAAAATAGAATAGTAGCAATAAGTACCAGGAGGCCTGCTCCACAGCTTGGAAGCTGACCTCACATGCTGGGGGAGAGGGCAGCTCAGACAGAGAGGGGAACACCAACAAAAGTGCAGTGGAGGATCTACTCTGGATAGGAGAGGCGGGTTGAAAGCAGACTATAGATTGAACAGGATAGCTACCCAGTATCTCCATTCAAACCATAACACCCAAAAGGAGAGAGAGAACAATAAGGAATTCCCTGACATGGGGTCAGGGGGAGGGGCGGCGGGGGGCAGAGGGGATGGATAGCACTGGGGGGGGGCAGGGAGGGAGGGACCCTGGGGCCATTGATGGAGGAGAATGGGCACTGGTTGAGGGATGGGTACTCGAGTATTGTATGACTGTAACACAGGCATGAAACTCTGTAACTGAACTCTCACGGTGACTCATTAATAAAAAAAAAATTTTTTTTAAATGACCAAACTAATGAGTAATCATTTACACAATAACATTTCAGTGATTTCTAAAGTTCTTTCCTATCTATAATTGATTCCATGAAATGTTTCACTATTACAATTATCACTGACATATCTTTATAAATCTAAGCACTGCTCTAACAATTTTGTTGACAATTCAAGTTGTTATTGCCTACAAATAGTAAGGTTTCTTTAAATTAAGAGTAAGAAACAGGTGGGGCTGGAGTAATCACACAGTGGGTAGGGCGTTTGCCTTGCATGTGGCCAACCCGGGTTCGACTCCCAGCATCCCATATAGTCCCCTGAGCGCCACCAGGGGTAATTACTGAGTGCAGAGCCAGGAGTGACCCCAGTGCATTGCTGGGTGTGGCCCCCTTTCCCCCAAAAAAGTAAGAAACAGGCTTTTTTTTTCATTCCGGTAAAGCCTGTGTTCTCTCTTGAATATGCATTTCTCTCTTTCTCTCCCTTCACACTTCTCTAATAGAATTCTTTCAATAAAAGCTATTTTGCTTCACACAACCCTAAATGAAACAACTCTTTGGAAATCACAATGACTCAGGAGTGATTGCATAATTTGGCATTACCACGAGAGGCACAGAAGCCAGATGACAATTAACTATCATAGCATAACTCCGAATTTTTTGCAAAATAATGAAAAAGTACCCTAACTCTGTGAAATCCATATGTAGAAACTTGTAAAATTGTGTATCCTTTCATTTTAGTAATCCATAACTACAAACCACTAATCTGTAGGATACAAGGACATGTACCATTTTAATTCATAATTACGTCTGTTATGAATTTTAAATACTTAGTTGTATAGGATGTGGGCTTCTAGTTGAACCCACCAATACTGGAGGCTGGCTTGAATAGATTATCATCCACAAGCCAACACTTTCTGGACCACTGTGAACACCAGATGTGGGGAGCTGATGTGGAAAGTGGAGGAGCTGTGCTTCAAGAAGTACAAATCCTTTGGGCAAAGCTGGGGCATTGCCGTAGTGATCTGCCCCAGAGAGCTGTTTGGGGAAAGAGGACGGTCCTGGCACAGCAGCCTCTGGTTGCAGTGGACACAATCAGATTCTTTCCTTTCCTATGGCTGTTTCTTTTGGAATGATAAGCCAGCTGTGGAACAATTGCCACTTTTCTTCCTAAGGGAGAGCAAAATGTTCAGATTTGGTAGGATTTGCTGCCTCATGTTTGAATCTGGGAACACACAAAGATTTTTTCATATAAATGAATGGTAATAGTTTTTCCGGAAATAACAACACCAAAAAACCTGCCCTGCCAAAGAATATGAATTAAGAATATTTTACTTTAGAATAATGAAGGGAGACTATATTGTAATTCTGCAAGCCCATTTATAGTTTCATCACTGATTAAAATGCTGGGTCTGAGAAGGTTGTGTTTGTTTCCAGGCTGATGCAAAATAAATTTCAAACAAAATATAAGGTCTAGGATGAATTGCAATCATATTAATGTGAGTGGTTTAGGCACACAATCTTACCGCACCACACCCACAGTTGAAGTACCAATATCCCTCCAACCACTGTTTCCGGTTCCTGCTCGTCCTCCTTGCTTTCTCTCCATCAATTAGCTGACTCCACAAATCAGTGAGATCATCCAGTATTTAATTTCTATATAATTTTTGTCAAGGAAAGAAGAGATCACTCTTAGAATCTACTATTAGAATCTTTATAGTGTTAATTGTTGCACATTTTAAAATAGAACTTTTACATCACTACTTATAAATGATTTTTCTTTATCATAGTAATTATTAAGAATCTGAAGGAAGTTTGAGCTTAAAATATTGATCAAAGACTGCACGTCCATTTTAAGCACAAAAGTCTAGTTATGAAGACTTAGTCATAGGTACAAACTTCCGTCTCACATTACACTTTGTGGAAATAATCGCTATCTTAAAATAGATTCTAAATTTGCAATTATTCTTAATATTTCCCAGGTTTTGTAACAGAATCACTTAATAATAAAATATTTTTTTCTAAAATCAAGTCGCATTTTAGTATAGTTTAAGCCTCTAAATAATTTCTAACTTATCTTATAGATATTGATTTTTATGTGTGCCAGGCCACCAATAAAATTGGAAACTCTTTTTCATCTGAAAAGCAATCTTTGGTTGTTATGAAGTGCACAGCCTGGTCTACTCATAAAAGTTTGATTTACATACTCTGGTCTGGGATGAACTTTAGAAACTGGATTCTGTTTTGCTTTGGGTATTTATCTGAATGTTGGGGCAGCCAGTTGGGCTTTGAAAATGTTGATAACTGGGCTTCTCAGGGTCATTATTTCTTGTTCATGTGTTCAGGGCACTATGTATATATATATATACATGCATATATGCATACATATATATGGGCCATACCTCATGGTGCTCAGGACTTACTCCTGAATGTGCTCACTATCACTTCTGGCAATGCCCAGGGGACCAAATGTGGTACCAGGGAATGAACCAAGGTCAGCTTTGTGGAAGGCAAATGCCTAAACTTCTATACTATCTCACTGGCCACAAGGTAAATCATATATTTTCGACGAGAACCAGTATTTGAAATAGCATCCCTTCTTTACCTACCAGCCTCATGGCTCAGCTTTCCAGGAAGAGAACTTTGATTTTCTTTTCTTTTTGGGTCACACCCGGTGATGTACAGAGGTTACTCCTGGCTCATGCACTCAGAAATTACTCCTAGCAGTGCTCAGGGGACCATATGAAATGCTGGGAATCGAACCCGGGTCGGCCGCATGCAAGGCATATGCCCTACGTGCTGTGCTATTGCTCCAGCCCCAGGAAGAGTGATGAGAAATGAAACTGCAAAATATCTGCATTCCATTCAGTAGAACCTGGATTATGAAACATTTAGGGATGTTAAATACCCTTTTTATATTTTATTATATTGGCTTTTGGGCTGCACCTGGCAGTGCTCGGGGCTTACCCTTGGCTCTGTGCTCAGGGCTTAATCCTGATGTTGCTATGTTGGACCATATGTAGAGCAGGGGATTGAACCCAGGTTGGCCGTGTACAAGGCTAGCACCAGCCTGTTGTAACTATGTCCAATCAAAAGCCCTCTGGTAAATGATGGCAGTTACATGCCACTTGGATCCTCATGGCATAACCTGTAGATCTGAACTTGGGCTGAACATTAAAATGACCTAAAGAACTTGTAAAATAAAAAAAAGATAAAAAACCAAACCCGCCTGGATTTTACCTTATACTAATTAGATAAGAATAGCCCCCATTCTGTCTGATTAAAAAAAAAAACAAAATCAAAACCAACAACACTTCCTTGATTATTTAATGAGTGCCCCAAAAGGAAAGCATTAATTTTTTTAAAAAAAGTACCAGATATTATTTCCAATTACTTTCCTGCCCATGTTTCTCATGTCACAACAATTTATTCTATTTCCAGTGTCTATACACATTCCTAACTCAAAGCCTGTGGTTCTCATTGATCGCACAATTACCCAGATTACCCATTAATCCTCTTTACAAGCGATCTCAACCTTTACAATCCAGCTAATAGCTTACTTTGTCTGCAAAGTCTTCTTTTATCAGCCTAGGTTTTAGTGATTACTTCTTCTGTAATTTCCTTTAATTTATAAAACCTTTATCTATCAGTGAGTGTAGGAATAAAGCTGCAACCATCTTTAGGTCTAATCCTAAGCAGTGTCTACCAATAGAAATTTTTAGAAAATCCTTGCTGTTACTATTTCCACAGGGAACATGGACATATTTTACTTTATGGAGGTTTTGAAGAACTGAAAGAATACATTCTCATTCATTTGTACATTTCTTTTTTTTCTTTTTCTTTTTTCCCTTTTATTATTTTTTATTTTTTAAAAAATTTATTGAATCAGTGTGAGATAGTTACAAGCTTTCATGCTTGAATTACAATCTCTCAATTATCAAACATCCGCTATCCCTTCTCTAGTGCACATTCCCCACCACCAATATCCCGGGTATACCCCCTCTTTTCCACCCTCCCCCTGCCTCCATGGCAGACAATATTCCCCATACTCTCTCTCTCTCCTTTTGGGCATCGAGGCTTGCAACACAGACACTGAGAGGTCATCATGGTTGGTCCATTATCTACTTTCGGCATGCATCTCCCATCCCAACTGGTTCCTCTAGCCATCATTTTCTTAGTGATCCCTTCTCTATTCCATCTGCCCTCTCCCCTCTGCTCATGAAGCAGGCTTCCAGCTATGGGGCAATCCTCCTGGACCTTGTATCTACTGTCCTTGGGTGTCAGCCTCATGTGATGTTATTCTATACTCCACAAATGAGTGCAGTCCTTCTGTGTCTGTTCCTCTCTTTCTGACTCAGTTCACTTAGCATGATACTCTACATGTCTATCCACTTATATGCAAATTTCATGACTTCATCTCTCCTAACAGCTGCATAGTATTCCATTGTGTAGATGTACCAAAGTTTCTTTAACCAGTCATCTGTTTTAGGGCACTGGGGTTGTTTCCAGATTTTGGCTACTGTGAACAATGCTGCAATGAATATATAGCTACAGATGTCATTTCTACTGTGCCTTTTTGCATCCTCAGGATATATTCCCAGAAGTGATATTGCTCAATTTCTAGTTTTTGAAGGACTGTCCATATTGTTTTCCGGAAAGGCTGGACCAGTCGGCATTCTCACCAACAGTGAAAGAGCGTTCCTTTTTCCCCACATCCACGCTAGCACTGGTTGCTTTTGTTCTTTTGAATGTGTGCCAGTCTCTGTGGTGTGAGATGATATATCATTGTTGTTTTGATTTGCAACTCCCTGATGACTAGTGATGTGGAGCATTTTTTCATGTGTCTTTTGGCCATGTGTATTTCTTTTTTGAGGAAACTTCTTCTCCCCATTTTTTGATGGGGTTTGAGGTTTTTTTCTTATACAATTCTACTAGTGTTTTGTATATCCTGGATATTAATCCTTGATCAGATGGGTATTGGGTAAATATTCATTCCCATTCTGTGGGCTCTTTCTGTATTTTGGTCACTGTTTCTTTTGAAGTGCAGAAGCTTCTTAGTTTGATGTAGTTCCATTTGTTTATGTTTGCTTCCACTTGCATGGTCAGTGCTGTTTCATCCTAAATCATTTGTACATTTCTTTTCCCATTAGAGACATCCTTTGAAAAAAGTGGAGGGTTATGCTATTGGTCAAGGACCATATTTTGGTAGGGTTTCCTATTTAATAGTTCCTATTTTATATCCATGCTATGAAACGGAGATGTCAGATCAGGTAAAAATTTTATTATAATCACAAATAGCCTGAGGCATAAACCCTATCTTATAGGGTCTGGAATGAACCATAGCTTGGGAATGTGGCTTTTGTTCCTAGAGCAAGATCTTTTGCATCTTTTAACATTTCCTGACGTTCCTTTACTTGGAAAAGAGGTCTTGATTCTATCCCAACACTTATGTGAACCATTCTTATGTTCATTCAGCCAACTATTCATAAATCATTAGTCTCATACCTTTGTGCCAAACCCTGGGTTCGTCTCTCTGATGCCTCTGGAAGGCTCTCTGTCTGCTGACGAAATGTTTACAACTTTCAGAGCTGGGTTTCAAAAAGTTACACAAAGTAGTTCTATATTAAGTTTTCTCCTTCCTCCATTTTATTTCAAACTTATTTAAAATTTATTAGTGAAACACTTTAGCTGAATTATACAGCTAGGCACATGTGGAAAATGCAACTTTTACCTGGATAAAAAATTTTAACTTTATGAATGTTTACAAATGTAGGACATTTGTAAATTGGTCCATATTAATTCAAATGCAGAACTGTAAATATAATGCACATACACACATGCCAATACAGACCCTTGTAGTGTCCATTTTCCAATAGTAAATATTTAAATTCTCCTTAAAGATGCCAATAAATTGCTAATTCATGGTAATTTCATTCCACTTTAAAACCTTTCAACAGCTCCAAGTATAATGGGTAGATAATTTTCAGTGGTGATATTGAAGCCTCAAGTTAGGAATTGGATAATTACTGTGTAATTGCGTGACTTTCAGTATCTACACATACTGGTGGGGGCTGAGGAGGACTTAGTTTATTTTGCACACTTATAAATTATTCACCTGTTCTGTTGGAGTTCTTGAATTTGCATTCATATATTCATGTAATATCTCATTTATGAGTATTTGCCCATGGCTGAAAAATAATAGAGTCTAATGAAAACAAAACCAAGTCATTGCTCTTTGCTTTACAATGTTCCTGAGGAATGAATCTCATTTTTAAATTATCATTCCTAATCTCTGTGTCTTATGGTGAGTGTCTTAGCATTTGATTTTTTGATTTTGAGCCCTTTTGTCCCCTCGAAGATTTTTGGACTGTGATTTAGGCATAAAAGGTACAATTCCCATGAATTTTCAAATAGAACTTAAGGAGAGCAATACTGAAATAATAGCAAAGTAAAATAGCACCCTTACTGTGATGGTTTCTTGAGTTTATATGAGGACTTTCAGTAGATATTGCCTGCTCATTACCCTTTCTTATCATGGAGGTCCTTTTCTTTTCCAAACCTATGGAAACATGAAGAAGGTGCTCTGCAACTTTTTTGACTTACCCTCATACCCTCATATAGGAGATGTGAAGGTAGCTCTATAATCCAATTCTAATATTCCTGCTTTCCCTTTCCTTGCTGCTGCTCTGATGACTTGATGTGCAAGCACTTGCCTACAGTGCTTGTACACACCAGGTTGTATGCACTAGATATGTCATCCTTTTATGTTGTGGTGGTGCTGGGGGTTCTAGAGGAAGAGCTGCCAAAATCATACTTATTAAGTAAAGTGAAGCTCTGGGTAAAAGAAGACCTCTTGGCCTTATGTCTGCAGGGGAGACACTCTACCACTGAGCCATATATTCCAGCCTCCATTATCCCAATTTTATGCCTGAGAATTCCAAACGAGTGAAAATATGGAGGGATAAGAATCCTCTATTCACTTTCAGCATGTAGCTCCCATCCAGAGGGTTCACTTCCACTTGCATCAGTGTCATAGTGGCCCCTTCTCTATCCCAACTGCCCTCTTCCCTGACACTTGAAGTAGTCTTCCAACATGCACTAATCTTCCCGGACTTTGTTTCTTCTGTCCTTGGATATTAGTCTTTCTATTTTCTATATACTACATATATATTCCTCCATCCTTCTCAGAGAGCCTGGTAAGCTACCGAGACTACACCCGCCCTCATGGCAGAGCCTGGCAAGCTACCCGTTGGGTTCAATGACTGGGTTTAATCTGTTCCCTGGGCATGATGCTCAACCCACAGTACTATGTTCTTGAATCTCCACAGTTTTGACATAGCTCTCTGTGTTTTTTCTTTTCTTGGTAAGGGATGGCTTATTTTTACAGCTATGCACATTATCAGTCAACATTATTTTTGACAACAGAAATTTTGGGATCCAGAAGGCTTTTAAATTGATTCTATCAATTTTAGCCTTATTGGTAGTATTTAAAAATTAAAAAAAAACATTGAATCACGGTGAGGTATACAACTATAAGGTTATTTGTGACTGGGTTTTGGTTATATATATTTAAAAACACCCTTCCCTTAACCCATATACATTTCTCACCAAATTGGTGGTATTTTTGATAGAACACACTTCTTAGAAAAATCTGTGGATTTCTATGTGTCTTTATGGGTTTGCTGCTCAAAGGCCATTTCAATGTATTTCTGATAAACATTTATCTTTATGCTAATAATCAGAGTTGTGGACAATAGTCAAGATTTTTGAATATTGAATATAAACTGATATATTAACAACTGATTTAAATTTCCCAGAAGTCTTAATAACAGTTCTTAGGGCAAATGTTTAATTTAATTTTTTTATGAGCCTGATTATTAATTTTTGAAGCCTGAGATGCGCATGTATTTCACACACATAAGTTTGGCTCATAGTAGTTTGGTTAAAAAATGCATACAAAATCTGGTTATCTTGATTTTCATAGTTCTCTTCCTGAAACTTAGTGTATATGGATAAAATATGCCAGTAGGCATTTTCAGTGTTCTACTGGGAAATTATTTTAGGCAGAGCCACAAGTTAATTAGGCCAATTTTCTAGTTTCCAAATTACTCCAAGTCACAGCTTTGCCAATGGTTTCTCCCTACATGATATGGATTACCTCTTGTCTGGCTTCCTATAAAAAATGTGAACAATTTCTCTTTCTGTCTCTATAAACGATGCCTTAAATGCCTTACAGCCTCTGCTTGCTGCCCAGTCTCAAAGGCAATGCTACATAATTTAGGTTTTATGCTATGATAGCTTCTGACTTCTGTACCCAGTTTCCTGTCAGGGAACTAGAATGCTTGTGAGCCTTTGGATAAGGGATTGATTTTAGGAACAAGACTTGACCTAACTGTGGCAAGAACTGATGGAGTGAGGGTTGAAGTGTCAGAAAAATATGTCACTAAGATGTTTGAGGAACTGGTGCAGTGTAGATGGACAAGGTTGAGCTTGCAATAGTACCTGAGAAGCTATGTATGCCCAGGTGCCAACAGAATTCCAAGGCACCTGACAGTGAGCAATGAGAAGCTTTCCATATCTCACTACTTCCGGTGCCTGCATGGCCTGTCATCTAACTCCGAACTGTAAGTATGAACGGTTGTCATTCAACATGGCCCCTGGGTAGGGAAGAAGAGCAAGATATGGAGAGGAGATAAGTGAGACAACTGGAAACTAATGGTGATCTCTGGGTCTGTAGGACCCTGACACAGTAGTACCTTTGTAGAGTTAGTCACACCTGTTCCATGCTCCAGCAACTGAGCAATCACACAGGTTTTGGCCAAGTCTAATTTAGAATCACAGGCAGAAATAAATTCTGGGAAACCAAATTCTAAGTTTAACCAACTTGGCAATAGAAAGATCCAGCATAAATTTGTTCATCTCATATGTTACTATTATTGCATAAATACCCAATTAGAAAATTGGAGGCTTTCTTTTATTTTTCCAACTGCAAAGTAATCTCCCCCTTTCGGGGGATTACCTAAACATCAATTCAGCATAGCTCATGTTTCCCAATGGGGAAAAATTAATGCCCCTTATAAGAGCACAGTATAAATAGTTCATCAATTTTAATAGCAATGAAGGTGGCTCTCTGAGTGCCATGTGCGGTCTGTTGGTGTCCATTTAATTTTGGATCCATATAAAGGAATGTCAGAAAGAGCTTCTTGCCCTCTGTTAATTAAACCACTCAACAGGGATGATTTTCTTCTTTTCCTCTGGGAGAAAGGTGTGCCTATTTTGTTGCAACCACTTTCTCCTTTGACCTGAAATCTTTCAGGGGATTTGGCATTTTCCCTATGGTTCTCCTTGTCTTGCAAAATCAGTTTGCACTGAAGAACTACATCCAATTCCAGAAGAATTTCAGAGAGATAGCAACTAGGATAATCCTGGGATTTTACTGATGAGGAAATTGCAGGTCACGGTGACTCACCCACCCGATAAGTTGGTAGTTTGGCATTCTGTTTTATGAAGGAAGAAGGATGGGATCATAAAAGTTATATACATTGTCCCAAATCACACAAGTCAGTTAATGGGAGGACTGGGCTGGATCCCAGATAGGGGTGTGTGTGTGTGTGTGTGTGTGTGTGTGTGTGTGTGTGTGTGTGTGTGTGTGTGTATGTGTGCTGGTGGGGAGGGGGGCATCAAACCCAGCAATGTTCAGGGATTACTTCTAGTTCTGCACTCAGAAATTCCTCCTACTGGTGCTTGGGGACCATATGGGATGCAGGGATTAAATCTGGTTGGACACATGCAAGGTAAGTGCCTTACCTGCTGTACTATTTCTCCAGTCCCAAATGTAAGTTTGTTTTGAAGGGTAGCTTGACTGACCATTTTATTTGAACCTCTGAGATTTCAGTCATCTCTTGACATGCCAGGGCAATGCCTTGTGCAGAACAAAGAAACAGCCCTTGAACTCTGAAGTTGATGTGGCAGGAGGAAGGGTGAAGAGTTTACAAGCACTCATATTTCTCCTTGTTCTTCTTAGCCACTTCTGAATATTTTCCAATATAATAGTTGAATGGGCTGGAGCGATAGCACAGCGGTAGGGCAGTCGCCTTTCACGGGGCCGACCCATGTTCGATTTCTCCACCCCTCTCAGAGAGCCCGGCAAGCTACCGAGAGTATCGCGCCTGCATGGCAGAGCCTGGCAAGCTACCCGTGGCGTATTCGTTATGCCAAAAACAGTAGCAATAGGTCTCTCAATGAGAGATGTTACTGGTGCCCGCTTGAACAAATCGATGAGCAACGGGATGACAGTGACAGTGACAATAGTTGAATTGAATACTGTCCTGGCTATGAAATTAGTCACTTAGATCCCCTCTATTCTAGCTGACTTTTTTATATGTTTGGTAGTATCCTACATTCCTAGTCTTGGTGCTTGTGTGAGAGGACTTTAGTTAAAGTCTCTCTCAGGGAACTTTAGTTCTAGAGTCAGTTTCATAATGTCCTCCTAAAACTTTCCTGGAATTCAGTTAGAAATACTGATACTTTTTTCAAACCTAGCACATGTCATCTTTTACTGTAACAATTAAATTAGTTCCCTGTCTATAACTTAAACTATGGATGCCTTTTGGTCATCAATTCCTCTTTCCATGATGTTTTATTCCCTGGATTAATTTAATGTTTCAGCTCAAGTGTGAGTTGTTAGATATTTATCAGTATGAACACAGATGATGGACACACTTGAAGTCAATCTGGTAAAGATAAGCATAGGAGGAACTAACTCTTTTTTTCTTATGCCCTATCTTTTGTACTCTCTAGCCTCAGCATTGGTAACATTTACCAATTTTGATTTTCTGTTTTTTTTTAAAACAATTTTTTAAATTATTTTTTTATTAATGAATCACTGTGAGGGTACAGATACAGATTTACATAATTTCGTGCTTGTGTTTCAGTCATACACTGCTTGAGTACCCATCCTTCCACCAGTGCCCGTTCTCCTGCATTGATGATCCCAGCATCCCCCCCACCCCCATCCCATCCCCCCACCTCACCCCACCTCTGTGGCAGGGCATTCCCTTCTGTTCTCTCTCCTTTGGGGTGTTGTAGTTTGCAATAGAGGTATTGAGTGGCTGTCTTGTTCGGTCTATAGTTTACTTTTGGCACACATCTTTCAATCCGAATGGGTAGGAGAAACTAACTCTTAAGAGTTAGAAGCTGCTAGAAGCTCCTCACTCTATAGATGAAGAGAGTCCAAGACTGGGGACAAAACAGAATCCTACACTCTAAACAGCTAAACTGACTGTTTCAGCTAAGTGGGAAAAGAATACAGGGCAGAGACTTCTCTTACAGAAAACCCCCAATCACGTTCGGATTTTACGATGGAAGTCTTTGTTGGCATAAAAGTGGAATCAAATCTGCTATGAAATTGTTAGGGGTAAAACTGCTCTGACGGTTGTTGTTGGTGGTCGCCGTGGAAGGAGGATGGGGACACAATTGCCTGTAGCTGGCTGAGCCTGCTGCTTACACCCACCTCATCCTCTGCCTCCAGCTCCGGCCCCCCCCCGCCCCCCCCCACCAGCGTTTCAATGCTTGGAAGGGTTCCATGAGACACAGTTTGGACAGCACTGCTCCCCTCTGCCCCCCTGCTTTCTTCCTTAGCTCTAGACGACACAGCTAAACAAGTGTACCAAGGAGTAAGCAAAATCCCACACACATCCCCCTGCCCATTTGCCCTCCCTTCAGCAGGAAGTTTTGCCCACTTGGTAACTCCGGCGGGAATGAGAAGAGCGAGGATCGTTTTCAGCCCTGCAGTACAAAGTGCCCATTCTTGCACTTTGACCGAAGGCAGCTCGGCCGGGAGGGTCTCTAGTAGCACATCTGCAAGGCTCTATCTCACAGGAAGTCACGCAGCTCTTCGGAGATAAGTTTCACTGGGGGAACAAAGAGGGATTTTGTTCACTGCTCGGAGAATGATGCATTGAACCTGGAGTCGCTTTTCTGATTCATGTGGTTGGGGGAAAGAGGGCAAATATGCCCGGGCAGGCTCTTTTCTTCCTCACCACCCCCTCCCCCCCCCCCCCCCCCCCGAGCCCCTCGTTCAGGCAGAACGACTTCAGCCTCTTGCCTTCCAAAGAGACGGAGAAAGCACTCTCCCCTTTTCTACCCCATTGATAACTGCTGCTCATACCGCGCTCCGAATTCAAGCCCGAACATTGGTAATTGGGCTGCTTCCTCACCCTCCTTTGGCAATCAGGGCAGCTGGGCAGGTTGATAATAAGATACTCCGCGCTGTAGCTGCTATTGTAAAGGGTCTTTGAGCTAAATAAATAGTTCCAGGCACCGAGAGTCCCAGTGTTAGAGCTTTTCCGTAGTACCTGGAAGGAAGAAGAGCAGATTTCTGGTTGGAAACAAGCCGGGTCTAGACTCTTTCGCTTAGATCCTTATCTTTCACCTTGAGCAATTTTCTAATCTCCAGGTACCTAACCTTCCCCTGAGAAGTGCGAATAAGACCCCTTCTTCTTATTTTAAAAATGAAAACATGAATCTCCATGAGATGAGGTGTTCCAGCTTAATGCCCCAGAACAAACCGGGGCCAAGGAAACTGGGATGAAACATTTTGCACTCAGGAAACTGGGTAGCTGGTGCAGCAAACAATGGCTTCTCAGCTGTGTGTCTCCATCCTAGCTTTGGGGGCATGGGTTTGGCCACTTTTGACTTTCCCGACACTGTGTATTTCCTGGGAGATAATGAGGTGTGGTGGGGAGGCAAGCAGGATTTATATGGCAGTTAAATGTAGTTTGGTATCAAAAATATGATTGCATTATTCACTGCAGCATAGCAAAGATCACCTCTGCCCCTTGCTTTTGGCCGGATCAGCAGATACAGACCACGATTAAGGAAACACTGTCAAATACTTCTTTATAGTTTAATTTCCCTCTTATTCCCCATTGTCTACAGTGTCCTTGCCTCTGGGGAAAAGTGGCAAAAATAAAATGGCTTTCAAAAAGAGATAGATCTGTTTTTCTTCTCACTTTTAGGAAATGATTTAGGACCTTGGATCAGCTTTGGCAATGGATTGTCGTTCTTTTTTTTTTGCATTTAACAGGTAGAAATAAGGTGATTAAGTACAAATTGAGAATCCCCTTTGCAAACAAACCAGCTGGGAAAGATATTCTGAGAGGGGACATCACTGCCCCTGAAGTACCATGCTTCATTTAGGGAAATCTTTATTAGAAGCAAATACTGGCTGACAATCAGAGTATTTATTTACATGCTAGGTTAGGTCAGCTGCAAATCATAAGCTCTCAACCCCAGAAGGTAATAAAAAATAAACTGATGTTTCCCTTTTCAGAAAACTACCAAAGGGATTTCTGGATTGATTAGGTTGTCCAGGATTTAAGTATTAATTCTGCCATTTCATTCTTTGAAGTTGAATTCCCAATTTTCTCATATGTAAAATGGAACTGAAAGTTCTTATTTAATGTTTTCATAGTGGGGATAGAATGAGTGTCTATATGAAATATTAAGCACATGTTAGAAGTTTAATAGATGCAGTTGTTTATTTTCTTACTTTTTTGAGGCATAGATTTTGTATCTATGGAAGAGAAACACATTTAGCATTGAAAAAGAGTGAATAATGGAAAAGATTTCAGGGTCTTTGGGAAATAGATGGGGAATAATTTGGGGAATGGTTAATATGAGCACTATGTATGAAAACAAATCTCCACATTAAATAATGACCCATCTCAGTATTTAGGTTAGTGCAAGATTATGTGATGCTCAGGAGAACATCAGTGGTCCAGAAAGTTGGAATCTCTGTTAAGATATATTATCAGTATTACCATGGATTTGTATTTGATTTAACAGTCACAACTATCTGCCATACATAGTACGATGTATATTTCAGTGTAAGCGAGTAAATTTTCTAAGAAGGAAGTGGGACAATTTAAAAGATTAACAGTAGATTGTCTGCAAAATTTGTGTTGTGGTATTTAAAACAATGTGTGATAATGGCATAAAAGTAGATATCATCAATTGATCAAAGTAGATCTCATATATATATCTATATATACATAGCGGAACTATAGCTATTCTGAGAAAATATGGATATAATCTTCATGGCTTTGATCTTGATGATAGTTTTTCAGATATAACAGTGAAATATAAGCAACCAAAGCAAATATAGAATCATATGACTTTATCAAAATCAAAAAATTACTGCATTGAAGGATAGTCAGAAGAGTGAAATTCAGAATGAAAAAATATTTATGAATCATGTGCCTGATAGAAATTTAGTATCCATAGTATACAAAGAATTCTTATAACTCAAAACTAAAAAAGTACAATTCAAGTATTTAAAAGACTAGCTGGACATTTATTCAAAAAGATCAAATCAGGGGCTGGAGCGAGAGCACAGCAGGTAGGGCGTTTGCCTTGCATACGGCCGACCCAGGTTCAATTCCCAGCATCCCATATGGTCCTCTGAGCACAGGAGTGATTCCAGAGTGCAGAGCCAGGAGTAACCCCTGAGCATTGCTGAGTGTGACCTAAAAAGCAAAAAAAAAAAAGAAGATTAAATCAATGGTTAATAAAAATGTGAAAAATGTTCAATAATGTTACTCATTAGTGAAAATAAAGTAAAAACCATAATGAGTTACCATTTCACACTCAGTCACTTGTCACTTGTAGTCCCATTGATCTTCGATTTGCTTGAGCGGGTGCCAGTAACGTCTCCATTTGTCCCTGTCGTGAGCTAGTGCAGCCCAATGATATCTGCTCGCTCTAGGAACAGGAAGAGCCTCAAATAGTTTATTCAGGTATTTGACGAAGAAATCTGACCATCTAGTTGGTGGGCGGCCACGAGGTCTTCTGACGTCCCGTGGAATCCAGTCGGTAACAGCTCTAGTCCAGCGGTCATCTCTGAATCGCATTACATGACCGGCCCATCTGCTTTTTGATGCCTTGGCAAATGAGACAGCATCCCTGATTTTTGACCGTTGACGGAGGTCAGAACTCTGGATTCCTTCTCTCACTTGAGTGAGACATGATATTCCCAGCATAGCTCTTTCGATTCCTCTTTGGGATACCCTAATAGCATTCTCATCCTGCTTGCATAGGGCCCAGGTCTTTGAGGCATATGTTAGTGCAGGAAGAATGGTAGAATCTAAAAGATGTGCCCGGAGTCGGAGGTTCTTCGTTCTCTTAACCACCTCTTCGACGCTCTTGAATGTATTCCACGCTGCTCTCTTCCTTCTGTGCAGTTCTGGCACCAAGTCGTTCCTCATGTTGATTTCTGGACCCAGGTACACATAGCTGCTGCATTCGGAGATGTTCGTTCCATTGAGAGCAAATGGAGCTTCAGGGACCAGTTCGTTTTTCATGAATATTGTCTTGTTGAGATTCAGCTGCAATCCGACCTTTCCACATTCATGGTCGAGGTCAGCCAGCATTTGTAGTAAGCATATAATAATAATAATATACTCAGTAGTAGGTATATAATAATAATAATCACTGTGTCACTGTAATACTGTCATACATATAATACTACTACTAATAATAATGCAGAGAGTCTCTTGCCCACACGCCTGGCTATCTTCCCCGGGGCCCCTTGGAGGGGATGGGCTCCAGCTTCCCTCCCCACCCCGAGCAGAGCTCCCAGCGGCTGACGACCACGGGAACCTAGCTACAGCCAGGCTCAAGGCCCCTCTCCACACGTTAGGATGGGCCTCACGCATGAAGGTACTGGCAGAGGAACCCAGGTATGTGTAATCCCATCAACGGTCAGCACCCAGAGACTTAAAAGCAAGCTCCCAGAAGCGATATCTTGTAGCCTACTTCTCCCTCTGGGAGAAACTGGCAAGCTTCTGAGAGTTTCCTGCCCACATGGGACAGCCTTGCAAGCTTCCCATGGTGTATTCATATGCTAAAGTCAATAACAAGCTGGATCCCATTCCCCTGACCCTGAAAGAGCCTCCAGTGCGACATCGTTGGGAGGTCCGAGCCGAGAGAGACTTCTAAGATCTCAGGGAAAGGACGAATGGAGAGGTTACTGAGCTTGCTAGAGAAATCGATGATTTACGGGGATTTTGTGATTCGTGACTAATTAATAATAATAATAATAATAATAATAATAATAATAATAATAAAAATAATAAAACAAGACACAAAAAATAGAAAGTGTTAGTCTGAATGTAGAAAAATTGTAACCTCCATGCATGGCTAATAGGAATGTGAAATGGTGAAGCCATTATGTAAAAGCTTTATGATTCCTCATTCCTCAAAAAGTTAATCAGAATTACTATACACACATGCACTGGCAATTATGCTCCTCGGCATATATACCAGATTGAATTTGGAATAATTAAAAACAGGTGTTCAAAACATGTATATACAAATATTCATAACAATATCTAAACATAAGCCAAAAAAGAATTAGCACAAATCATCACCAACTGACAAATGGATAGCGAAGACATGGTATATTCATACTTTGGAATATAAATCAGCCATAAAGAGGAATGAAGGAGTACACACTACAAAATGAATGAGCTTGAAAAAAAGAGTCATACTTAATGAAAGTCCAGATCCAAAAGCCCCATACTGCATTATTTTATGGATCTGAACTATCCAGAAGAGGCAGATGATAGAGACACAAAGCTAACTAGTCACCATAGGGAAAGAGAAATGAAGAGGAACTGTTTAATGGAACGGGTTTTTCTTTTGGGAACAGAAAAACTTGCTGCCTCAAGATTGTACTGCTGATGTTGGTAATACCCAACCATGCGAAAATACCGACACCATTTACTTGTATGTTGAACATAATGATAATGGCAAATTTGTGTTATATGCATTTTGCACAATGAAAAAGAAGGTTCCTCAGGTCACAGGTATTCAGAGGCTGAAAAGCCGCCTTGTAGGGTGATGAGAGTTGAGCTGTGGGTGAGCAGGAGTGTGCCGGTGGGGTTGGGTGATCTGGGGAGCCAGGGGGCCTCATCTTGGCTTTCTGTGACCCGGTATTACTTCACCCTCTTTGAGGCTCTTCTGTAATATGAGGACAGTAATTACAGGGTGGCTGGGAGGATTTATGGTGAGAGCACAATGCCTGACACAGGGTAAGTGCGCTGGAAAGGCCAATCCCTTTTCCGGTTTTAGGATTTTATCATTCCGTAAATGAACTTTCTAATCCCAAATCCATATTTAAGATAATCAAGAAGTGTTTGCAGGTCCTGTGGAGGCTCACGAAATTAGGATAACATGAAGACAAATGTCATTCCCTTCTCCCCGAGGAAACAGAACTCCTATCAGAACATGTTTCCCAGCCTTGAAGAATTTTTATTCCTCAACTTGATCTTTGCTGTTTTCCTTGACATCTTTTTTTCTGACTGGGAAGAAACTGGGCCAAGCCAGTTGTGAGAACATCTTCTTTATTCTTTCATCACTGTTCTCTGGAAAAGGACTTTTCCTTGGGGTGTTTAAGAGGGTTCCAGATTTCCGTGTTTGCTTTCATAGTTTCTGTAACACTTCAGTTTCTTATGATGTGACTGAAAATGGTCAGACTCATTCATTTCTCTAATTGCACCCACTAGAAATTTTTTCTTTTAGTTTTTACTGAGGCACTGAGATTTGCAATACCATTAATGGTCAGACTTTCAAGCATGCAATGATTTAACACTATACTCACTGCTGAGTGTTTGTGTACCTCCACCAACGTTCCAAAGTCCCTTCTCATTCATCCCCTTTCGCCTTCCCCTTGGTAAACTCTGTTCTATGGGTTCCGTTTTTTCGAAGAAATTCAATTGTTAATGAGAAGTCTCCATAGCACAGGGGGTAGTGCATTTGCCTTGCAAGCAGCCAACCTGGGGTTCGATTCCTCCATCCTTCTTGGAGAGCCTCACAAGCTACCAATATCCCACCACAGTGAAGAGCCTGGCAAGGTACCTGTGGAACATTCAATATGCCAAAAACAGTAACAAGTCTCACAATGGAGACATTACTGGTGCCCTCTCAAGCAAATGATGAACAACAGAATGACAGTGCTACAGTGCTACAGTATTTCTAAGGCTAAGGTTATTTCTTTCATAGTTCCTGGGATGTAAGCTCCCACTCATACGTTGGCCAGAAATTTAAAACAAAATTCCTGAACTTCAGAACACCAAGGATCTGGGGACAGGTGAAGGCAGATGCCTTGCCTGTATACCTATAAAAAGAGAAAAAGTTGGCATTGTTGTTTAACTCATCTTCTTACTGTGGAGACAATGACCAAGAAATTAGTGATGAGAAGAGATGAAAGAGATGTGTTTTCTAGAGTTTGACATCTTCATAGAATCTGTATCATGTTCGTACATTCCAGAACCTATAACTTGGGAATCAGAACTTGATTAGAAATTTGGCTTTGCCTTAAATAAATTGTAATGAAGAAACAATCGCATGAATCATTTTATGTTTTAGGTGTTCATTATTACAAACTAACGTCTGTATATAATAGATTATGTTCCCTATTAAAAGTCCATTTTTATTCTTCACCATACAGTTGACTCCTGTTATAGCATTTACCTAACCCAATCCCTTTCTTTTATAGTAACCACTAATTCAGTCTTATAATGCAAAACTTTATTTTTGTTTCATTTACTTACTTCCCTTATTCCCTTTATGCATCACATGTGTGTGAGTTCATACTCTTTTTTATAGAATAGTCTATATGACTATTTTTATAGAATAGGTAGTCATATAGACTATTCAATACACTTTATAGAATAGTCTATATGACTATTTCAATACATATAATATCATTAGGTTCATCTATATTGTTGCAAATGAAAGGATTTCAATTTCATCTCAAAAAATAGCTGAGTAGTGTTCTGTTGTATATATACATGGCATCTTTATATCTATCAATGAATATTTAAGTTATTTCCATCTCTTGACTATTATAAATAATGCTTCATTGAGGATGGGAAGCATATATCTCACAGAATTAGTGTGTTTATGTTCCTTAGCTAAATATCTATTACTGTCACTGTCATCCCGTTGCTCATCAATTTGTTCTAGCGGGAGCACCAGTAATGTCTCCATTGTGAGACTTGTTGTTACTGTTTTTGGCATATCAAATATGCCATGGGTAGCTTGCCAGGTTCTGTCCTGCGGGCGAGATACTCTCAGTAGCTTGCTGGGCTCTCCAAGAGGGACGGAGGAATGGAACCTGTCGGCTGCATGCAAAGCAAATGCCCTACCCGCTGTGCTATCACTCCAGCCCTGGCTAAATACCTAGAAGTAGAATACCTGGATCATGTGGCATTTCTATTTTAAATCTTTTGAGAAATCTCCATGTTGCTTCTAATAGTGACGGTGACAATCTATGTTCTTCTCATCAGTGTATTAGAACCCTACCATCCTATTTCTTCGCATCTCCTCCAACACTTGGTTCTTGATTTTTGGATAATATCAATTCTCTAGTTTTAGTCATTATCTACCTTTTTTTGTTTTGAGGCCACACTCAGCAATGCTCAGGGTTTGCTCCTGGCTCTGCACTCAGGGATTATTCCTGGAAGGCTTGGGGACCTATGGAGTGGTGGGGATGGAACCTGGGTCAGCTGTGTGTAATACAGCCCTATACTATCTCTGTGGCCTCTACCAATATCTACCTCTTGAAATTTATCTTTCATGAGTGCATTATCCTGATGAAATTGCCTAACCTCTATATTATTTTTAATCTATAAAGTGAATGAAAATATACTTAAAAAGAGGAATCATAAAACTATTAAGTGAGATTAAAAAAATATGTACCACAGTACCAACATGTACTGGAATTTATTAAGTATTACTATGTGCCTGGAACTGTGATATGTGTTTTGAAGTAGTAATGTTTTTGGTCAAAACAATACAAAGGATATTACTTTAATTCAGTTTTATAGATGTGGAAATGTGGAAACTGAGGCATATAAAAAAAGGGATTATCTTATCTCAGTTTAGAGCTGGCTAATTTATGGATATAGTAGTTAAATTCAGAAAAATCTGGTCTTAGTTTCTGTGCAACAAAATAATAAACCATACTGCATTCTCAGATATATTTTTCTTCAAACAAGGCTGGATTCCCACTAGTACATGACTTTCAAAATAGTTATTTTCAGGAGAAAGAGAAAGAGACAGAGAGACAGAGAAAAACATTATTTTTTTAATTGAAATATTTTGAGATACATAGCAACACAACTGTTAATGATTGAATTTCACTTATATAATGTTCTGTCATCCATCTCTTCACAGGTACACATTTCCCACCACAAATGTACCAAGTGTCATCCCTCCCCCCCCAGTTTTCTTCTCTCTCTCTCTCTCTGGTATGTGTGTGTGTGTGTGTGTGTGTGTGTGTGTGTCTGTCTGTCTGTCTGTCTCTGTCTCATTCTCCTTTTGGGTATTATGATTTGCAATGCAGGTACTAAGAGGTTATCATCATGTTGGGTTGGAAATTATCACTATGGATAAGAACTGCATGCTGAAAGTAGGTAAAGGACCAAACATTGTATTCATGATTCTCAGGATCTTGTTCTAAAGTATTTCTTTTCTTTTCTTTTCTTTTCTTTTCTTTTCTTTTCTTTTCTTTTCTTTTCTTTTCTTTTCTTTTCTTTTCTTTTCTTTCCTTTCTCTTCTCTTCTTTTCTTTTTTTAAGTGTAGGGGTACTGCTATTTATTCAGCCACTGATTAAGGTGACTGAAGCAAGCATGAACTCCACATTGCTAATTTTTTTTTAAATTGAATGTTTTTGAGACAGACCATTACAAAGTTATTCATGATTGGGTTCCAGTCATATAATGATCCAACACCCCCCCCTCCACCAGTGTACATTTCCCACCACCAACGTCCCTTTTTCCCATTTCCCTCCCACCATCTCCTAACACCCCATTCCTTACCCTTAGCTTGCGTATATAGCAGGGAATTTTCTTTTTTCATTCTCTTTCCTTTTTATTTTGTGCATTATGGTTTGCAAAACAGGTACTAAGAGGTTATCATGCTTGTTCAGGGTGTCCAGTATCTTTATCAGGAAGGTAAGGCTGGAGCAGCTTTTTAACTGGGTGGAAGCTTTGGGGTGTGGATGTGACTGCTGGGGCTTTGAGAAATGTAGGGAAGTAGGGGGAGGTAGCCCATCTGACCCTCAGAAACCCTGGAGGTTTCAGGCACAAAACACTCATACCTGACTTTTTTAGCAGATTATATCTCAGTGAAGTTCGTCCTGAGACGGTGGGGTCCAGCCAGGGGCATGGCAATGATTTTGGATTGTGAAAGCAAGCGGCTGCTGGGGTCTCTGCTTGGGTGGGCACCAGGCCAACCAGCCCCCCTCTGATTTACCCTGGTCTGTTCAGCCTTGTGTGGGTCCGAGATTTAACTGTGGCTTTTGATCTCTTTTGAGATTTATTTATGGGTCTCTGAAGCAAGGCCGGTAAATGAGCTTGTATATCTGAGACGGAGGTGGTTTGTGGGCAAGGATTCCACATACCTAACTTTTGGCCATTTAATTTCTTAGAAACTTGGTCCCGAATTGTTGGGATCTGCAAGAGGCACAGTGACAATTTTGGGGTATCAGGAAGCCTGAAGTCACCATTAGGCTGTTGAAGCACTTGCCTGACTTCCTTTTAAGGGCCCGACTGGATTTTATCTTTTGTGAATGATGTTGTTGCTATGGGAAAATGAATTTGACATTCTGGAGGATAGATTCACACAAGGATATTTTGTCATAGCACTTATATAAGTTGAAGTGACCTGGCAGTAATTTTTCTCACTCTTAGACCAATACTCCTTACATTTCTTCTTGCTTTTTTAAAGTGTATGTCCTGAAATGGATTGGGAGAATAAAAAAACTAGCTTTGGTGTTCTTTTCTAAAAGTAGAAAACAATGTAATTAGTGTGAAATTAATCTGTAATCTTGATCTTTAAAATCTTCCACTCTTTCATTCCATTAAGACTGCCTTTTATTTTTAAGGAAGAAAATGCATAAGTAGCTAGACTACTAAATTTTCTTTAATGACTAAAGCTAATAAGAAATGGCTCTGGTATTTCATCAAGACTTGAAATAATGGTTCAGTTGTTTTAATCTCTGAAGTGCAAGGGACACTTTATACCCAGAAATGGGTGTTCATGTCATAAGCACCTGAGAGATGGCATTCTATACTTGAAAACTAGTTTAAAATGTTCATTCCCAGAGCGTAAGGCCACTGATGCTTTGATGTGGTTAGGTAATTCAGTGCCATCATGCAATAGATTAAATTAAATTTCAGCTTCCTTAAAAATTTTTAAAACACGTTTGAAATGAGTACATCTATAAACTTGTAGCATTGGGTGTGTTTCCATTTTTCCACTTTTATTTTTCCACAGCAGAGTGTTGATAGAGAAGGACCCAGACTCCCTTTATTTAATATTAAGAAGAATCAAAGGAAAAATCAAACTGACTTTCATTACAAAGATTCTGCATGAGTGGGAGAGAAATGAGTAGGGGGGATAAAGGAGAGATGGTGTGACATGCAACAAAGCAGCTACTTTCTTTTCCATAAAAAAAATATTATATGGTAGTCTAGGGGGTGTTGGAGAAGAACAGACTTTGAGAGGGAATTGTGAATAAAAATATGATTTTTAATCAATTCTACAATTGTTTAATTCTTGTTTTGTTACTTAATTTTCCCTAAATTGTTCTATAATCTATAAAATTTGAACATTGATATACAATTACAATTATATATAACTATATATGTATATGAATATATACATACATACATATTTGTATAGCTTAATATTTACACTGGGATTTAGAGGCGGTAATGCAGATCAGATAACGCTCAAAATTTCCAACATAACTAACATAATTAGTGATTATTTTCTTTCTTCTTATTCCAGTTAGTTAACAAATATATATTTTTTCATTTTGCAGCATAATGTACTGGGTACTGCGTATTGCTTTCAGTAAAACATAAACTATCCACTGGACATATTCAATAAAATAATTAAGAATCACTAAGGTTTAAATAGCTGCAAATAAACTCATGGTTTTCACTTCTGCCTTCATTCCTTTTCTTCCCTATCCTTCACCTGGCAGTGAGGTGCAGAGAAAAAGAAAACCAGAAATCATCCAAAACTCCTCTCCATTTTATATAATCAATTCTTCACAAATTCTCCCCATTTCTTCTAAAATATTCCAAGAGCCATTACTTTTTGTGAAATAGCTCCAATTTAGTGTTATTACCCATATCTAAGCAATCTTTACTTTTCTCCAGAATAAGATTTTTTTCGGTGGGTTGGTGGGCAGGCATTCATTGAGCTCCACCCTATTTCAGTGAAGAGAACTTTTATAAATACAGGTCTTCTAATTCTATTTTCCGCCTCACAAATACCATTAATGATTTCCTATTGCTTTTGAAAGAAAGACTAAATCTGTTTCATTCATCACTGTGTACTTGTGTAATGCATCTAAAATGAATGCTTTATGCATAGTATTGACTCAAAAAATAATTGTTGAATGGGTGATATTTATTTAAAAATATTTGAGTGCTAGGGAGAGAATTCGAGTGGCAGACGATATGCCTAGTATGTACAAGTCCCTGAGTTTAATCTCTATGGCTACATAGTTTCCTGAGAATCCCTGGGGGAAGTTCCTATTGGTCCCTCAGCACCACTCAGCCCATCTACCGAAAAGTTTGGCTAATATTTCTAGTATGAGTATCTCTGAGAAGTGGTCTGGGTTTCCTAGCACCAGTGGGTGTGATCCCTATAAAAAAACAAACAGCAAAGTCAGAGACATAACTCAGAAGGAAGAGCACATGCTTTGCCTGTGGGAGACTTGAACTCAATCCTGGGCACTCTATGCTTCCCTGAAGACCACTGGGAGTGACCCAAAACACAGAACTGGGAGTAACTCCTGAACACTGCTAAGTATGAGAACACTCCACACAAAGAACCCAACAAAGCAAAGCAAAGTAAAATGAAAACCCAGCATTGGGGGGAGAGGGCTGCTGGGATAGAGAAGGGATCACTAAGCCAATAATGGTTTGAAGGATTGCTCGGGAAGGGAAAGGTGTGCTGAATGTAGATAGAGGACCAGACATGGTGGCCTCTCGGAATCTGTGTTGCAAACCATAACGCCCCAAAGGAGTGAGAGGGAAACTGTCTGCCATAGAGGCAGGGGGTGGGGTTGAGTGGAGGTCTTGGGAGGGATACTGAGGACATTGGTGGTGGAAAATGTACACTGGTGGAGGTATGGATCTTTGATCATTTTATGACTGAAGCTCAATCATGAATCTTTGTAACTGTATCTCACGTTGATTCAATAAAAACAAACAAACAAAAAATCCCCAGCATTGGTCTAGTTGGTTATGTGATGAATGAAGTGGAGGAAATTAGAAGGCACTTGTGTGGCATCCACTAGAGACTTAGTTTTTAAGACTAAGAGTAAAGAGTGAGCGATGAGACTCTCTAGGGAAAGTGGGTATCATGGGCGGAGGATAAATATGGGAACATGTGGTAAGTTAAATGAGATCAAACGTTGAAGTCAGATCATCCCCTTTTTTTCCCTTTGTTGTGACTAGGGGACACACACAGGCCTGCTGGGGCTTACACATCAGTTTCAGATCTGCACACTCAACTGTGGTGCTTGCCAACTCACTTATCTTTATTTCTGGTGTTCCTGCACATTGTAGCATATGGGATGCCAACTGGAAATCATTGTGATGCCCATGTATGTGCTTCAAAGATCTCATCTCCTGGACACGGTTGTTCTCTCATCTTTTTCCGTTGTTTGTGGGGATCACACTATTTCAGTTGCAATGCTTCGGTGCGGCTAGAAATTATTCGTGGTGCTGGGGATCACAGATGGCAGAGCTGCCAGGATTATGCTTGGAGCATTATGTCTGCAAGACACACTCTCTAAGTCACATCCTCAGGTCTAAGAAGTAGTTTTTGAAGATTATGATGAAGGCCAATGTATATGGAATTAATTTTTTCCCTTTTTTTGTGCTTTTTGGGTCACACCCGGCGATGCATATGTGTTACTCCTGGCTCTTAACTAAGGAATTACTCCTGGCAGTACTCGGTACCATATGGGATGCTGGGAATCTAACCTGGATTGGCTGCGTACAAGGCAAACACCCTACCTGCTGTACTATCACTCCAGCCTTTATAAGGACTTCCTTGAGCACCATAGGGTGGTACTTATCTGTGACTTGTCCTCTGTATTCCAAGTTCTTAATTCTCTGATTTGAATACTGATTATTTTAGAGGACATGACTATTTTTTTTGCTTTGTTTTTTATATACTGCGATGAGTGAGCTCAGCTTATGTTTTTCTTACTTTTTCTGACTTGTTTTGCTTAGTATATCCACTTACAACTCTATTCATATTATCATAATACGGCAAGATTTTATCTTTTTTCTTAGAGCTAAGTAGTATTCCTGTATATGTATACCACATGTTCTTTACTTACTTATCTAATGTTCGGCATTGGGTCTTTCCATATCTTGGCTATTGTAAGTATCTCTGCAATGAACATAGGAATTCATATATCCTTAAAATTAGTGTTAACATATTCTCTGTATAGGTACCTAGTATTTTTACCTACATTATTAGTGGATATTTTTCTTAGGTTAGAAATCTTACTTGACAATTTCCTTAAGTACCTTTAAGATATTTTATTGTCTCTGGCCTCTATTATTTCTGATTGTATGGTTACAAAAAGCCACTCTTTTATCTTCCATACATCCCCCTACCTCTTGGTTGCTTTCAAGAATATTTATGGCATGCTTTTAAAAATAGTTATAGTATGGTAAGGTGTGCCTTTTAAAAATTCTCCTTGGAGTTCATTGAGTCTCTTAAATCTAGAAACTTATTATTTTAGAAAAACAGGGAAAATTTATTCATTATTTTAATTTTTTTCAATTAAATTTTTTATTGAATCATTGTGAGATAGACCCTTACAAAGCTACTTTTTATTAGGATGCAGTCATACAGCATTCCAACACCCACCCCTCCACCAGTGTGCATTTCCCAACATTCATTGTTTTTAAAAGTATTTTTTTCTGCTTTTGTGGACTTCTGAAATTCTACTTTGCATGAACTATGTGATTTGATGTTGCTTTCTTTTGTTTTTTTTCTTTAATAATTTTCTGGCATCATCAGGCTGGGGTACATCCAATGGACATGCTGCCTAAATTCCCGCCTGCATGAAGGCCCCATTAGTGAGAGAGAGAAATAAACGTGTAGTCGCCCCCCCCTTTTTTTTCTTTTTGGATCACACCCAGCGATGCACAGGGGTTACTTCTGGCTCTGCACTCAGATATTACCCCTGGCAGTGCTCAGGGGACCATATAGGATGCTGGGAATCGAACCCGGGTCGGCCGCGTGCAAGGCAAACGCCCTATGCGCTGTGCTATTGCTTCAGCCCCTGTAGTCGCCCCTTTGAGCTGTGTGTTTGCTTTCTAAGGTTCTAGTGACCAGGGAACAACCATGGTCCAAATATATTATGTGCCAAAAGGAATCCATTAAGTAATTTTTTGGGGGGTTGTTTTATTCGTTTTCAGGGCTGGTGGTGCTCAGGGCTTACTTCTGACTGTGCTCAGGGATCACCTGCTGTCTCAGGGGATCCTAGGTGTCTCTGGGGATGGAATCTGAGTTGGCCGTGTGTGAGGCAAGTGCTTTACCCCATGTACTATCTCTCTGATCCTCCAAAATAATCATAAGATTATATATTTATGTTGTCACATTAGGGAATAAATCCAGGGCCTCACACATGTAAAATTGCATTGAAAAAATTTAAAATATTATGTACAAGAGGGCTGGAGCCATAGCACAATGCAGAGGGCACTTGCTTTGCACACGGCAGACTTGGATTCAATCCCTGGTACCTCGATATTGTTTTCTATTAACTCATGATTTTGTTTATCTTTTAGTTTTGTTCTTTTTTTTCCTGATCGTATATTTTTCATTGAGCTATCTTCATGGTTATTGACTTTATTATATTTTCCACTTCTTTATTAAATTTGTATGGTGCATTTAAAAATTTTAGATATTGTATCTTAAGTTCTAGGATTTATTTTTCGTTTCTTTTTATAGTTTCTATTAAATTTCTTAGTCTCCTTACTTTTTATTCATTAGAAGAATATTTGCTTTTAACGAGGGTTTCAGTCTTACTGGTGATATGGGTAAGTGGCATCCCATGTTGTTCAAACCCAGACTCAACAAAACTGAAAACATGAGATTTAATCTGCAACCTCTGAAACTTTGTAATGCCTGTCAAGTTACAGGTGGGAGTTGTGGCAGGAGCTGGATGTGGGGAGGGAAAAAGGAGCCACTGTGGAGGGAGGGAGGTTGACACTGGTGGTGGGATTGGTGTTGGAATATTATACCCCTAAAACTCAACTATCAATAACTCTGTAAATATTATACCCCTAAAACTCAACTATCAATAACTCTGTTCTTTAATTAAATAAGCACTGTAGCACTGTCGTCCCATTGTTCATCGATTTGCTCGAGCGGGCACCAGTAACATCTCCCTTGTGAGACTTGTTACTGTTTTTGGCATATTGAATATACCACAGGTAGCTTTCCAGGCTCTACCATGCAGGTAGGATACTCTCAGTAGCTTGCCGCTCTCTCCAACAGTGATGGAGGAATTAGGTACTAAAGTATTGGAAGTATTAGGTACTAAAGTATTGGGTGCCACAGTATTAAGTACTAAAAGGGTACTTAGTACTTATCACATGCTTCTACTCAGTTATATATATTTTTCATTGACAAACTATTGTTTAAAATTATTAAAAAATTAAAAATGAAGTGTTAAAAATATTTGCTTCTATATCATTGGGCATAGTAATGATAGTTTAAAATGCTTTCCTGTTAATCCCAATTCCTAGGTCATTTTAGGGTTTATTTCTATCGATGGTATTTTCTCTTGAGAATGGATTAGGTTTCTCTATTTGTAGATTAAATAATTTTGTAATCAAACCTCGGACATTGCAATTATTATATTTTGAGCAGGTAATTAATATATTACTCTAAAAGGTCTTCATTTTTGGTTCTGAAAAAAATGTTAATATCATTGATCCTGAACTGAAAAATCTCTTTGGAAGTCTTTCAAATTTTAGTACACTTTTGAACCTTTTCCCTTTGCTTTCTGACAATGATGGTTTCAAGGAATTCTCTAGTTCTTCAGAAAAAATAATATGGTTTATTTTGGAGTTTTATTGATTTAGTGGCCTATTTTCATGATTAAGTATGTGTAAGTAAAACATATTCTATGCTCCCTTCTCTTCAGAATATTTCTGCCTTTTATTATCCAGTAAATTTAAATCACTCTCTAATGCTGTTTCCTCATATTTATTTAGCCTATAGTTATCTGTAGGGTAACTCTCTTAGTTGGAGCTTTTTCAGTCACTCCAGAAGCATAACACTATTATATTAAATTTTGGATAGCTTATACTTACAGGTAATGGCACTCAAGTGTTAATGTATACTAACAATTTTACTACTAGAAATACATGTTATCACTAGAGTATAGGTGAGTCACATTTAACCATAATATATGTGTATAGTAGTCTAGTATTAGGCCATCATTTGTATCACTTGTCACTTGTCATCCCATTGCTCAACGATTTGCTCTAGCGGGTGCCAGTAATGTTTCCATTTATCCCTGTTGCATGCTAGTGTAGCCCAGTGGCACCTGCGGCCAGACATTCTTTTGGCATCCTGTGGAATCCAGTTGGTAATAGCTCTAGTCAAGCGGTCATCTCCAAATCACATTACTTGTCTGGCTCACCTGATTTTCCACGCCTTGGCAAATGAGAGTGTCCCTGATTCTCGATCATTGACAGAGGTTGGAACTGAGGATTCTCTCACTTGAGTGAAACATGATACTCCAAGCATAGCTCTTAAATTCCTCTTTGGGAGACCCAAGTAGCATTCTCATCCTGTTTTGGTAGGGCCCAGGTCTCTGAGGTGTATGTTAGTGCAGGAAGAATGATGGAGTCGAAAAACTGTGCCTGGAGCTGGAAGTTATTCATCCTCTTAACAACTTCTTTGACACTTTTGAAGGCATCCCACGCTGCTCTCTTCCTCCTGCACAGCTAGGTAACATAACTGCTGCATTCAAAGATGTTCATTTTGTTGAGAGCAAATGGAACGTCAGAACTAGTCCATTTCTCATGAACATTGTCTTTGTGGGATTCAGCTGCAGTCCAACCTTTCCACACTTCACGGTTGTAGTCGGCCAGCATTCATGCCACTTGGCTGATATTTGGTGTTATTAGAATGATGTCATCAGTGAAGCGGAGGTGGTATAGTTGCTGACTGTCTATCTTCACTCCCATTCCTTCCCATTCCAGTCATTGCATGATGTCCTTGAGGGTGGCACTGAAGAGTTACGGTGAAATGGTGTCACCCTGCCGAACCAGTCTTTTATGTCGATGATCACTTCCTTGTAGAATGGTGAGATCCTGGTGGTGGATCTGTTATACAGCTCACGGAGGATCCTGATGTACTGAGTTTGAACACCCTGTTTTGATAGGGCTTCTGTCTCAACAGAATCAAAGGCCAGTGGCATTTTAAAATTTTTAAAAATTTTATTGAATCACCTTGAGATACAATCTTTCATGTTTGGGTTACAGTCACACACTGATCAAACACCCATCCCTCTACCAGTGCACATTCCCCACCACCAATATTCCCAGTATTCCTCCCCTTTCCTGCCCTCCCCCTGCCTCCATGGAAGACAATATTCACCATACTCTCTCTCCTTTTGGGCATTATGGTTTGCAATACAGATACTGAGAGGCCATCATGTTTGGTCCATTATCTACTTTTCGCATACCCAAGGACAGTAGATACAAGACCAGAAAGACTGATCCATCGCTGAAAGCCTGCCTCATGAATGGAGGTGAGAAGGCAGCTGGAATAGAGAAGGAATCACTAAGACAATGATGGCTGGAGGAATCGGTCAGAATGGGAGATGTGTTCAGAGCGGCATCTTGAGATCTCTCGAAACCTCAATGAGCTTGGTCACCATATGGATATAGTCAATCATGCTGAATCCTTTTTAGAACCCAGCTTGCTTGCATGATTGTCCTTCATCTAGTGTTCTGCCTATTCTATTCAGGATGACTCCAGTGAACAACTTGTAGATGACAGACAACAGGCAGATTGGGTGATAGTTGCTGATGTCATGGATATATCCCTTCTTGTACAACAGAATGGTCTTGCTGGTTTTCCATTGGGACGGAACCTTGCATTCAGACAGTGTGTAAGAGCCGAGACAGCGTATTGACGAGTACTGGAAGCAGATTCTTCAGGTGTTCGGGTCTGACCTTGTCTGGACTGGACTGGGTGCTGTATGCTTCTTTACCGATGAAATGGCATGTCGGGTTTCAGGGGGGAGAACGCTGGGAACGACACATTCTACATCCTGAGGAATTTGGCATGTGGGAAGGTGGACATGGCTGTCAAAGAGATCTGAATATAAGTTGTGGATAATCTTTTCCATTGCCCTTCTGGAAGATGTGATAAATCCATCAGGACGTCAGAGGGCAGTCATCTTGATCTTATAGTTGGCAAAGGACAAGCAGGTGTTGTGAATACTTTTCCTGGCTTCTGTTGCATTGGCCAACACTGCTGCTCTTCTCTCTTTGAGGTCTTCCTTTATCGCTTCTCTGCACAGCTTGCGAGCTTGGATGTTAGCTTGTGGTTGTCTGAGGCTCTCGCCAAACCATGTTGGTGAATGAGCTTGAGAGTTTCAGAAGACAGGCATCTTTTTGTCTTTCTCTCTCGATGTTCCTTGCACAATCATGGAGGTGCTGAAATAGTCGATCATATTCCTTGTCGATGTTGTCAATGACGGTATCTTCCCATATTGCTGCAATAGTGCCAAAGAGCTCCCAGTTGGTGGTTGTGTTAGGAGTTCTCTTCTTAAACTTTGCAGTCCTTTCTCCCCACTCTGTGAAGTAGAATTTCGCATGAAGGAGATGGTGGTCTGACCCTGTTAGGAATTTTGGGACAACAGTGACATTTTTCAGGCAAAACCATTGATTGAATATGTTGTGGTCAATTTTGTTGTGCAACTATTCACCAGGAGACTTCCATGTCCAACATTTAGATTCAGCCTTCTGAAATTGCGAGTTACCATGGATGGTCTTGGTTGACATGATGAACTCAGACAGTCTCTCACCCTGTTTGTTTCATTCTAGGCTGTGGGTACTGATGTGGAGTTCTTCAGGCGACCTTCTCGGTCCTATCTTGGTACTAAAGTCACCGACAATGACCTTGGAGAAGGTGTGGTCTTCTTTGTAGAACTTCTCCAGCCCTATGTAGAACTTTTCAATTTCTTCTTCGTCATAGTTGGATGTTGGTGCATAGACCACGAAGATGGAAACTGCCAACAATGAACCACATCTATTCAAACATAAGTGTCCGATTCATGTTATTAGGCATTCGAATGAATCAATGCTCATGGCCAAGTTTGTGTTGAGGAGGACACCAACACTACTGACGCCTCTACTGTCACATGTTCCGAGGAACAGATCTTCTCCAGTGTTGAAAATGGCATGATGTAATCGATGCCATCTCACGTTGGTAAATTCGATGACATCATACTTGATCTTCTATGCTTGCACCATCAGGTCCTCAATGGATGCTTCTGCTGCTAGCATATGTGCATTAAAAGTGCAGACAATCATTTTAGTCCTTCTTCATTTTGGCAGCCTAGTTCGACCCTGAGATTTTATTAGCCTCTCCTTGCTCATCCTTCTCAACGCTGCCGTATTGGGGGCTCTTCCAGGGTCAGGGGAATGAGGTCCATTTTTGTTACTGTTTTTGGCACATTGAATATGCCATGGGTAGCTTGCCAGACTCTGTCGTGCGGGTAGAATACCCTCGGTGGCTTGCTGTGCTCTCTGAGAGGGATGGAGGCTTTTGGGATGGCCTCTAATCACCCTTACAGGTGCTCCCAGTCTACCAAACGCAAGATTTTGGTTGACTGGCATGTTGTAACAATCTGCATGCTGATAAACACGCCATATGATGAGGCGGTGAACCATGGAGGGGGATTAGGCCAGCAGAGAGCAAAATATCAACATATTTATCATTATCAATTCCATGGTTAATAAAACATCACTATAGATTAAATTGATGTTATTTTTTTAAGGTAACAGTATATGATAATTATAAAGTAAGAATGGAAGAAATAGAACCATGCTGAACTCAAAGCAATGCTGGTGATCCTACAGACACAAACATTTTTTTCTTATACATTGCAAATATTTCAATCATCTACTTGAGCTATAGTAAGAACTGTGCCACATGGGGTAAATATTTTGAGAAAAATCAGGCTTCTATGAAGAAAAAGTCATTTGTATATTTTGAGATAGTAGTAGTATGTTAATTCTCATTTTTAATAATATATTTTATAATTGTCAATACCTTATCAGATAGCTTATTAGTTAAGTTGAAGTTATATGGAGTTGCATACCTTTAAGAACTAAAACACAGGGCTGGGGAGATGGTGCAAAGGGCTGCAGTATATGCTTTGCATATACTGTTTGATCTCTGGCACTATGTAGTTCTCTGAGCACTGCTGGGAATGATCTCTTAGTACAGAGTAGTTGGGTATGGTTCCAAACCAAGAGGAAAAAATAGAAAGGAAGTACAGAAAAATAAGTGCCTTCTGAAGTCGTTAGAGGAGATAATCTTTTGGTTACTAGCCTGTCTTTATCTTGGACAATTCCAGGCCTTTTATTTGCTTACTTTTTTTGCGGGGGGAGTCACACCTGGCGATGTACAGAGGTTACTCCTGGCTCTGCACTCAGGAATCACTCCTGGAGGTGCTCAAGGGAGCATATGGGATCCTGGGAATCGAACCCGGGTCGACCGTGTGCAAGGCACACGTCCTACCCGCTGTGCTATCACTCCAGCCCCTATTTGCTTACGGTTTTATATATTCCCAGCTCCTGGCTGAAGGAGTTGAGATCAGTCATGTGACTGCTTGCACTCATAGAGCTGTGAAGATCTGAATGGGGTCGGACATATTTTGTTCTAGTCCTTAAAACTAAATCTCTTTTGGTCTGGCTTATGCTAATTTACAGTAAAATTAGGCAAAGCAGACACAGACAAAGGGAAGAGAAAGTGACTCTCTCTTGACAAAGAGAAGCTTTGCATGGACTCCATAGTTAATTGCATATTTACATCTAAACTCATCACGCAGCTGTGTGAACTTAACAAGTGACTTCATCTTGCTTTGCCTCCTTTTCTCATCTGCCACAGGGGGATGGTAATAAGAGGCTCTATCTAGGGAGTCCATTTTAGGATTGAATGACAGAATGCCTGTAAAGCACAGTTTCATAAAACTCAAGACACAGGCCACTTTAGGATTGCTTCCTTGCAAGACACTCCAGTTATTTGGCATGGCGTCTGGTACATGGTAAGTGCCTGATAAATATTTGATAATAAAATCAATGAAAAAAATAGGACAGTGCCCAAAACATAAATTTTACAATAAATGATGCTCCCTCCCTTTCCAACTAACTGGTGATGTAGAAGGAGGGATAGAATTTTGGCTGGCACTGGTTGGATTCAGTGACAGATGTGAGAAGAAGCTGGCTATCATTCAAAACACAAAGTGGTAAGCAGCTGGCAATTGATATCAAGAGTGAGACAGATCCAGACCTGGATCCAGACCGGGGTTGGCTCCAGGCAATGTTATGATAAATGTTCATCATTATTATTTTTATTGCACCTTGCATGAATTTATTCCACATCCTTCAAAGCATTTTTATACCTCTGATTTTGCCTGGTTTTAAGACACTTCTAAAAGAAAGACTTATCATTTCATGGATGCTAAATATGTATTAAGTGCTATATGTATGTGTATGTATATACATTTGTATGCATATATGCATGCACGTGTATTAACAAATTTAGAAATTATTTTTCCTCATGAATTCTGACTTGTAAGATTGTGATAAGTCCTTAGCATTAATCAAAAAGTAGTGTATTTTTTCCTTCCTGCTTGATCATTCTTGCTTGACCCTAAAGATATAATCCTGTCAGAGAAAATGATTTTCAGGACCAAAATGTTTATAGGAGAAAGATAAATACATTCATTTAATATTATATCTATTATATCAGACTCACAGTAAATGTTTAATGCATAATTATAATTATTTAATTTATAAACGCACAGTGGGTAGGGCGTTCGTCTTGCACTTGGCTGACATCGGTTCGATTGCTTCCTTCCTCTCAGATAGGCCAGCAAGCTACCAAGAATATCACGCCCACCTGGCAGAGCCTGGCAAGCTACTCATGGTGTATTTGGTATGCCAAAAACAGTAACAACAAGTCTCACAATGGAGACATTACTGGTGCCCGCTCAAGCAAATCGATGAACAACGGGTTGACAGTGCTACAGTGCAGTGCTACAGGATTATTTTATAATTATTTCAAATTACTTGGTAATTATTTATAATTAGTCAAAATGATCTAATAAGAAGGTTTAGGTCAAGAAAATGACTGGTCATTGTTGGGATTTTTGAAATTCAGTTTCTTATAGGTGGGGAGAATTGAAGATACATAAATATTAATAGAAAATCACAGAGCATATTCTTTGAAGGCCATTGGTTGAAATAAAACTAGTCTTGTGATAAGTCATCTTTCTTCATGGAATCCAATGGATTGTTTAAGAAGGTGTTAGACAAAGTTTTAAAGGCTTTTATAAAAAAGGTTTCCAGATACTTGGATTCTGATTTCAAGAGTGGAAGAACTACATGAATGAAGCCCAGAAGTCTGAGAGCAGGTGAGGGCATTCACAGTCATTTATGAGGAGAAACATGAGAGTTTTTGTTGGTTTCAAGAATCTACTTCAATTTGACACGTGAAGAAGGGTGATGTTCAATGGTTTAAGCATGAAATAGATTCAAAGCTTATTATGTTTGTTAAATATAAATATATTCAATATTAATATATTGTCCATTATTATATTCTTTGACATCTTTAAAAGGAAATTTATAATCTGTGAACCTAAATGTGTCTCTTCAGTTTCTTCCTTCCCCGTTATAAAATGAACATATTTGTATTTAAAATATAGAATGTTCTCTGGACATCATGTCTACATAAAAACAAGCATGCCAGAGCTGACGAAATGACTCAAAAGATGGGAGCACAGGCTTTGCATGGAGGAGCCTTGGGTTTGTTTCCTGGTACCGCATGTTTCCCCTGAGCACCTCTAGAAGCCAACCCCAAAACACTACCAGATGTGGCATCCAAACTAAAATAAATAACTAAATATACCATATATTTGTTTTTAAATATAAATGAATAAACCAAAATAAATATCAAGCACACACCCACCTGACTATGGGAAGCATAGCCATTACAAAGACTTGGGAGCCCATGATTGAAATGTTAAACAGCAAAAGTCTTCCATTCTTGTAGAAAGCAAATCCAGTGTGGGGCAACTTTGGATAATTTAATGCAAATTAGTCATTGGAATCAAAATGGGTTGTAATACAGTCTGCAGTATAAAGCTATGGTTCCCAAGCCTGCATATACAGCAGAATTACCAGGGAATTTATAAAAAAAGGGACTGGAGTGATAGCACAGCAGGTAGAGCATTTGCCTTGCATGAGGCTGACCTGGGTTTGATTCCTCTGTCCCTCTCGAAGAGCCCAGCAAGATACCAAGAGTATCCCACCTGCATGGCAGAGCCTGGCAAGCTACCTGTGGCATATTCTATATGCCAAAAACAGTAACAACAAGTCTCACAATGGAGATGTTACTGGTGCCTGCTAGAGCAAATTGATGTACAATGAGATGACAGTGCTATGGTGCTTATAAAAAAGACAGATGCTGGGGCTGGATCGATAGCACAGCGGGTAGGGAGTTTGCCTTGCACGCAGCCGACCCGGGTTCGATCCCCGGCATCCCATACGGTCCCCCAAGCACTGCCAGGCTTTGCATTTCTGAGTGCAAAGCCAGGAGTAACCCCTGAGCATCGCTGGGTGTGACCCAAAAAGCAAAAAAAAAAAAAAAAAAAGACAGATGCTTATGAGTTTGGTGTAGTAATTATGTACACATGCAACCATTATTGATAGTATTGTAAACACAGTAAAATCAATGAAAAGTTTCAAGAATGAAAATAAAAACAGTTTTAAAGAAAAAGATGTAAAAGACAGATATTAGATCTCAGTCACTACATTCATATCTCTTGGGTTGAGGGACTCCTAAACTTGTACTTTGAATTTCCTATTAATCTGAATCATGGAAGGGAAATGATAAGATAGAACAGGGACCTAATTTCTACTAGAGTTTTCTGAAGTGTGATCTTCAGTTCAGCAGCCACTGAGTCTTGACTTGGAGGGGTGAGAGTAGGAAGTGAGGATCCTCCCTATCTGCATATTACATTACAGATTCCCAGACATCACTCTAGTCCTAGTGAATTTGTGCTTATAAGAGGCAATGTCTCCCAAGCCGTCCTTAAGAAGCCCAGGGGCCTTTCCTGGTGATTTTCAGCCAACTAGGCTAGTGGTTTGATGTGAAGTCCTGAGAATATGGTGCTGCTAAAGATAGGGACTGCCCAGGCCTGCCCTGCAGTGCGTAGGGCTCTCCAGGGTTGTGGTAGGTAATGCTTAGAACACCCTATGGTCCCTGGGTAGAACTGGAGTTGACTATGTGAAAGGCATTTGTCCTAACTTCTGTACCATTCTTCTGGATTCTGAACCTGTATTTCTAACAATACCTCAGACAACTTTATTCAGTAAGATCTTTGTTTTCTTCAGAACAGTTTCAGGTTCAGAGAAAAACTGAGAGGAAGTTACAGAGATTTCCCACGCCATTCCTGCCTCTATTTCTACAGAGCCTCTTCTGTTATCTATATCCCTTAAAAGAGTAGCACTACTTTTTTTTTTTTACAGCTAATGAAACTTTGTCAGCACAGTACAAGTGCCAAAGTTTACAGTCTATAGTTAACATTTAGACTCACTGCAAATATCACTGAAATTTGTATCCATCATTATGGTATCCTATAAACTATTTTCATATAAAATAATCCTTTGTGTTCTGTTATTTTGTGATTCATCCCTTGCTTCCAATTCCCAGATACTACTAATATTGCTATCATAATAGTTTTGTGTGTGTGTGTGTGTGACACCCAGTTATGCTCAAGGATTGTTCCTAGTGCTATGCTCAGTGAGGATCACTTCTGTGGGTGCTCAGGGGACCATGAATTGCCAGGAATCAAACCTGGGTCAACTGTGTGACATGCAAGACCTTGCCTGCTGGACTATTTCTTCAGCTTCCATAGATTTTCCATTTTTCCAGAATATTATATATTTGGAATCTCACACTAAGTTGTCTTTTCCAGGTTGACTTCTTTTACTAAGTAATATTTAAGAACCCTTTGGAAGCCAGAGTGACAGTAAGTGATGTATAGTGGATAGAGTATTTGGCTTTCAAGAGGCCAACCCAGATTCGATCCCCACATATGGCTCTGCTAGGAGTGATTCCTGAGCCCAAACAGGAGTAAACCCTGAGCACTGTGATGTGTGACCTGTTCCCCACAACAAAAATTACCTCAATGTCTTTTCTTACCTTGATAGTTTAGTAACAGGCTAATATGTCATTTGCTGGATGCATTGCAGAATATTTATCTTTGCATTTACTTATTGAAGGACATCATGGTTGCTTTAGAGTTTTGGAAATTTGAATAAAACTGCTATAAATATCCATGCACAGATTTCTGCATAGATAGCTTCAAGAGCCTCTCATAGATATTCATTCCCAACAACCCTGTTAAGTAGGTTTATTGCAAAGTTATATGTAAAAATTAAATATGCAGAAAACATAGTTGATATAGAAACCTTATTTCCTATGGTTATAAACCATCTTTTCATGTGATTATTTATTGTCTGTATATCTTTGGTGAGGTATCTGCTAAGGTCTTTCATTCCCTTTTTGATCATATGGTTTTATTCCTGTTTTGAATTTCAGAGCTCTTTGCATTATTTTAGATTTGGTTCTTTATGGGATATGTTTTTGCACAATTTTCTCCCAGCCTGAGCCTATCTTCTTATACTCTTCATCATATGATTCTTATTGTCAGAAAAAGAGAGTACATTTTGTTGTAGACTCTCCTGTGAAAGTACCATAGATGGAGGACATTCAAATTACTTGAATAGATCCTAATGGCCAATTGGGTAGAAAATGTCTCAACCAGAGAAATAGCAAAAGAGTGATAGAGCACTGAAAAATGACTAAATCTTGGCTAAGCTGCTTGGCAATTTATCACTATTATCTCATTTTTTCCCTTGATAAACATGTTATAAAATATATATTAGAACACAAATTATAGATGACCTTATGTGAGGTTCCAGAGTTAGAAAAAGTGGAATCAAGCTAGAAACTTGGGTCTGATTCATGTCAGAGCTTCATGCTGATTAGGCCATGTCAAATTGCCAGTAAAATGACATGGTACAAAAAAAATGACATGGTACTATGCAAATCAAGAGAACAAAAGTTAAACTATATTCCCATAGTATCTATTTTTGTGATGTTAGCCTTTTTTCTGGACCTCATGCTTTAGGGACCAAGTGCTCTGGACTGACATGATTCCTTTATACAACAACCTCCTGTCTTCAATAACTAATATCAGATATAGGACTCCAGGGAGAATATGTAGGAGCTGACCCTGGTATCTGGGGTGCACGTGTTCTATTCTAAATAAATCTTCTGAAGTCAATATTTACATGTTTAGAAAAAAGAGAATTCCATTTTCTTCCTATGTGAGGGCAATCTGAGAAAGAAATCCAGTGTGTGGAAAACCTATTGGCATTATTTATTTGCTTTTATAATTTAGAATGCTCCCAGTCACCTGCCCTCGAAGCAGGGTCATATATATTAACACCAACAGACTCTCAGGAGACTATTCAGTGAAACTAGAAAAATAAAAAATGATCTCACATTTGCTAGGGCTATTTGCCCTCTACATTCCTGGATAAATGGTGTCTAACCCCTGGGACCCTCTGTGTATCAGTAAAAGGCAGGGACCTTTTATTCCCCATTTGATGCCTGCTCCATTTATAACAAAGGCTGCCACACTCTAGAACCAAACACCGCAGGGAAATGTTAGCAGTGGGTTCAAGACTTCCAGGAGTTTTCTGTGAGCTTTTCAAGTCCTCCATACCTCTTATCACAGGATCCTCAAAGGCCAGGGGGTGACTGGAGACATGACCTTGTCTGAATACTCTCGTGTTCTTCAATGGGACTAATGTTCATGATTGATGTCCCCTCCCTTCCTCTGTGCTCATTCTCATGACCCCTCAGAATGAGCATTCATATTCCAAGTTTTCATGAAATCTTTGACTTACACTTCCACTCCTTGCATTCTGGCTTCTTTAGTGGTGCCTCTTCCAACTCCTCTTCTTTCTCCTCCTCCAGTTCTTCCTGCGGCCAGAGTGCTGACATAGCCATCAGATGGTGATTGGCTTTGTTGGTCTGGCTACTGCCTCCCAGGTCCCTGCCCGCTGGAGGAGTAGAAGCTCAAGGGTTTCTGTAAAGATTCTGAAGACCATGAACCATCTTGCCAGGAGTAATCCTTATTTACCTCCTCTTTCCAGTCTAATAAAGAGTGTTACCTTTCACTTGCAAAAGTGCTTCTCCTTTGTGCTCAAATCATATCATCTCCCCTTACATAATGTTCTCATTTCTTTGTTGAAAAGACACAGAATGACACATCAGAAACAATCCCCCAAAAACCAAACACAAAATAACCTAACTCTGGGAAATTTTCATGTGTTTGGAGCTTTTCCAAACTCTGCTGCTGCTCCTCGCATCATCCTAGGGCAATCCAGGAAGGAATAAATGAGGAAGGTCACATTGTTCAGTTTGCTCACGTGTTTTCTCCCCTGATCTGAGTTAATCTGAATGGTAAATTCGCCCTTAGCCAGCACACCATAGAGGCCGCTCTTCCCACCACGACTTGATCATGAATGACTCTGTAACTGTATATCTCATGGTGATTTAATAAAAACAAACGAACAAAAACAAACAAAACACTATGAAGTCAAGTTAATTGTAGGAGAAAAGGAGACCCACTTATCCTTTATGTTCTCAAACCAGGCCTTTTATTTCTCTGACCAGTGTACAATTTCCCTTTCCCATTGTCTGATGGCCTCTTTTAACTTATCAATCCTCTAGCTCAGTTTTAAATAGAGAAGTAAGCTTTAAAATGATAGAAAATGCTGTAGCATAAAATAAGCATTTCAGAGGTCTGGATGTAATAAATATTTGGAACAGAAGCATTCCAAGGTAACAAGAGGAGAGACAGCACATGAGAAGAATGTCTATTGGAGTTTACAAGTGATGGTGATTTTATTCAGAACCAAGGGAGAACGGGGGTTGTCCAGCGCGAAGGGGAAGGCTGGAGGGGAATCTCTGAAAGTCTCTGTTTGCTATCATTATCTTTGAGATGTTTTTAGTTTTAGTGGAAGCTTCTGTGTTTCAGACACTACTGGAAACGTGTTCTCCCATCTTGGGCCCAAATAAAGGCTTCCTCTCTGAAGCAGCCAGATTCTGGGTTTGGAATAAATGGTAAGCCTTGGAGCAATCACATGTCCTCTGCTAGGAATGCATTCCTGGGGATTTGTGGTCTCCCATCTGGGCTGCAGGTGATGGTGTGGGATTTGATCAGAGAGGGGGCCAAGGCCCAGGAGGGGAGTAGAGTCCTAGATTCAGCAGAAGCTTTAGCTGGATTAATACAAGGGCTGTAGTTATGGTCAAAAAGGGGAATTTTTAGGTTCCAAAGACAGCACACTTAGTGCTGAGAGCAGGTAGTCAGTGTCTACATGAAAACAGAGGAGTTCCAGAGTCAGGAGGCCAGAGGCAATAGAAAACATCTTTAACAGCAAAAGACCAGACGAGCTATGCCCACGTATGCAGATAAGAACAAGGATGGAGGAGAAAAGTTGATCAGAATGAGAAATACCTTGGCAGGAAACTATGTGATCAGCACTTAGGGAAAGAGCAGAATTGTTACCCCTCAAATTAAGGAAGGAACTTGGAAATGAGAGCAGGGAACTATGACATTCTAGACCCTGATCAGGAGGGGTGGCTCAGGTATGTTGGCTCTGGGTTCAAGTCTTAGCTGTTCTACCAATGTCTTTTTTGGTTTGTTTTTTTTTAAGTTTTTGGCTCACACCAGCGATGCACAGGGCTTACTCCTGGCCCTGCACTCAGGAATTACTCCTGGCGGTTCTTGGGGGACCATATGGGATGCTGGAAATTGAACCTGGGTAGGTCGCATGCAAGGTAAATGCCCTACCTGCTGTGCTATCACTCCAGCCCCTCCACCAACTTCTTATATGTGTTGGAACATGCTACATTCTGCCTCCATTAAATTAAAAAAAAAAACCAAAACACCATCAGGGGCTAGAAAAAGTAGGACATTTGTCTTTCATGTGGTAGAATGAGGTTGGTTGACCTGATATGGTCTTGCATCCTTTATGGTCCCCTGAGATCACTTGAAGTGATCCCTGAATGCAGAGCTAGGAGTAAGCCCCAAGCACTGCCTGGCATGGCCCCCAAATAAAGAAAAGGCAAAAGTGTAGAATAATGTTGAACTATAAGAGTATAAATGCTAATATGTTAATGTTAATTATAGCATGCTCATCACCAAAGCATCAAATCATTCCAGAACTGTTGATAGAATCCTCCATTTCATTTTGTCATCAGAGTTCAAGGATCTGATTCACTGGACATTGTCTGCTCCATCACTTTGCTTCTTCATTATCATACAAGAGAGCATTTGGTTGTTTTTCACTTGACTTACCACACTCAACATGAAACTTTTAAGTTCCAGCCATGTGGTAGCAAAAAGATTGAATATTTCCTAATGACAAAATAGTGTTCTCTTGTGTATGTATCCCACAATTTCTGTAGTCATTCATCTGCCATTAGACAATTGGGATGTTTTCAGATATTGACTATTATAATAGTGCCATAATCTGTCCCAGTTTTTTTATTCGGTTAAAAAAACGGGGCCTTTGATCTGGTGATCTAATATGTAATAGGATAAATATGCACATATGCTGGCATCGGAAGCATCCATCAAGGACCTAATGGTACAAGCATAGAAGATCAAGTACGACATCATTGGTCTGATCAAGACAAGAAGGCAATGATCACATCACGCCATTTCGACACTGGAGAAGAACTGTGGCAGTAGAGGCATTAGTAGTGTCAGTGTCTTCATCAACACGAACTTGGCCATGAACATTGATTCATTTGAAGCCTAACAACCCAAATCAGATGATTACACTTGAGTAGATATGGCTCATTGCCGGCTGATGAAGTTTCTATCTTCGTCATGTACCACCAACATCCAATTATAATGAAGAAGAAATTGAGAAGTTCTACATGGAGCTGGAGAAGTTCTATAATGAAGGCTACACCTTCTACAAGATCATTGTCAGTGATTTTAATGCTAAGATAGGACCGAGAAGGTTGCCCGAAGAACTCTACATCAGAACCCATGGCCTAGAATGGAACAATCAGGGTGAAAGACTGAGTTCATCATGTCAACCAAGACCATCCATGGTAACTCACAATTCCAGAAGACCTAATCTTAAGATGACTGCCCTCCGATGTTCTGATGGATCTATCACATCTTCCAGAAGTGCAATGGAGAGGAATATTCACAACTTCTACTCAGATCTCATCGATTGCCACGTCCACCTGCCCACAAACCAAATTCCGCAGGATGGATACGTAGTTCCCAACATTCTCCCTTCCGAAATACTTTTAGGTAAAGATGCATACAGCACCCAGTCCAGACAAGGTCAGACCCAAACACCTGAAGAATCTGATGCCATTACTCATCAATACACTGGCTCAGCTCTTCACATGCTACCTGTATAAATGCAAGGTTCCATTCCAGTGGAAAACCCAGTAGGACCATTCTGTTGTACAAGAAGGGAGACATCCACGACATCAGCAACTATCACCCAATCTGCCTGTTGTCCATCGTCTAAAAGTTGTTCACTCGATCATCCTGAATAGAATAGGCAGAACACTAGATGGATGAAGGACAACCATGTGAGCAAGCCAGGTTCTGAAAAAGATTCAGTATGATTGAGCATATCCACACAGTGACCAAGTTCATTGAAGTTTTGTGAGAGTTCAAGATGCCGCTCTGTCTAATGTCCATCGATTTAAAGGAAGCCTTGATTCTGTTGAGACTGAAGCGGTCATCAAAGCTCTAGCCAAACAAGGCATTCAAACTCATCACATCAGGATACTTGGTGAGCTGTATTATGGATTTACCACCAGAATCTCACCATTCTACAAGGAAGTGATCATCGATATAAAGAGAGGAGTTCAGCAGGGTGATACCATTTCACCGAAACTCTTCAGTGCCACCCTTGAGAACATCATGCCATGACTGGAATGGGAAGGAATGGGAGTGAATATAGATGGTCAGCAACTATACCACCTCCATTTTGCTAACGACATCGTTCTAATAACACCAAACATTAACCAAGCGGCACAAATGCAACTGAATCTTACCAACACAATGTTCATAAAAAACTAACTAGTCCCTGACGTTCTATTTGCTCTCAGTGGAACAAATATTTCTGAATGTTCTAGCTATGTGTACCTGGGTTGAGAACTCAAAATGAGGAATGACTTGGTGCCAGAACTGCACAGGAGGAAGAGAGCAGCGTGGATCACCTTCAAGAGCATTGGAGAAGTTGTTAAGAGGATGAAGAACTTCCAGCTCCGGACACATCTTTTCAACTCCACCATTTTTCCTGCACTAACATATGCCTCAGAGACCTGGGCCCTATGAAAACAGGATGAGAATGCTATTCGGGTATCCCAAAGATGAATTGAAAGAGCTATGCTTGGAATATCACATCTCACTCAAGTGAGAGAAGGAATCCAGGGTTCCGACCTCTGTCGATGATCAAGAATCAGGGACGCTGTCTTGTTTGCCAAGACACTGAAAATCAAATAGGCTGGACATGCAATGCAATTTACACTAGAGCTGTTACTGACTGGATTCCACGGGACATCAAAAGACCGTGTGGCGCCCACCTATGAGATGGTCAGACTTCTTCGTCAAAACCCTGAATGAATGGTTTGAGGCTCTTCGTATTTATGGAGCGAGCAGATACCACTGGGCTACATTAGCATGCGACAGGGACGAATGGAGACGTTACTGGCTCCCGCTTGAGCAAATCAAAGATCAATGGGATGAGAAATGACAAGTACCAATGAAACAAAAGTTTAAATTAATTGACTGACAACAACTCAGTTCCTTTGTTACACTAGTCAAAGATCAAGTGATGAATAGCGCCAAATGCTAAGTAGCTGCTATATTAAATAGGACAGAAGTAGAAAATTCTGTCCTATTTAGATGCATCTTAAGAACTAGTTTGACAATATGAACAGTCCTTCAAAAACTAGAAATTGAGCTCCCATATGACCCTGCAATACCACTTCTGGGAATATATCCCGAGGATGCAAAAAAGCACGGTAGAAATGACATCTGTAGCTACATATTCATTGCAGCACTGTTCACAATAGCCAAAATCTGAAAACAATCCGAGTGCCCTAAAACAGATGACTGGTTAAAGAAACTTTGGTACTTCTACACAATGGAATACTATGCAGCTGTTAGGAGAGATGAAGTCATGAAATTTGCTTATAAATGGATAAACATGGAGAGTATCATGCTAAGTGAAATGAGTCAGAAAGAGAGGGACAGACATAGAGGGACCGCACTCATCTGTGGAGTATAAAATAACATCACATGAGGCTGACACCCAAGGACAGTAGATACAAGGGCCAGGGAGATTGCCTCATAGCTGAAAGCCTGCTTCATGAGCAGAGGGGAGAAGGCAGATGGAATAGAGAAGGGACCACTAGAAAATGATGGCTGGAGGAACCAGTTGGGATGGGAGATGCACGTCAAAAGTAGATAATGGACCAAACATGATGACCTCTCAGTGTCTGTGTTGCAAGCTATAATGCCCAAAAGTAGAGAGAGAGTATGGGGAATATTGTCTGCCATGGAGGCAGGAGGAGGGTGGGAAAGGGTGGGTATACCCGGGATATTGGTGGTGGGGAATGTGCACTGGTAGAGAGATTGTTGTTTGATCATTGTGAGCTTGTAGCCCAAACATGAAAGCTTGTAACTACCTCACGGTGATTCAATAAAATTAAAAAAAAAAAAACTAGTTTGAAATTCTCTGAAGTCATCTTGAGATTTTTGAAGCAAATGTCTGATGGAAACAAAGCTAGAAACCATTTATGCCTGTCCTGTTTTTACTCTCTGACCAATCTGCACTGAAGCTCTTGTTGGGCTAAGGAGACTTCTCAGGCTGAATCATATTCAAGGGTCTGTCTCTCCAATCCTTCTCGAACCTGTCATGTGATTCAGATATTGCTTTTCGGCAATGACCACTGCTTCCTGTCTTCCCTTTATCTTTGGGGGTATTGGTTGGGTACTCCCAATTTTTCTCAGAATTGACTCCTGGCTCTGTTCCTAGTGATCACATCTGGCTTTACACATCACTATATGTGATGTTAGGGATCAAAATCTGTATTGACCACATGCAAGGCAAGCAACTTCTCTTCTGTACTATCTCTCTTGTACTTCTCTTTAACGCTTAAAGAAATTTTCCTCCAAATTCTCTTCCTTACATTCCATCTTGACACCTGCAGAAAGGTTTTTCATGGGGACAGACAGAATCAACAAAGAATATGACAGTGAACTTCTTATGAGCTGAGAAGGCAGCCAGGCCCCATTTCTCTGAGTCCTCTACAGTTCTCTTCCCAGACACCAGATTCCTTGTCATACTCTATGCATTTTGATGACCCTTCACCTTTCTATTCTGTCTGTTGGCTCCTCCCACAGAATCTTGTATATTCTTCTGGGGAAGATTCTATAGTTCAGAGCTCAAGTTTGGCTTTTAGTTTCTGTCATGACCTTGATATCTGTGACCCCTCTTCCTCCATACTCCATCCTATCCCCTTACTCTGGTTAGAGTGATTCGACTTGGTACACCTGATTTTCATCTGACTCATCCCTAGATGTCTTGTAAAAAATAACATTTTAAAAAAATCAACTTGGTAGGTGGAGAAGACTGTTGATGCAATTCAGTGCAAGAAAGTGGGATGTTCCAACAGGTAAATTCAGAGTCCGGTTAACTTGCAGGAGGTGTAGGTCAGTGAGTGGGATTTATTGACGATTTCCCACTAGAGTGTGGAGTAGAGTTTTGGATAGAGATAAAATGTTCCTAAAGTGGCCAAGTGGCATCGTTCATTCATCTTCTCCCCACCCCCCTTTTTTTTAACATGCAATAAGTTTCTGTGCTAAGTCTCATCTTGACTGGCAATTGGAATGTGAATCAACAATCTCTGGCCCTTGTATTCATGTTTTAGGATTTAGACTTGGTAATGGATTTCAGGAATTTAATGTAAGTAAATGAACAATAAATTAGATGGTAATATCTTACTTAAACTGTGAACAAGAGATCATTGAAGATAAGATCTAGGAGTTACTCATACTCTCCTCTCTCAAAGATCTGGGAGAAAATCTGGGGTTCAAAACAGAGCTAACACTGACCCGCTAGATAGAAACTTTGCAGAGTTTATGTTGCTCTGGCCTCTATATGCACATTATAGAAGATTCACAGACGCACTCAGCGAGGCTTCTGACCACAATTCCTCATAGAGTAACAACCAGAGTTTGGAGACCTCTGTAATATATCCATCAACTATTGTTTTAAATATCCAGGACTTATTTAGAACAACTAATTTATCTTTCAGGCAGCTTGGAAAGGATCTCCAAATGTCTCCATGTACACAGACAAGTGTGCAATATGTATGTGACTCAAGATAGAGACCCAGATAGCAAGGTATGTAATGGGGAAATGCAATTTGTCATAAGTGTCCTACTGCTAGGGGACCTCTGCTTTACAAATTACTACAGTAAGAACCCAGACCTTCTGAGGTGATGTTCTCAATCACATGATCCAAGGCTGCTTTCTACCAGCCTGGACTCCATCCCAAAGGAAGGACAGAGAAAGGTAAGAACCTTTCCCTTTAAAGGAAAAACCCGTTCCTTTATATATTACATAAATCACTTTAGCTCTGACCCACCGACGACAATGTACTCCTGGTGGTGGGGGGATTCCTGGAAGAGGCCACGTTCCAAGGGAAAGTGAATTTATTCTAAGGGATAAGTGTCATTAGTCCTGTGTGCCCCTGAATTCACAGAGCATGGCTCATTTCCAGTACTACCCTATGTGGAGTTTTTAAAGCTTCTTTTGCCGTCAACATTTTCTGACTTTACTCTATTAATACATTTTTTCCCTCCCTGGATTGTAACTGTGTCTATTTGTATTTGTGAGTCTCTTGCCAAGTAAAAACTATTCATATCTATTATGCACCAAAGTTGGCACAAAATTGATGCTCAAAACACGGGCTATCTGGCTTGGTAAATGCCCAGTGAATAGATGAATAGATGAAATCCTTTAGAGATGAAAAGGTATGAAATCCCAGTATGAAAAGAAACATTCAGTTCAAGGAATTCCCCTGCTAGTCCCCTAGGCCTCCTCCTCCACTCAAGAACAGTCTGAACTTGCACATTAAGAAATATTCACATTCGGTATGATTGACCGAATGAATGGCTAAATAGGTGCACAGGCATGAGATGCAATGTTATTGTGTACAAAGGACACTGTGAATTTCTGCCTCTGGATTTTCTAAGCTCACTTCACTCCTCTGTGGATAGGAACTGGACAACCTTTCCTGGCCTAGTTATACCAAGTGGAAGTAACATCCTTTCCCACCCCCTGCCACATCAAAGGGGGCCCAGGAGCAGGGAGGAGTGTTATTGTGGCTTTTCACTTCAGGAAGCAAACATAATGATGCTATTCATTGCATTAACTGCAAAAAACTATCATTAAGTCTTTGAATGTCTTATAATCATGGGGAAGAGAACTAATACTTAGGAGCTTCAAATATGCCAGGCACTTAGTGGTCACCATCTCTTTTAATCTTCTCAGTGTTTCTATGAGAAAGGTAATTTGAATCCCCATTTTACAGATGGGGATCATCCCAGAGAGATAAAATAACTCGCTCAGTGGGGTGCTGGAGTTGAACGTAGGATTGCCTGTTTGGGAGCCCAGCTTTTAATCCGTGATAGAGAACAGACACCCCTCATATTCTTAGACTAGTTTGTAATGCATAAAGTACCTTCATAACACCGGTTCCTTTGGTTTGACAATTACCCTGTGAAGCGTGGGAGGCAGGGGTGTCTGTACCCATTTTCCAAACAATAGACAGAGATTCACATTGCTGCTCAGTGACAGTGAGAGCCAGGCCAAGTCAAGACTCTTATCTTGTTCCAAGTTGCTCTAAGCAAAGGTTATGTCGTTGGTTGGAATAGAGAAAAAAAAGATTATTTCTCAGATCCCAAGCCTGGTCATCATAGAGTCCAGGTGAGGCCCTTCTTGATTTTCCCAGGACTTTTCTGTTTATAGTCGGAAAGTCCCAAGTCTTGGGAATCCCTGATTCCTCTGGTCAGTTGGGAAACTGACTTTTATCAGGTAAAATTTGGTTTGAATTTTATAGAAATATTTTTTTTCTCAATATCATGTCAAAGAAACAGTGTCATAATAGTTCTAGATTTCTGGAGAGTAATATGATCATTACCCATTGAGTGAATTTCAGCAGCAGAGTTTAGAAACTTGTGCCCAACATCCCAGTATGACTGTACTTCTTCCTTCTCAGTCCATATCTTAGGGCCCAAGTCACTTTATGTCTCATCTATATGTTCAACCCTCTGTGAATCTCAGAATGTGTTGCCCATACACCACACAGAAAGCTTGTTCAAGTGCCGATTTCCTTGGCTCTTAAGATATGCTGATAATATGAGACTGAAACCCAAGGAAAGTCGAAACAAGGGCCAGGAATATTGCTTCATGATTGGTAGCCTGCCTCATGAGCTGGGGGAGAAGGCAGCTGGAGTAGAGAAGGGATCACTAAGAAAATGATGGGTAGAGAGATCGGTGGGGATGGGAGATGTGTGCTGAAAGTAGATAAAGGAAGAAACATGATAGCCTCTCAGTATCTATATTGCAAACTATAATGCCCCAAAGTAGAGAGAGAGTATGGAAGAAATTGTTTGCCATAGAGGCATGGGGAGGGTTGGAAAGGGGGGAGATACTGGGGAAATTGGTGATGGAAAATGGGAACTGGTGGAGCGATGGGTGTTTGTTCATTGTATGACTTAAACTCAAATATGAAAGCTTTGTAACTTTATGTAATGATGATTCAATAAAAGTTTTATTTAAAAAAAAATTTTTTTTTTGCTTTTTGGGTCACACCTGGCAATGCATAGGGGTTACTCCTGGCTCTGCACTCAGGAATTACCCCTGGCGGTGCTCAGGGGACCATAAGGGATGCTGGGAATTGAACCCGGGTCGGCCGCTTGCAAGGCAAACGCCCTACCCGCTGTACTATTGCTCCAGCCCCGATTCAATAAAAATTTTAAAATAATAATTAAAAAACGCTGATTCTATAGGTCTGGTGTAGCCTGTGAACTTGTAGCTTTAATAAAGTCCCAGGTGACACTACCGATATTGTAAGTTTGCACAACACACTTTGAATAGTATTTGACCAGCCCCGAGGTCCCTAACATGGGAGTACAAGACAACCTTCCAGCATGCGGGAAGAAAATCAAACATTTATATGTATATTGATGAAGTAAAAAAAACTTTTTCGTGTAATAAAGGATGAATTATATATGATCATACAATAGTTAATATTTATATTATTATACAACCATATAATAATGAATATTATATATGATCATAGAATAATTAATATATACATAATTTAAAAGTTAATAAACATAAATAATCAAAAGTATGTGACCAAAATATTTTTGAACAATTGGCTTTTCTCCAATAGGGTGAGATATGTGGCCTCCTGAGACCAGTATGGGTGTACATCTGAACCTGTACGCTAGGAACAGGTGAGTATTTTCAGTGGGCTACCCAGGTGATTATTGTGCATAATTGAATTTGAGAGTCTTGATCTAAATGCTGAAATTCAGTGGTTCTACAAGGTTCTCCAAGGGTATGCCCAAAGCTTTAACAGTAACGTCATCTTGGGAGATTGATTAGAAATGCAAATGCTCAGGTTCCTCCTTAGATTTCCTGCGTTGAGTACTCCTGGGGGTTCTCTCCAGATTGGCTAATCCACTCTGCAGTTTAACAAGTCCTCCAAGATATCTCGAAGATGGTATCACATTATTAACAATTTTTTGAAAAATGTTTAAGCATTCCCACACATAGCTCACTGCATTCCCACACATAGCTCACCTACGTAACTGTACCCAGAGGAGCGTTCTACTTTGGAGTAGTGGGGGACACCGATGAATAATGGTAAATCTTATAATGTCACAGTTTCTATCAATTTCTTTGTTTTTATTGGACTAGTGTTAGTTTATTGACTGTATATGTCACGAACACAGTTTTACACTGCTTCAAAATATGTCACCACCCTACGCCCATCAGGCAAGTACCAATATCCCTCCACCAGGCTCTGAGTCAGTTCTGTGAAGCCTGAATTCCCTGAATAAATAACTTCCAGATCACTTCCTCCTATCAATTCATGCCTACTCACCTAGGTCTTCAGGACAGTAGCATTGTAGCACTGTCCTCCCGTTGTTCATCAATTTGCTTGAGCAGGCACCAGTAAGTACTGGTAACATCTCCATTGTAAGACTTGTTACTATTTTTGGCATATCGATTATGCCCTGAGTAGCTTGCCAGGCTCTGCCATTTGGGTGGGATACTCTTGGTAGCTTGCCGGGCTCTCTGAGAGGGATGGAGGAATCAAACCCAGGTCGGCCGCATGCAAGGCAAATGCCCTACCCACTGTGCTATCGCTCCAGCCCTTCAGAACTGTAGCTTGGTAAAAAGTGAACTGTTTTTACTTTGCTGTGTCTTATCTTCTCTCACTTCTGTTTTGGGCTTGCTGCAATTAGCAAATCAAAAGACTGCCCAGTTGCATTTGAATTTTAGACAACTCACAGACTTTTTTAGTATAAGTACCAGGCAATCACATGGACATATTTATTCTATAGAGTACTCTTATTTGGTAGAAAGTTAAATTTAAATCCTACTTCAGATTATCTTTTTTTCTGCTTAAAACTGTCTTCCTCTTCATATCCTCCCATTCTGCCAAGCTCACCATCTCCATTGTGTGGCTTTTAAAGGTCTCCAGGCTAAGCAGTTGGGGTGGAGAAGGAACCACTATGACAAAGCCGGTTGGAAATGATCACTCTGGATAAGAAATGCATACTGAAAGGAGGTAAAAGAACAAACATGATAGCCTTTCAGCACCTGTATTGGAAACCATAATGCCCCAAAGGAGAGAGAGAGAGAAAAAGAAGCAAAGTACCTGCCATATGGCAGGCTGGATGGAGGTGGCAGGAGGGAAACCGGGGACACTGGTGGTGAGAAATATACACTGGCAGAGGGATGGGTGTTGGAACGTTATATGACTGACACCCAATCATGAACAGCTTTGTAATTGTGTATCTCAAGGTGATTCAATTAAAAAAATAAAAGGGTCTTCAGGCTAAGATTATGCTTCAACTGTGTCCCTGCACTGCATGTGCAGAAGGAAGAGCTCATTTTGCAGCCACAGTGTAATGGTATGATTGCTTGGGATCTTTCCTGGGAGAATGAAGAAGTTTCCTTTGGGCAAAAATCACAAAAAAGGACACTCTGGGTCCTTTTGTCCTCAGTAGCACTGTCATCCCATTGCTCATTGATTTGCTCAAACAAGCACCAGTAACGTCTCCATTGTGAGACGTGTTACTGTCTTTGGCACATTGAATACGCCATAGGTAGCTTGCCAGGCTCTGCCGTGCGGGCGGGATACTCTCGGTAGCTTGCCGGGCTCTCCGAGAGGGACGGAGGGATCGAATCGGGGTTGGCCGTGTGCAAGTCAAACGCCCTGTTGTGCTATTCCAGGGAGGTCATGTCAACATTTGCTTCAACGATTAAGTAGCACTGTTTTAGGAACCCTGGGATTTCTAGAACCAAGAACAGATTCAAGGAATAGCACTTTGTGCCCACTGGGCCCTGCTCTGTTGGCCTTTTTTCCCCAATACATATATATGTGTGTGTGTGTGTGTGTGTATGTATGTGAGTGTATATATATATATATATACACATGCATATATATATATATGTATATATATACACACACACACACACATACTGAAACACACACATATAAAATCACCAGTTACAAAGTTGTTCACGATTGGGTTTCATACTATGTTCCACCCCCTGTCCTTTCACCAATGTACATTTTCCACCACCAACAATTTACCTCCCAGCCCCCTCCCCCAGGCTACCTCTATGGCAGCACTCTTCTTTATCTTTTTCTCGTCCCTTTTGGGCATTACAGTTTGCAATACAGATATTTAAATGTTATGCTTGTTCCTTAAGCCATTTCAGCACTCAGTTCCTGTCCAGAGCAATCATTTGCAGCTATCTTTGGCATAGTGATCCCTTCTCTGTCCTAGCTGCCCTCTCCCCACCACCATTGTGGCAAGCTTCTAACTGTGGACCATTCCTCCTGGCCCTTGTTTCCACTGTCCTTGTGTATTAGTCTCATACTATGCATTTTTTTTATATATCCCACAAATGAGTCGAATCATTCTGTCTGTCCCTCTCTGTCTGACTCATGCCACTCAGCATGATACACTCAGGACTCTCCATGTCCATCCATTTATTCTGCTGGCCTTCTGTGACCACACAGGATCATGCCAGTGGACAGAGATATGTGATGTGGACAGAGAGCTGAGAGCCAAGGCCAGGAGACAATTCCTGCCCTGGCCTCTATTTATTGTGACACCCAGTCTCTCTGGGTCTCTGCCATCTGAGCCAAAGAGTGCACATGTCCTACGAACATGTCAACTGAAAATTTAGTGAGATAGCAATAAAACAGGGAGCTTTACCACTTGTAAAGAACTACAGAAATAGTATTCGCTGTGAAGTTTTGAGCCTGACTTAAGTTTCTTATTCACGAGGCTGGTTCAGCTTGTTCATTCTGCTCATCTCTAATTCATCCCCTCTTGTACATTTTTTTGAGTGATGATAATAGATACCATTTTCTGAAAATCAGTTCTGTGTCAGTCAGATATTTCATTAGTGCTTTACACATGTAATAAATCCTTATGAAACTGGTCAGTCTCCCCATTTGGCAGATATGGAAACTGACATCGAAAGAGCTTGCACTATCTACAGAGCATGAATTAACTCCAAGCTGTTTTGATTAGAGCACCCACATCCTCAAGTCATAGAAAATTCAACTTCCTTCTGGTCTTAATAATGAGTGAGTTGACTTTTTCTTGTTCCTCCCAGGGGCCCAGGCCTCTGAGGGTAGTTTTCCCCTGATCTTGAGCCCTGGTTTAGACACTGCTGAAAGGGACTAACAATATGGCACTGGAGCAGTGTACGATAGAGGCATGGGAGAGGACCCTTAAATATCACTCTTTCACCTCAAGCACTTGTCATTTTAATTCATCTTCAAACCTTACGTGAAAAATTAACCTTGACAATCTATTTCTCTGATTGACAATTGATGGTTCTTAGTAGGATAACATAGCTTCAGGTAGTTTAGGTTTATTGGGTTACTCCTGTTATAGTGCTCCTATTCCTCTTTGTTTATTTGTAGCTTCTTTCTTAGTGTTCTGTTGACTTGTAAATAATGTTTTTCTCTTCTCCTTGAGTGCTTTGCATAGTTTATTCAGAGCAAGTCCTTTTTGTATGGACACAGGAAGACTTAACAAATGTTATGCTTTTGTAACCTGGGAGTCATTTGACTCTACATGATATTTTCCTCCAGGGCATCTGTTACCTTGACCTAAGCCTCAGCTGCCCTTACTTCCTAGCACCCCAAAAGCAGGGTCCCTACGTGGGACGAGAAGGACCCAAGGCAAGCGGTGAGTTGTGTGCTACTCTGGCATCGAGATGGGCCTGGCCAAAGTGCCTAATGCTTAACTATAAGTTAAGAGCTTGATCATGGACAAATGCTGTCATGATCCAAACAGTGATAACTAGATTTGGACCCTGCTAGGGTGAGGAATGATTAATCTGGCCTGAGTACTGTGGTCTGAGCCTGTGGCAAGATGTTGCCAGGAGAGCTGCCTTGCAAGCCTCAATGTATCCCTTGCTATGTCCATACAAAAATAACTAGTATTAAGATGTTAATAAGTTCCTGGACTAAGGAAAAGAAAAAAGCCTTAAGAGTGAGGAAGGGCTTTGGAATGCCCTGCCCTCAGGAAGGGCTTTCTTATGTTGATTTTGCTACCTGGCTGGGTGTAGCCTAGAAGGCAAGGTAGGAGAGAGAAGGAGGAGACCGAGAAGCCAGAAAGAAGCGGCAGTTGATCCAGAGAGAGGCCAGAGCTGGGAGTGCGGGAGATGAGAAAGATGGAAGATTGAATAAACGGTAACTAATCAGCAACCAGCTTGGTCCTCGTTCTTCCTTCGCCTGTCCTTGACCACCAGTCGTCCCGATCCAGCCCACACACAGCGGTTCCAGGGCACCGAACGCGGGCGGTGAGACAGACCCGCCCGGAGAGCCCGTGAGTGCACTCGCCCCTCGGCGAGCCTTAGTTTTTTACAGTTATTTGTATTATTTTTAGATTGTCAATTTTCTTTATATTTTACAGAAAAATTGATGTAATTATTTGTATCATCTTTTAAATTTTGTTTTATAACACTACCAATTGCCTGGAGCCATAGCACAGTGGGTAGGGCATTTGCCTCGCATGCAGCCGACCCGGGTTTGATTCTTCCATCCCTCTTGAAGAACCCGGCAAGCTACTGAGAGTATCCTACCTGCACGGCAGAGCCTGGCAAGCTACCCGTGGTGTATTTGATATGCCAAAAACTGTAACAACAAGTCTCAGAATGAAGACATTATTGGTGCCCGCTGGAGCAAACTGATGAACAACGGGATGACAGTGACAGTGCTACAATCTTTCTCTATCGTCAACATAAACTTATACAGTATGCCTTAGGAACTATCTTATCAGCTCTCTAAGCATTTCAGTCTTCTATTTCATTCTCAAAAACAGTGGAATGTATGCTCTAGGTGCTGTTGGTTGCTTATCCAACAACACTCTCCCTTCTTGCTGCAAGGTTTTGAATTATTCAGCTGCCTACCTCTTCACTATGTGGCTCAGAAGTCACTCCATCTCAGTTCCAGGAGTAAGTCATGATTTTCTATTTGTGGTGGTTCTTTCCTCATTCCAGTCTTCGATACAAAGATGGGCATATTACACAGTCATGGGGAGTGGCTAAGAAGAGAAGTCTTATGAGAGCTTCTAGGACAAGTCTTTCACAGTGACAAAGACACTTACAGGAGACAGTCCTCGAAGCATCTGCTGTGTTGTAGTATCTGTACATGTTCCTCTAACGATGCAGCCAAAACTCTTGAAACAAATAGCATGTGGCAATGCCAAAGTGCTGGGTATAGATGGAAGCTGGGCTTTTATTGCAAGCATTGTGCCCTGGCATAAACCATTCTTGAAGGAGTGTGACTGTATTACTCCCTTTGGGCTTCTATAATAAAATGCTACAGGCTGGGCAGCAAATAAGTAACAGAAATTATTGTTCACAATTTTGAAGTCTAGAGTGTGAGGTCGACAACAACTTAGTCATATTTTATGAAAGCTCATTTTTCAGATGATAGGGTTTATAGCTAATGTCTTCTTGCTGTGTTATCATAGGATGGAAGCAGCGAGGGTCTCTCTGGAAACCCTTTGATAGAATACTAATCCTATTTTTGAAGGTTTTACTTTCATGACATTAATATACCTCCTGAAAGTTTCACCTATTTATACCATCACCTTTGGAGATAAGTGAGGTAATAAGGATGAGGTCCTAATGAATTGGTTTAGGGCCATGTGCAAAGGAAAAACTTGAAACCTCTTGACTATGGGCTGGAGCCATAGCACAGTGGGTAGGGCTTTTGCCTTGCATGCGGCCAACCTGATGGAGTGGAAGATTTCTGCAAATTGCACTATTCTTAGCAAATTTGCTTACAATAGGTACTCAACATATGTGTAATGAGGTGATATGAGGGAAAAGGCTATGAATAGGGCCCTAACAGGCTTGGTAGTGTGTTTGTAGAAACACAAAAGGAAGAGCTTTATCAACCGATCAGCTGTACTATCGTGACTCCCTCCCTTTTCAAATAAAAGTTCTTTGATTCACATTTTGTTTTCTGAAATTTATTTTCTGTGAGAACAGGCAGAGAAACCTGAGAAAACTGGGCAGAGGTCAGGACTGACTTTCCTTATCTAGTCTAGAGCAAAACTTCACTTCGGTCTGAAAACTCAGGCGTGGGGACCAGTTTCCATGCTACCCGGGTAAGTGGTACAGTCTGACAGCTGCATTCATGGGGTTGGCAGTAGCAGTATGTCAAAGAGCACATACAGTCGTCATGATCTCTGGGCACTTCCCTGGCAAGGCTGTGGAAGGTCAAACCTGAAGAAGTGGCAATTGCTCTATTGGAGCTGCTTTCTCCTGGCTTTGTGGTTCCTCAAGCTTACAGCTGGCAGCATTCTAACATGCCAGACAGATCATTATCCCTGCCTGCTCACTTCCTATGTCCATGGTCAAGATTTTTCAGACAGGGACAGTAAAGAAAAGATGCTGAAAGCAAAATGGTTTTTGAGAGTTTGTCTGTATTCATCACTATGCTGGACACATGCATGTATTATTTTGAATAATCCTTAACCCTGAGAAACAGGTGCTTTGGTTTGAACAGAAAAAGAATTTGAGGTTGTCAGAGGTTTGGTGACTTGGTGAAGCAGGGGGTGATTGATGAGGATTTGTACCTTTATCCTTGACTGATACCCAAGACCCTGAGGCCACATCATGGCCCACTTCAGGATCCTGAGGTCAGCTGTCTGATAACCCCTTGTGAGATTCTCCTTCTTTTAGCACAACAAACCCTGTGTCTCATCACACAATTTATTTTCACTTCTCTTGTGATTCATCTTTTTTTGTTTGTTTATTTTATGGGTTATGCCTGGCAATGCACAGGGGTTACTCCTGGCTCTGCACTCAGGAATTACCCCTGGCTATGCTCAGGGTACCCAATGGGATGCTGGGAATTGAACCCAGGTTGGCCACGTGAAAGGCAAATGCCCTACCCGCTGTGCTATTGCTCCAGCCCCCCTTGTGATTCATCTTGAAGTCTGATGTGGAACAAGGGCAGCAGGAGTGAGTGTGTATATGACCCCAAGTCAAGCAGGCCTGCATTCAAATCCTGGTCCCAACACTTCTTTCTTTGGGGCCTTGTTTATGCAAGTTTATTTGGTTTTAGCTTTATATACCTGTGATACCTGCCTGTGATGTGGACTAACACATTAAAGGCTTACTGTAAGTAGTGATGTTTTGAAGATAGTTTTCTTGTACTCAAAAATCACTCTATCACTGTATCACCGTCATCCCGTTGCTCATCAATTTGCTTGAGCAGGCACCAGTAATGTGTCCATTGTGAGACTTGTTGTTACTGCTTTTGGCATATCAAATATGTCACGGGTAGCTTGCCAGGCTCTGCCATGTGGACGGGATACTCTCAGTAGCTTGCTGGGTTCTTCAAGAGGGATGGAGGAATTCAACCCAGGTCGGCCGCGTGTAAAGCAAATGCCCTACCCACTGTGCTCCAGCCCGTACTCAAAATAAATTATTTAAATTCACTTATAGACAAGAGAAAAATACCATTTGGCATCCCCTTTCCCTGTCACTACTACAGATTCTTCCAGTTTAGTCTTTTTTGATATCCAGACCTTTTTGAATGTATTCTCATCTTTGCCTCTACTTTCTCCAGTTTCCTTTCTGATAGCCCATATTCTCTTTTTCTCGACTTTTTGCTCTCTGTCTATTCTTCCAAATAGATTCTTTAGTTCTCAATCTCCCTTTCCTTCCCTTTCTTCTTTCTCCCCTCTCTCCAGTCCCTCACACTCCTCTCTTTCTCTCCCCTTTTCTCCCACTTTCCCTCACTACTCTCTATTCCTCCTCTTCATATTCCCTCTGTCTACTCTGCAACCACATCCTCCAGCCCGGGCTCCTACACTTGATGACACAGACAGTTGCTTCAGTGTGTTTCCTGGTCCGTTCAGCATCTATCCTGCTCCAGGATTCTCTAAAGCCAAAGCATTTGGCCCGTGGAAGTGACTCTCCATGGCACCCACTGAAGGGCATCTGGATTCTGCTGCCAGCAGTCTTTGAAGCTCTACTGTGCATCTGGGAGGAAATGTTTTTGGCCAACAGGGAGCTCAATTATCTATGCCATCAACCTACCCCTCCCCGATCTCTCTTTCAATCTGTTAAAAACATCCAGATTTCCTGGGTTCCATTTATAATGGAAACTATTACCACTTGGGAACTCTGATAGTGAAACCCTTTGCTGGCTCCCAGTGCCTACGCAGTGAGCGCTAAAGCCCTCTGCAGGCAATCAAGGCTCTCCGAGTCCAGGCTCACCTAGAGCCTTTAATCAGGGCTTCTTAATCTGGGGTTAGGGAGATCCTTGAACTTCTAAGCAGAATTGTTTTTGTTCACATTTTTTCCTCCCTCTCCCCTCCCGCCCGCCCTGCATGGAAACTCCAATGCTTTCATCAGTTTCTGAAAGAGGCCCCAAAGTCAAATTAATTAAGTATTCATTAATCTAATAGGTTTGCCCAGGTATCTAGTAATTGGCACATCAAATTCCCATTTTTAATCTCTTTCTTCCCTTCCTTCCTTCCTTCCTTCCTTCCTTCCTTCCTTCCTTCCTTCCTTCCTTCCTCCTCCTTCCTTCCTTCCTCCTTCCTTCCTTTTTTCCTCCTTCCTTCCTTCCTTCCTTCCTTCCTTCCTTCCTTCCTTCCTTCCTTCCTTCCTTCCTTCCTTCCTTCTTTCCTTCCTTCCTTCCTTCCTTCCTTCCTTCCATCCTTCCTCCATATTCCACAATGCTCAGGTCATACTCCTGGCTCTGTGCTCTGGAATCACTACTGGCCTTTCTCAGTTGTTATGCTATCATCTCAACTATCTCTCCATCCCCCCAGCCAAGTTCTTATACCTCCCTCACCTTCTGACTTCTAGTGTATCTCTTATTTACTCATTATAGCACTGAATTAATTATCAAAATTAACCATTGATTTCATTTTCTGAATAACTACATTTGTTATTAATGACAATTTCCTTATAATATCTTATTTTGTTTTCCCCTTTAAGCAAACCTTGAGAAGAAGTCATATGTCCATGGCAAATTTTGAGGGTGACCCTAGGAAATCTCAGAAAGGGAGTAGATATGATAGGTAGTGAGGAAGAAGGAAACTCAGGGAGAATCATTATCCAACAAGTTAAAAGAAATGGGTAGTTGGAGTCTAGTTGGGCTGCATGTGTTCTAAGGTTCCCCTTCCAGAGTTAAGATAATAGGATTTCTCCCTTAAAATTATTCCTTGGAGAAGTGGGATAGGACACATCAATTATTATTATTATTATTATTATTATTATTATTATTTAATATTAAATTTAAAAATGGAATTGTTATAGGTTAGGCCACCTGTTTACAATAGTGTTGGCACTTACAGCTTTGATGGGTATAGTTATTTTATCTAACAACCATGTAAGTACCCAAGACCCTCCACCAATGCCCTTATGTAAATTCCATTCTATTTACCATTTATTTCCCTCACCTACTCAACCCTTACTTACTCTGGTATTCTTAGTTTGGTGTTCCAAGGCCAAATTTTTTATCGGTTAATATTTTTCCAGTTCCTTGTTTTGTGTCTCTGTATATCACAAATAAGTAAAATTATATGCTATTTGTGTCTTATCCTTCTGGCTTATTTTGCTCAACATGATACCCTCCAAATTCCCTACACATTGCAGCAAATGACATGATTTCATTTTTTGCATATGGTTGGAGAGTATTCTATTGTGTATATATACCACAACTTCTTTTTAAACAATTGTTTTATTATTGAATCACTGTTACAGGTACAGTTACAGACTTACAAACTTTCGTGGTTGCATTTCAGTCATACAATGATCAAGTACCCATCCTTCCACCAGTGCCCATTTTCCACCACCAATGGTCCCAGTATCCCTCCCACCACCCCCACCCCGTCTCCCCCACCCCACCTTGCCTCTGTGGCAGGGCATTCTCTTTTCCTCTCTCTCTCCTTCTGGGCATTGTGGTTTGCAATAGAGGTATTAAGTGACCATCATGTTCGGTCTATGGTCTAATTTCAGCCCGCATCTTCCATCCTGAGTGAGCCCTCCTAGCACCTTTTACTTGGTGGTCCCTTCTCTATCTGAGCTGCCTTTTCCTCCAGCATCTGAGGCTGGCTTCTAAGCTGTGGAGTACTCCTCCTGGTACTTATCTCTATATTCTTGCTTGTTAGTCTCCCATTCTTACGTTATATTATTTTATATTCCACGAATGAGTGCAATCTTTCTATGTCTGTCCCTCTCCTTCTGACTCATTTCACTTAACATGACACTTTCCATGTTGATCCACCTATATGCAAATTTCATGACTTCATGTTTTCTAACAGCTGCATAGTATTCCATTGTGTAGTTGTACCAAAGTTTCTTTAACCAGTCATCTGTTCTTGGGCACTTGTTTTTTTTCCAGATTCTGGCTATTATAAACAGTGCTGCAATGAACATACAAGTACAGATGTCATTTCTACTATGCATCTCTGGGATATATTCCCAGAAGTGTTATTGCTGGGTTAAATGAGAGCTCAATTTCTAATTTTTTGAGAAGCGTCCATGCTGTTTTCCAAAAGGACTGAACCAGTCAGCATTCCCACTAGCAATGAAGAAAAGTCTCTTTCTCCCCACATCTGCGCCAACACCGGTTATTTTTGTTCTTTTGGATGTGTGCCAGTCTCTGTGGTGTGAGATAATATCTCATTGTTGTTTTGATCTGCATCTCCCTGATTATTAGTGATGAAGAGCATTATTTCATGTGCCTTTTGGCCATTTGAATTTCTTCTTCAAGAAAGTTTGTTCATTTCATCCCCCCATTTTCTGATGGGATTGGATGTTTTCTTCTTGTAGAGCTGAACCAGTGCCTTATAAAACCTTGATATCGACCCCTTATCACATGGGTTTTGGGTGAATATCCTTTCCCATTCTGTAGATTATCTTTGTATTCTGGTCACTGTATCTTTTGAGGTGCAGAAGTTTCTCTGTTTAAGGTAGTCTAATTTGTTTATTTCTGTTTCCACTTGCTTTGTCAGTGGAGTGTCATCTTTAAACATACCGTTAGCTTCAAAGTCGTGGAGAGTTTTGCCGACCTACACCACAACTTCTTTATCCATTTGGGATATATTGATTATCATACCAAGTGTTGCAATGAGTATATATAAGCATATATCTATTTCTAAATGCCTTTCAGGCCCTCAGAGTAGGTGACAGCAGTGGGGAGGTGGGGTGACATATACAAAAATGGTTCATGATAGAGGCTGCAGGTGGGGCCATAAAGTATCTGCAATGTCACCTAAGTTCTATTTGATTTTGTTTCCGACTACCCAGTCTTTTGTCCTTCTGGGTAAATATCCTTTCATGTCCACCCAGTCTCTGGATTACCTCTTATATTGCCTTTTATTTTATATAATTTTTTCTTGTTTATCTTTTTTTTGCTAGATCTTTCAACAAAGATGAGTAATGTAATCTTGATTCGTTCCATTTTTCCATTTATTCCTCTTTGACTGGAATGTTCTATCTTTTAATAATGACTAAGTCACAATTCAATATTACATGTTTTCATTTCTGTATTTATTGAACTATCTAAGAGAGAAACAGATTGCTCTCCCATCCCATTTCTTAACATTTTGTTAGTTTCTTTGAAATTAGTAAAGCATTATGGGCAGATGCACTATCTTCTTTCCTAAAAATTGTAATCCTGAGGTTAGAAGTTGGTTTACCAATTTTTGTGTCTCAGAAGTGAGTAAAAAGTACACACTAGGTGAATGACTTGCTTAAGGAAAGTTTACAAGTATCCACGATTTCAGTTTCTGACTACATTAACTTCTTTGACCTGACCTATTTCATTTGACCACTGAAATCTGCCTCCACAAATGGCTCAGATTCAATCTATTTAATATTTTTACCTTTAGTTGACTCTCAGAAGTGCTGTAGATTGTTTTCTACAATTATATTGTGCACATAAATGTTAAAAAACTCAACAAATATTTACCAAGTATATCACTAGATATACTTTAAAGGGACTTTTCAGTCTTTTATTATTTCCTTGTCTCATGAACTTGGATGAGGAAATTTGCCAATGCTCCTGAGTTTTCTTAAAAAGGATCAGCTGTGTTTTGCTTTTGATGACTCTAACTCTGATGTTCAGACACAGGCTTTTCGAAAATTATTTATTTTTTTTAGTTCTGGGCCACATTAACTGGGCTCAGGGTTTTCTCCTGGCTCTGTGCGCAGGGAATTCCTGGAAGATCATGGGGGACTATATGTGGTGGCAGGGACAAAATTGGGATTGGACATGTGCAAAGCAAGAGCACTGTACTACCTATCTCTTAGTTCTCTTAGACACACTATTAATGAGAATGATAGAGAAAACTCTTTGATTCAACTCCTGATTGTCCTTTCTTGGCAGTAGATTAAACACATACTGTTCAAGTCATAGTGTCTAGCCTCTTAGAAAGCTCCTTATGTTTGCAGAAAGAAGTCTTTCTTTGACCAGGTTATAAGCTCTCTTTAAAAGTGAGCTTTTAAAGTGTCCAGGTTGTCATGCATTAGCAGAGGTATATAGAATTATGCCATTGTAAGTTGCAAATATTTTGAGTACATTCAGGCCCATATCAATAAATATCAATAATTCCTGCTCAACCTTTAAATCTTGGTTCAGTCCTTTCCTGCAAGAAATTTCTGGTCATTCATGTGGCTTATCCAGGCAGTGTAATCCTCTAGCAATTGATGATTGTCACATTTTATTACAATTATTAGACCTGTCTCACTAATTGACTCTCAGCGTATCCAGGCCAGGGGCTATACTTATTCTCAAATGAAGTGTCTGAAATAACACAATTCTCAGTCACTGTGAATGAAATTGTATTGGTCTCTTATTTTGGAAGGAATTTCATTGTAATTCCAGAGGTGGCTGATTTTCCCAGAAAATCTTCCTCCAACATCCTTATCTTCCCTTTATCCATTCAAATTTTAAAATTACACTCTTTTATTTATAAAATAGGTCAGCTGCTCACCTCAAATTTACATTACTACCTTTTATCTTCTAGAGGTAATTGTTCATTCAGATCTCACTTCCACCATTTATTCCCTGCCTATTCTTCTTCCTTCTAGAGGGTGAGTCAGGTTTTAAATTACATTACTCAAGTAAAACATTTTGTGAATGTCATGGGCATACACTTATGATGTCTGATTTTTGGAATGCCTTGATAATGAGAGCAGTTCATTGAACGGATCTTTAACTCAGTATGTGTTTATAGATCTTATGCACTTTTCAAATATTTTCTTTGTCTTCAATGGTCTGCGTAAATTTTTCATATCCCCTAATATTTGCTGTATTACAGGAGCAGCTTCAAAGTTCAAGGGAAGGCCAGAGTGATAGCACAGGGGTGAAAGTGTTTGTCCTGCACACCAACTCTGGTTAATCCCTAACACCATATATGGTTCGCTGAGCATAGAGCCTGGAGTAAACCTTGAGCATAACTGTGTATGTACCCCCAAACAAAACAAACAACCAAAAAAAAAGTTCAAGGGTATGTCCAGTCTTGGCCTGTACCCAACATGGGATTAACAGGAAATCTTTTCATGGAATGAAGTGTTAAAGGACAGGGAATAGACACTTAGGCCAGTCATAAACTTGGTAGCGAGTGAGGGAAATCAGAGCAATTCATGACTACAAACAAACAGTATGAGTGGAACTGGGTTGGAAGACAGCATGCGCACAAGAAAAGTGAAGTCATTAACCAGAAGAACGAAATACAAGATGAGCTACAGAAAATCAGAAGTGGTCAAGGAGTGGAGCCATGGATGCACGCAGCCACCAACGCCCTTCGGGATGGTTGATGCTTCATAGACAGTAGAGAGACGGTTTCAGCTCCTTAAAGAGATCCTAACAATCTTGGAGAAGACACACATGCAGTGTATTTGCCTATATAGCTTCACTTTCACTCCATAACGCTTTCCAGTTCCTGGAAACTTTTTGGGAGCAGGCTTGAACTACTTGTGCAGAGAACAAATATCCCAGACAGTCATGCTTTTTATGATTTTCCTCCAACATCTATTTTTTCTATTTATACACATTTTACTTGTTTTAAAAAGTGAACCCACAGACCTACCACACCTAGATTCTCCTGTGTGGTATGTGGGCCTGTGGGAGAGCTATGAAAAGTCAAATGTGAAACAGGTGCACAAGCACTGGAAAACCAGAGAGAGCAAGACCAAATTGATTCCAGTTCCAGGCAGGAGACACCCCCCACCCCAAATCAACCGTAAAAGCTGCCTTTGCAGCCAGCATCCCTCTTGTTGTGGCTTCTAGCCTGCCATGCATATGCCACCGATTATAGAATTGCAGCACCAACAGGAAAGAAATGGTTTCCACCTAGTTTAGCTCGTGTGCCCTTTCTCCTTTTACCCTAAGTGTAGCATATTTACTGAAGAATAAGACCAAACTCTCAACCCAGATGGACCAGGATGCTGTAGTAACTCTTAAAGGAGACAGCCTCAGTTTCCTCTTGCCAGTGAGAGAGGAATCCAGTTTTCTCTTGTGAGATGCTTCATCTCTCTCCTGTCCACCTAACACATATTTCATCCCCAAGGTCCTGTCTTAATGTTTCAGGAATTCCCCAGAACCATAAAATTCTCCCCTGAAGCTTAGGCTCACAGGGATCCCCCAGTGCCTGGAGAAAATGGCTAGAAAGACCATCCAGTAACTTCCTTACATCCTTTGCAACATTGGTCAATTGATAAAAAATGTAACGATTCCAATTTCCACCTAAAAGTGTCTACATGAAGAGCTTTTCCTGTAACTTCCTTGCATCCTCTGTAATGCTTGTCAATTGATAAGAAATTCAATTGACCAGTGAGCCTTTTAAAGGGCTTACACAAAACTCCCTTTTAACTATGTCCTTCCTATACTAAGTTCCTCTTCAGTTAGGGAGCTCCTTTTTTTTTCTCTTCTACTTTCTCATAAACAGTTTTTACTTTACTTACCAACTCTGAATCTGAGCATCTTTATTATACAATATTTTCATTCTCGAAGATATTGAAGAACCTGGGAATCGCAAACAGAGACCTAACGCCGCTGCTTCTGCCTCACCTACATCACTCTCAGATTTAAATTCCTAATCACCAAGTGGGTTCAAGACAATCAACTCCAAGTTATTGCTTCAGCAGCACATAAACTAAACTTGGAATGACAGAGATTGGTAAGGATGGCATGCAAAAAGCAAGCATCTCCTTCCTTCCTTCGCTTTTGTCTATGTGAACTATCCACCCAGCCAAGTCCACTTACGTATTTTATGAGAGGTACAAATTGAAATCCAAATAATAGAAGCCATAGATTGAAACCATATCCTCTCAATTCAATAAGTGACTTCTGATTTATAACTTAAAATATGGCAAATGAATGCTCTTTATAGAAAACAGTGAATAGAAAACAGTGATCTGATTCACTGAACATCATCTGAGTGCTAATAACACAAGACTCTGTGACTATAACAAATACCATTTGCACAGAGTCCTAGCCTCAAGAACTTTTTCATCTAGTATGAGAGGTACTCAAAGGCACAATTTACAGGGGTGCTTCAGTACCAATGTGCCTCATTTATGATCCTTCAGAAAGTATAAATCACATGTTTCTTTTTCTTTAATTTTGTGACCACACTCAGAAATGCTCAAGGGCAATTTATGGCAGTGTTTAGGAACCAGAAGAGTCCAGGGATTGAACTGGGGTTGGCTGCATGCAAGTATTTACCTCCTGTACAGTCTCTGGCAGTGTTTGGGAACTGCAATTTATGGCAGTGTTTGGGAACCAGAAGAGTCCAGGGATTGAACTGGGGTTGGCTGCATGCAAGTAATTTACCTCCTGTACAATCTCTGGCCCCCAAATGAAATATTTCTAAATTGACTGCAAGAAAGTCTTTCTTTTCAACTTACTCACTATTATTACTCAGTCAAGGATTCTAGGAACTTATTTACTTCAAGGGTTCATTCCTGGTAATAGTTGTTCTTCAGAGAAAAACCAAGAAATGTGACACTATGACTGGCTGTATTTGTCTTAACAGGAGGTTGCTACCCCAAATCAGGCTACTTCTTCATATCTGGCCAGATTTTTGCAGTCAGTGCTCAGGATCTCAGACAATTCTGAGAGACCAGGCATGTCTGTCTCCTGGGAGGTTGGGCAGGCAGGTGCCAAGGGCATTGAAATTATAGTCTTACCCCAATCTCCCAAACCATTGCAAGGTGAAAAGGGCAAACAATTGCCTTTGATTTGGAGTTCATAGACCTAAGAAGGTGGTGTCTTTGATGTGTTTCCTATATTAACATTAAGCCCCTCAATTTAACGGGAATGCTAGGAACTTTGTATACAGCTAGAAGCACCAGACAAGTAGAGAATAGAGGGAGAAAGTCAGAGTTCAGTTATGGCCAAGTTAATTCTGAGATAACATTAAAGTTAGAGCAACTTTCCAGTAGGTGTTTACTTAGAAAGGCCTAAAGCTGAAAAATAAGCCTGGTTGGAGCATATGTTAGTTTTATCATCATGACATCATTGATCCTACATTTTAGATGAGATTAAATATAACTTAAAGGGGTCTCTTTTCTACTGTAAATGATCTCTTCCATTCCCTTTTTCTATTTCTATGTCTTTTCTTCCTCTATGCCTAGAGTAGGACCTTATTCATAGGACATGCACAATAAATATTTTTATTTGTTCCCTCAAACTCCCCAGATAGGTAGCTCAGATCCACTTAAATTTTGCTGGTAACTCTGGTCATTTGGAAGAGTGTGTTTGGAAAATGTGAGCTTTCTGGGGACTGTGCTCTGGGAGACCACAGATGAGGAAACTCATGGTGAGGCTGCTAATTGCATTTACTGGACCACACGCCTTTCCTGCATCTCAGAGGAATTCATGTTTCCAAGAAATATGGGATTTGTTGGGGGTCCAAGGGCACTTAGACAATGGAGAAAACAAGTCCCTCTGGAGAGGAGGAGAGGTTGATGTCTTTGCCTGTCTCTAACCTGCTCCTGCCTTATGTATATCTAGTAAAAATGCATAGTACTTCAAGATCTACGTGTTTATATTTTATGGAGATGATTATATTTTGGTTTTAGTTTAAGTGAATAACTCTATATCTAGAGATTTCAATACTTACAATGTGAATTAGACATGAGGTTCTGGATTTGGAGATCTAAGACCAGCTCTTAACAAAAGGCTCAACCTTTAACAACATGCTAGTAAGCTCTTACAGAAGGGCTTAATGGCTCCTGGGTGAAATACAACAATCTTCACACATGCTCCTCTAAGAAAAGTATTTTTTGAGCATTTTCAGCAGTTTATTCATAACAAATGATACAAAATAAATTATTTCCATTCTGCTTTGGGGCAGGGGGTTAGAGTTTGGAATGGAAATATCCAAAATATGGAGGTGGGAGGGTGTAATGGTGGAGGGACAGTGTTCAAATATTTAAATGTAATCAAATATTGTGAACTACTTTATAAAAATAAAATTAAATTAAAAAAAAATTACAGAGATTAGTTTTGATGTCGCTTCTGACCCCTAGAAGCAAATGAGCCTGGAAAAATAACTCTACTTATTTGAGTTCTGTTTTTTGAATGAAAACAGGAGTTAAAATTATTTGCCTTTCAAAATGGTTTTAAGAACGCAGAATTAACTAAGTCCAGAGAAATATCTCAGTCCTACTTCAGAAACTATCCTTGAAGTAGTATTTTAAGTCACTGTAGTTGATGTAACTTGCCTTTTCTTTCCAGATTAGTTGATTTATTTGGAGTCAATTCCTCTTGCTTCAATAAATGTTACGATGGGGGCTGCTTTTCACAGGTCTTGTCCATGGTCAGAGGAATTAGGTCCTAGGCTTGGCCATACTCAGACCTCCCTGCCCCATTGGTCTTTTAACCACAATTATTAATCTAGGAATGTACGGAATATTCAACTGGGCCACCATGTGTATCTGCAAGTTTAAAGGAATACTAATGCTGCAAGTGTGTGCTTTTTTCCTGTCAACATGATGAGAGAAGTAGAGACAACAATGAAGATAAAATCCTGTTAACAATAGTCAGCCCTGCTCTTTCTAGTGTATCCTTGATGCTAGTGATGCCATTTCTGGGCCCAATTTTAGGTCTATCACAAAACCATAAATATTAAACGCTGAAAGGGAAGTGAGAGGTGAGCTAATTGATACTCTTAATCTTACAGATTCATTAAGGACTTTATTAAATTAAATTCAGCTCTATGCCAGCCATTGTGCTGAGTATAGAGACTACCAAGTTAAGTGCACAGAATATCCATATAAGAAATTTATAATCCAGATAAGCATTTCCTAAAGCACCTTCTGACAAATTATATTTTTAAATGTTTTAGAAATGTGGACTCCGAAAATTAAACGTCTTTATTATCATATTTTAAGGGTCTTTAATGTGTGTCTATTAGCATTAAACAAATGTTTGCCAAATTAAGGTTATTGCATGCAAGTGCATTGTTCGTCACCAACGTAGGGGAGAGCTTTTCTGATCTCACTGCTCTTTTCTTTGAAACTTACACTGAAACTACTTTACTGTAAGAGATATACCAGAAATGAAACAGAAGGGGAGCTCAAAATATACCTTTTTCACTTCTCCCTTCCACCTTCGGGTTGCCTTTGTCTAAAGCCTGGACTTCTGCCTCCTGTGGGTTTCCCGATTTACAAATGCAGACCTACCATGAAGTCTTTCTTGTGCTTCTTCTGTCAGAACATTCTGTCTTATATAGGCTATAGATATAACCCATGATGCTGCTGTTACCAGAATTTGAGAATCCTCCTAGCATTATATCTGGGTCTTCTATAATGCCGGTCAGACTCATTAGTTGGCTTCTTTGGGCGGTTGATTGTAAGACTCATTTACTCAACAATCACCTTGGATGAGATCCTGGGTTGAAGCATTATCAGATACTTTATATTAGGTTGAATCACACCAAGTTACCATTTCTATAGGTCAAAATAGTTAAATTTCTGTTGATTAAGACATTACTTTTATCACTGACACTGAAGGACAGTAGACACAAGGGCCAGGAAGATTGCTCCATAGTTGGAAGCCTGCCTCATGAGTGAGGGGAGAAGGCAGCTGGAATAGAGAAGGGATCACTAAGAAAATGATAGTTGGAGGGATTGATCGGGATGGGAGATGTGTGCTGAAAGTAGATAAAGGACCAAACATGATGGCCTCTCAGTATCTGTATTGCAAACCATAATGTCCCAAAGTAGAGAGAGAGTATGGGGGAAATTGTCTGCCATGAAGGCAGTGGGAGTGTGGGAAAGGGGAGTATACTGGGGAGATTGGTGGTGGGGAATGTGCACTGGTGGAGGGATGGGTGTTTGATCATTGTATAATTGAAACTCAAACATGAAAACTTATAACTGTATCTCACAGTGATTCAATAAAATTTAAAAGGCAACATTACTTTTACCACATAGTTTATGTGAAATAAATTTTGCAAAGAACTTTTCCTCTTACCTCATTTTATTTTCAATGATGTCATGATGCGTCAAGAACATCTGCCTAGAAAGTTTGATAGATTTTTATCTGACTTTGTTTATATTTTCTCCATTTGTCAGAAACAGAGCTTAGACCTTGGATGTGTTCGCAAACTTGTTAAAGATCACAATTCCAATATAGCTACGGTTGGGATTTGAATTTAGAAGTGGATAACTCCAAATTCAGTTGTCTTATCCACTCCAAGGTCAGGGAGCCCAAATATCACTTTTTTCTTTTGATAATTGATAAACTTTCTTATGACAATTAACCAAAAATTGATAGCTTGGAGAAAATAAGATATAAAAATGCAACTTGGCTAAAATAAAGAATTTCCCCTCCCCACATTTTCTCCTTGTGATTATGCTATCACAATTATCTCTTCCTACAAGTCTAATAGTTCATGTCTTAAAATAAGTTGAGATATGTCAAGACACAGTCACCCAAATCCAATAAATTTCCAAGTCTAAGAATTGCAACTCAGTGCCTGGGAGTTTCTCATTGTCTCTGTGAACAATCAGAGCAATGTTTCGAATGGTGAGAATCATATAAATAGAAAAGTCTGAAAGAAGCATTTTACTAACATTAGAAACTATTAATGGTTCATATCTTGCTATACATAGAAAATATATCTCTACTTGCTGGCCTGAGAATGCACAATTGCATTGTTCTAAATTTTTTGTTGCTCAGTGATGAGGGTGTTTGTCTCATTTCTAGTAGTCATTGCTTAAATGAAATATGCAAGATGGAACAGGATGTATATTGCTTAAATGAAATATACAAGATGGAACAGGATGTATATGCCACTTTATGCGCCACTTTAAAGAAAAAGTGACCTTATTCTCTAAAAGATGATTTTATTCATTAAAGCCTATCTTCAGGACCTATAAAATTTTTGTCTTTGCATGGATTAAGTAATTGGAGCTTCTTTTACTCACCATTTTAAAGGGACTATTGATCGTTCTTATTTTTGCTGAAGCTAGTTCGCTGCATTCTATAGAGATTATAAATGTTCTGTACAGCTGCTCTTTCATCATGTGATGCAGTCATGGACAATCATGTGATGCAGTCATGGAAAATCGCAAACAAGAAGGCAGAACTGTTCCAGTAAAATGCTACTTCTGAAAACAGGTCCCAGGCTCATTTGCTTGGTTTACTTCCTCATAAGTAAAAAAAACCTTCCCCTTCTTCGTTAAGAGCAGGGAAAGGGAAGGATAATAGCATGAACGGAGTATATATTATGATCTAGGTACAGTACTTGGGGATTTTACATCCAGCATTATTTAATCCCCACAATTTAATGCCTATTTTTATGAAAAGGAAATGTGACTTCAGAAATCTGAAATAAGTTGTCCATAGTCATTTGACAAGTTGGAAGCAGAGTCCTCTGGTTTCAAAATACTCTTTCTTCTTGCCAGAAGAAATGGTACTTTGTCTGCTGCCAGCCCTAGTTGTACCCTAGCATCACTAGGTACAGGTCTGGAAGTCCCCAAGCACCAGTGACAGCACCATATCCAGGTGCCCCTGCATGAAACACTAGCTAGGTTGGCCAAGAATTTTTGGAAGTGGTCCCCAGGCCTCCTGAGCACTGCTTGGGCTCAGGGAGTAGCTCCTTTTTCCTAAGAAAAAGAAGATATCTTTCTTCTCCATTACCACAGCTTTCATTATTCTCATCCATATGCCTTCCTGTGCATCTCCCTCCACACTCAGTTCTGGACCTCATAAAATGAAGAGAAAATAAATAGCAACAGTAACTAAAATTCATTGAGTGGTAAACTTACAGTATGTACTTTTACACTCTTGTGGAGAAAAAAACCCATGAAGTCTCGCGTCCTTGTTTCACAGATGGAGAATACTTGCCTCAAAAAATTGGAAATTGACAAGTTCAAGATTAAAACTGCCAATGTCCTAACTTCTGATTCCCTTCCTATATGAAACTTTATTTCTTGGTAAGCATTTGCTTAATTTACACAAGAGAATATTTCCCTCTCCCTGGACGCCCCTCAGTATGACTGCCAACTCAATTTTGACCCACAGAAGGAGCTGAGACCGGACCATGTGTTTGAGAGGGAATATCAAGTTCAGGGCAGTGGAATTCTGTTAAAGCAATACAGTTTGGTGTCCAGGAAACATCCCAAATGCTGACGCTTTGTCAACAACTTGGCTCTGAAGCTAAAGGACACCTGGATTCCTCTTTAAAAATTCCCCAAATGAAAAATAACTTCTTAGAACATCTGACTCTTATACTGCCAAAACTTTTAGGCAGGAAGAAGCTACTATCTTGGGCTGACGATCCCTCATATGTAATACTGAGGCTCAACATGAAAAACATTATTATTTAAATATTCAAACTCTATATTGAAAGAGAATTCAGGACAAGTGCCAGATGAGAATTCTATTGGAATTGCTTCAGACCTTTCCTTTAGAAGCTCCATTTTATGCTGTTTTCTGGTTTGACCTAAGAGGAGGTTCTGAAGAAGGAAAAAGGAGGTCTTCTTCCCTCTCAAACTTGACCTTCCTGCTGTGCCTTTGAGGGTCGAAGGTCTGCAGGTGAAGCTCTCATCTCAGTGGCAGTGGTTTGACATAAGAAGCATTATATGGACTCCAGCACCATTTGACTTTATTTTGAGGTGACCTTACAAGCTTAGACACTTGAAACACCTCTCATAAGAGGTGATGGAAGAAGAGAGAAGACAAGTTTACTTATGAGCAAGGCCCTGCTTCCTTCCTGCGTCTTACCTGCAAAGGAAACAGAGGAAGCATCTGTACCAGTTCTGTCTCTGTAAGGAGAAACATTCTCCAACAAGATCCATGCTGAGGAATCAGCATGAATGACGCATGTCCATATAGGCTCCTGTGCCAAAGTCCAAATATTCTGGTCTGGGAAATAAACTTTCCAAGGAACCTCTTTGAAGAAGACTCTGCATTCTGAATCTTTCCTTCTGCTTCCTTGGAGCCCTTTTCTCTTACAGCAGGCTTATTTTCTAACCTGCAGAATTGCATCACCTCTACCTCAGGGGCACCCGGCTGCCTCACCAGGTCAATGGCATGTGGTGGGGAGCATAGAGTCACCTCTATGACTATTCCTCAGAGACACCGTGCAGATGTGGAGATCCCTGATTTCTTGCCTTCCTTCCCTGTTTCATTTCAATTGGAATGGTTTAACTCTGAGCCATTTTGTGTCCTGGACATAAGTCTTTTATTATTATTTTTTATTTTTAAATTTTTTTAAAAAAATTATATATATATATTTTTAATTTTTTTTAATGGACATAGGTTTTTTAAAGAAAGATTCCAAGATTTGAAAAAGAAACGGTTACTAGATACTGAGGTGACCAAGTCCTTCTCCATGCCCACTCACCTTTATAACTCCGGGACTGACCATGGACTCTGATGCTGCAGATGTTCTTAATCATTCTGTGTGCTTTATTTATTTGATTTTTTTGGTCACACCTAGTGGTGTTCAAGGCTTACTCCTGGTTCTGTGCTCCTGTACTATCCCTTTGGTCCCAATAATTCTTTTTTGTTTGTTTGTTTGTTTGTTTTGGTCCACACCCAGCAGTTCTCAGGGCTTACTTCTGGCTCTGTGCTCAGGGGTCACTCCTAGTGGGGCTTGAGGGACCCTTCGGGATGCCTGAGTTCGAACCTCGCTGGCCGCAAGCATGGCAAGAAACTTATCCCCTCTACTATCTCTCCACTCCCAAATATTTTTTTTTATGAATGAGAGCAAATAAATATTTCATTCATTTATCTATTTACCTTCTCACTGGAGAAACTCTTGCTGGATTAAAAGGCCCATTTGCCCATAGTTCCTGTGACCCCATTGACTGCCAGTTTTTGCTTAATTCATGTGTGTAGCTAGAAAGTACCTCTTCTTTCCCTGCTATATCATCTCTGCTTGCCCTGGGCTATGTCCCTGGAGGAATCAACCTCAGAGGTGAAAGTGAGGTCAGACTGACAGTAACAGACATCATTATTTCCATGTTTTGGCTTTACTCCCAATCTGCTTTTGCACATTGTTTTTTTTTCTCCTCTGCGGAACTCATTTCTCCTGCATAGTTCTACTCTGTTGTAGTTTTGTCTCTTTACTTACACACCAGGTAGAATTGGAGGAAGAGCTTTTCTCTCTGTGCTGATGGAACTGTAATGGAATGCATATCTGGAAGTGCTGTGAGCAACGGAAACTGATCTCTGAAGGTCAGAGGTCATTAATAAGTAGGACTGCTGCCAACCATGTGGGTACTTGTGAGAAATGTAGGATGCCAGGGAGAAGATACTCGTCAAGGACAATTGATGCTGTTGTTAAAAGAGCACTTTGTGGTCTAGTCTTGGCCAAACTTTAGTCTTCCTCATGGGACAAACCTCAACTTGTTGGTACTAATTCTATCTGGTCCTGGTTTCACCGTGCCAGCTATTCAAATCAGACTCTGATCTTTTTCTTTATTCAGTTAACATCCAAAGAGTACTTTTTAATGTATCATTTAGTCATTCTTACACTATGCACCAATTTATTCAATAAATACTTCTTCAGTTCCTACTAAGTGGGTAGGATATTTGCCTCATATGCAGCTGACCCGGGTTCAATTCCTCCATCCCTCTTGGAGAGCCCGGAAAGCTCCTGAGAATATCCCGCCCACATGGCAGAGCCTGGAAAGCTACCTGTGGCATATTCGATATGCCAAAAACAGTAAAAACAAGTCTCACTATGGAGATGTTACTGGTGCCTGCTCAAGCAAATCAATGAACAACGGAACTACAGTGCTACAGTGCTACTAAGGATGTAGTACTAAGTACATGGCATATGTACTGAGAATATAATAAGAAATACACAAAAATCCTTGGGAGTTTATAGTCTGCTGGTACTGGCATATAAGTACAGAGAAAGGAAGGTAGTTCAGCGGCAAACTGCTTGCCTTGCATGTGTGAGACCCCAAGTTCCATTTCTAGAAGTAAAAAGAATATGTTAAAAGATACAGAAATACCAGAGGATTACTGTTTTAGTTAGCATGGCCTACTGAGAAAGACTGTTACAGACTTGTAAGATGACAGCAGCTCAATGAACGAGGCGTTATATTTTATAATCAAGGCACCTTGGTTCTAAGAGACGAAACAACTTGTTAAGTTCACACAGGGAATTAATGGCTGAAAGGGACTTTGACTTCTATCTCTGTGGCCTTAAATCTGAGCTTTTTCTGCAATACTATATTGTGTTTTCTGGTGAGTACTATCACTGTCACTGTCATCCCCTTGCTCATCAATTTGCTCGAGTGGGCACTAGTAACGTCTCCATTGTGAGACTTGTTATTATCGTTTTTGGCATATTGAATACGCCACATGTAGCTTTCCAGGCTCTGCCATGTGGGTGGGATACTCTCAGTAGCTTGCTGGGTTCTCCGAGAGGGATGAAGGAATCGAACCTAGGTCGACCGTGTACAAGGCGAATGCCCTACCCACTGCACTATTTATTAATTTTATAATAACATGATTTGAGTCATTTTTATAAGAGCTATATTTTATTTTCAAATTATTTCAGGAAAAACTTGCATCTTCCTATTTAAGAACTTTCTGTTTATTTTTTTCAGCTTTTATTTTCAGCTCTTCTTTAGCAGAATTTCAGTGCATACATGTGCATATTTTAAGCATATAGACAAATATGTGCTTACATGTATTTACCTACGTAATTTATTATATATTAACATACATAAATTTGACTAGAGTGATAGTACAGTAGGTAGGATACTTGTCTTGCATGTGACTGACCCATGTTTGATCCCTTTTACAAAAATCTTTTGTATGTAAGTCTTATTCTGCTTTTGAAAGGGGATACAAGCTGAGCTGAGGCAGTATTTCATCTCTGTTACCTGTTTTATCTCAAGCTACAAATCTATCATCCATCTTATTGTTTAGGTTTTAGTTTGGTGTTGTTGATGGTGGTGATGGTTATGTATACTCTGCTCTGTCTGTATATATGTGTGAAATTGCATCAGAATAGAAGAACTAGTTATTAGTATCAAGGAATTAAAAAAATGATTATAATAGTGTCTAAAGGGATATAGTTTTTTTTAATGGTATTAAAGCTGTCCTAATTGTCTAGTGATTTCAACAATGCTCTGCTGATTACTCAGTTGTCATATGGTATGTAAGCCCTATTAAAAGTATAACCCCCCTTTGAGCTTTCTCACGGCTAAGTAATTATGCCTTGATCGATGGAAAAGTAAGCGCACCTTGATTGCTTATGTAATTTTAAATTAATTGCATTACTTCCAGATTTGAATGTTATCAAGGAAAGTACTTATGGATAGATTCTAATTAATGTATAACAACTTTATGATATATAGAAGCTTTAAACACTTATGATATCACAAATCCTAAGCTTCAATTCATTCATTCAACAAATATTTATGAAAATTTTAATAGATTGAGGGTGCTTTGAGAGGCAGTGTGATATTACAGAAAATGTACAACACATAGTACTTGCACTCTAATGTGGAGATGACTGGCACAAAAATCACAAAGAAAAGGTGAAATCTAGAAAAGTTGCTCTAGTTAGCCTTTTTTTTTTTTTCGATCTTTACTAGTTTCAGTCCAAATACAAAACGAAAGTCACATTAGGGATTTTAATGTAGGGAACTTAGTATATAGGAAATGGAGACGCTGGAAAGCAATCAGAGGATAGATAACAAAGCATTTTAAAGAGCTGTAGCAGCAGGAATACCCTTATTATTTAAGTGAGACCTGGGACACCAAATGTTTCTGATGTACAAAGTCACATCTCTTCCAACCGATCATAGTAAGCCTGTCAAAGTAGAATGGTAGCTAGGGAAGGATGCAACTGTTGCGCATAGAAAAATGACCAGAGGTGCCCTGGTTCTTCCTATTGATCACTAGTTTCTTTAATCCCTCTGAGAATCACAGGATTTGAAAGTAAGTCTCCACTGTAATAAAGTTCCAGGGAAGCATGTGGAATGGATCTGAAGTTCTAAACCTTGCATAGATCTTTCAGATTTACCATTTTCCAATTATCCTCCAATGTAGAGAAAACATTTCTATTACATAGAAACCACACTTACTGAGGAAAGTCTCCAGGTAAGCATATGAATGACATGGGGATTAATGGGTAGACTGCTTGTCTAGAGAATAAAGGAAAAACAGATGACTCCTAAGTAGTAGATGGAAGATATTTAGTGACAAGCTGTCTCCCTTCAATATAAGATGTTTTAAAGGAGGACTGACAATAAAAAAAATCTCATTTCATGGTTGAGTTGAGGTGGTACTCCAATGATGCAGAGTTAAGACATAGCTTTAAGAGCAGCTCTTCTCTGTTGTTTAATGCATCAACAAATCAATTCAACAAACATCCATTAAAGACCAATTATGGATAGACCAGGTGCAGGGTCAGATCATAACATTATGTGCAAAAATAGACTTGTTTCTGGCCTTCTGGAGTTTACAGTGGATGAGAAAGATGTTGATTTGTTGAATAATCACACATGTGAATAAGTGATACTTATGCTAAGTGCAAAAATTGGAAGTGAACTTCACTGTTACATTATAGGAAGACATGGATGTAGTCTTAGGGGTCAGCAAGACTTTCTGGAAGAGATAAGTGGTCTGAAGTCTTTTTGTGGGTAAGAGGAGGTTGGGACACACCATGCTCATGGGTCACTACCTGGAAGTTATCTGGAAACCTATGAGGTGCTGGGGATGAAATCCAGGTTAGTCTCATAAACTCATGGAAGGCAAGCATCTTACTTTGCCCAAATCATTTCTGCAGACCCTGATATATATATTTCTAAGCATCCTAAGAGTAGAACTGGTAAAAGGAGAGAGAGGAGTGGGGGAGAGAGAAAGAAGAGAGAGACAAAGAGAGACAGAGATAGAGACAGAGAGACAGAAAGAGAGAGATGAAGAGATACAGACAGAGAGGGAGACAGAGAGAGACAGAGAGAGAATAGGCAGATGAGTATTAGAATATTCTAGGGACAATGATAAGACAAACAAGTCTCTGAAATGAGAGAAAACATACCACCAAGGCACCAAGACAAGGTGTTGTGTGCTTGTGTGTGCATGTGTGTGTGCACGCACATGTGTGTGCATCAGGGTCAGAGGATTATAATCTTCTGGTGCAGTTTATTTTTTTAACAGGTTAATTAACTATGGTTGAGAGTTATCACATATCACACGTTTCAAGTAGCCTTTTAGCTTTAAGTTATATTATTTATAGAATTTGCTTGCTTTCCACCTTTGGGTTCAGTCCAACGATGTGCTGAGAGAACAGTGAGAAACAGGGTGTTTAGGTAAGTAGAACATAACAAGCTAAAAAGATGAGTAACAGTATTTGAAAGTCTACAATTAGGTTCTACAACAAAATGTCCACATAACAGGGAGAAGTGGAAGTCAGGGAGGACTGAGGAGTTGGACGGGAATTCCTGTTGTCATGCCTCATGCTTTGACAGCTGGAATCCTCCACTCTTCTGAGAATATGACTGCAGAGGAGAATTCTTGGTAGCTAGTAGGTAGCCCCTAAATCAGCTGTCAGCTTAGGACATTGGGAAGCAGCAAGGGCACTGTGGGGTGGGAGTGGGGTGGGGATTACAGTTTTATACCAGGTGGTACCTATCCATGATCTTACTTGGTTTTTCAACAAACTGGACTGGATAAAATACTAAGTATTATTTCCGTTTTGCAGCTTAGACAATCCTGATGAAATGATGTGAATAACACATCCCATCCACATACTCAGACAGTGATGCATGGAGTTAGATAGCTTTCTTACAACGGCTTGAGGATATTTTACCCCTTCTCCCTTGTAATTTTGCATTTGTAATAAAGATTTAAGAACAATACATATTTGAAAAAACATGTATTTAAAAAATTATTCTTTATTTTGTTTTGGGACCCACACAGTGGTGCTCAGGGGTTACTCCTGGCTCTTCACTCAAGAATCACACTCCCAGTGGTGCTCAGGGGACCATATGGAATGCCGGGAATTGATCCCAGGTTGGTGTATGAAAGACAAGCACGTTACCCACTGTGCTATTACTCTGGTGCCTAGAACAATAGTTTTGTGATAATTCTCCAGAGATATTGGAAAGAAATTGATTTATATAATCTCATATCTTATATGTACTTAAGCAATATTTTTATTTGGAACCATATCTGGTGCTCAGGGCTTACTTCTGACTCTGAGCTCAGGGATCATAGCTGGTGGGACTTAGGGAGTCATATGGGTACCAGCGATCAAAGATGTGTCAGTTGCATCCAGGACAAGTACCCTAACTTCTGTAGAATCACTTTGGCCCAAGTTATGCATATTAATATGTAATAAATGATATAGGTAAATACAAGTAAGCACATACTGGTCTATGTGCTTAAAACACATGAAATTATGCTAAAGAAAAACTGAAAAACAAAAATAAAATCATAAGTACATTCGTAAATAGAAAGATGTAATTTTTTCCTGCAATGTTTGAAGATTGCATTTAGTCTAATAAAAATGACTTAAATGATGTTATTATAAAAATTTAATAGATATTGACAGAAAATACAAAAGGCTTGAGTGAGCCTCTATTCTAGAAAATTGTGTAAACTTTATCACAAAACTTTAATAAACCAGCAAAGCATTAGCTGACAAGCAATACCAGTTGTACAGAAATTACAATATGGAAAAATCTTCTCAAATTAGTGTGTATGTTTGTACCCATGGAGGGGAGAAAGAATTGCCTGTTCATGCAAATAAGAAGTGGGCAATATTTGGAAAGTAATTGATTCACACTTAAATAGTATGCAAAGATGAAATCCAAATGAATTAAGGTTTAAAAACATAACAGTAGTAGAGGAAAGCATGTGAAGATTCCTTTATTACATAGGAATGAGGAACATACTTTCCATTGTTATACAAAATATAAAAACTAATAAGAAATGAACAAATATCATTTATGTGCTTTAAATAACTGTATCACTATCATGCTGCTGTTTATTGACTTGCTCAAGCTGGCACCAGTAATGTCTCCATTGTGAGACTTGTTACTGTTTTTGGCATATCGAATAGACCATGGGTAGCTTGCCAGGCTCTGCCATGCGGGTGAGATACTCTCAGTAGTTTTCTGGGCTTTTGGAGAGGGATAGAGGAATCAAACCTGGGTCAGCTACATGCAAGGCAACAGCCCTAACCACTGTGCTGTCTCTCTGACCCATGTGCTTATTCTTACTCTCTCTTTTACTCTCATTATGGTTTGCAATACAGATATAGAAAAGCTATCACATTTGATCCTTTATCTACTTTTTTTTAAAATTTATTTTATTGAATCACCAAGTGGAAAGTTACAAAGTTCTCAGGCTTATATCTCAGTTACACAATGCTCAAACACCCATCCCTTCACCAGTGCCCATATTCCACCACCAATAAAAACAAAAACAAAAGCAAAAACAAACAAACAAAAAAAAACAGTATACATCCCACCCCTCACCCCCCAACCCACCCCGTACGTGAGTGATAATTTCACTTCCTTTTCTCTTTACCTTGATTACATTCCAGATTTCAACACATAACTCACTATTGTTGTTAGAGCTTCAAAACAGACTCACTATTTTTGTTGGAATTTATCCCCTAAGAATACAGCTCTATTAACAGGGAAATGTTTGATAATAAGTTTTCCACTGATGAGAATGAAGAGATAAAATGTCGCGCAGGCCACAGTAGCGGCCACGCGGTTTACAATTTCTGTATTATAGTAATTAAGTTCGCGAAGATCTAAGTTGGAAAATGAATCATTTCCCTTCCTGGAACTGCATGTAGCCAAAGTTAGTTCACAGTCTCCATACATGGGTGCAAGCACTTGCTGGAACCCCAATTCCTAAAGCTGTCTCTGGTTCCCGCTCGTTTCACATCCACCGGCTCTGCAGAGGCATGGGCGCCTGGGCCGAAAACCTGGCCGGCTGGAGCGGAGCACCGGCCCCGGCTGGGGCTGGCCCTGTATCCCGCGGCTGTTTCAAGTTCAAAGCACACATTTCTTTTTTTTTTTGCGCCAAAAGTTCATACCTTCTCAACGGACCCACAAAATGTCGGACACCACGCCTTCTCCCAGAGGGAAGAGAGACCAAGAAGGAAGGTTATTTCCTCCGTTAGCCGGCGTGGGGCAAAAGCCTAGCTCACAGTCTCCATATATGGGCGCAAGCACTTGCTGGAACCCCAATTCCCAAAGCTGTCTCTGGTTCCCGCTCGCTCCACATCCACCGGCCCTGCAGAGGCATGGGCACCCGGGCCGAAAACCCGGCCGGCTGGAGCTGAGCACGGGCCCCGGCTCTGATCCTTTATCAACTTTCAACACACATCTCCCATCCTGAGCATTCCCTCCAACAATCGTTGACTTAGTGATCCCTTCTCTATCCCAGTTGCCTTCTCCCCCAGCTCATAAGGCAGGCTTCCAACCGTGGAGCAATCTTCCTGGGTCTGTCTCTACTGTTCTTGGGTGTTAGTCTCATATTATGGTATTTTATATTCCACAAATGAGTGAAGTCATTTTATGTCTGTCCATCTCTTTCTGACTCATTTCACTTAGCATGATACTCTCCATGACTATCCACTTATAAGCAAATTTCATGATTTCATCTCTCCTAACAGCTGCATAGTATTCCATTGTGTAGATATACCAAAGTTTCTTTAACCAGTCATCTGTTCTTGGGCACTTGGGTTCTTTCCAGATTCTGGTTATTGTGAACAGTGCTGCAATGAACATACAGGTGCAGATGTCATTTCTATTGTGCTCTTTTGCACCCTCAGGATATATTCCCAGAAGTGGTATTGCTGGGTCACATGCAAGCGCAATTTCTAGTTTTTTAAGTAATCCCCATATTGTTTTCCAAAAAGGCTGGACCAGTTGGCATTCCCACCAACAATGAAAGTCCCTTTCTCTCACATCCTCACCAGCACTGGTTGCTCTTTTTTTTTTTTTTGATGTGTGACAGTCTCTGTGGTGTGAGATGATATCTCATGGTTGTTTTGATTTGCATCTCCCTGATGATTAGTGATGTAGAGTATTTGTTCATGTATTCCTTTATTGAGGAAGTTTCTGTTCATTACTTCTCCCCATTTTTGATGGGGTTGGAGGGTTTTTTTGTTGTATAACTCTACTAGTGTCTTGTATATCCTGGATACTAACCCCTTATCTGATGGGTATTGGGTAAATATTCTTTCCCATTCCGTGGGTTCCCTCTGTATTTTAATCACTGTTTCTTTTGAGGTGCAGAAGCTTCTTAGTTTAATGTAGTCCCATTTGTTTATGTTTTATTCTCACTTGCTTGGTCAGTGGTGTTTCATCCTTAAAGATACTTTAGCATGAATGTCATGGAGGATTCTGCCTGCACTTTCCTCCATGTACCTGATGGATCAGGTCTGATATTGATGTCTTTAATCCACTTTGATCTGGATTTTGTGTCTATACTTTAAAACATTAAAAAAAAATAATGTGGACAAAAGACATGACCGTTGATACAATTCTATAGTTGAAATTGATTAGATAACAAAGCTATAATATTAAAATCCATAAGTCTAAGAAAATCAATGTTTAGGTGAAAATGGTTAAGCTGTTTTTGGCTAGTTGAGCCTCTGGTTGATTTTGTTGACTTTGGTTGGTTTCTGTCTGACTTCCATCTATCTGGTGTGCTTCTGCTGGAATTTCAGTATTGAGGAATTAGTAAGTGTCACGGAGCTATGCAGTCCAGAGACTTCAGAATCTGTGATCTGGGCCAATGAGTTGACACGGTGGTGGATACGGAGGAGCTCATGGGTGTCAGGGCTTTGGAAAGAACATAGTAAGGGGGAGGCTGCCCACCTTAAATCTGAGAAATGCCAGAGTTTTCAGCCTGGGCACTTGTGTACCTGAAATTATGTGCAGTGTGGTGTTTCTGCAGAGAATATTCATGAAGCGGTGGCATGGAGCCCTTCGTGTGACTGCAGTGGTGGGGTGTGGGTGTGGCTACCAGGGCTTTGGCAGAATGTGTACACCGGGTGGGCACCCCTGAGTTTTCAACAGTGAGGGGACGGTGTTTTCATGATTTTTTTTTAGCTGCCTGGCATGCATCTCCCAGGAAATTTAATCAGGAGTCAGTAAAGCAGGGCTGGTGGGTGAGTCAACATGGTGGCTGTATCATTTATGGGCTTTAAAACTTTATATGCAAAAAATACCACAAGCAGAATCAAAAGATGAATGATCCTGGAAGAATAACTGCAATTTGTGAAGGAAGGGCTATCCTCTCTAGCATATAAATCGCTCTTGCTAATCAATACAGGGAAGATTGTTAACCCACCAGAAAAATGGGCAAAGAAAATGTATAAAGTGGTCAGAGAAAAGAAAATTTCAGCTGAAGACTTGCTTAAAAGAGAGTCTTGACTTTTGTATAATAAGAAAAATAAAAATTACAGTGGTATTCATAAACTCTTTCTGCCTATCAAACTGGCAAAAATTTAAATGTTTGACAATGCTTTATGCTTTCAAGACTGTGTGGAAACACACACACACACACACATACAATTTGAAGGTCACATCCAGCATTGTTTAGGACTTTGTCTTGGCTCTCTGCTCAGGGATTCCTTCTGGTGGTGCTCAGGGGGCCATACAGAGTTCTGGGGTTTGAACTTGGGTCATCTGCATGCAAGGCAAGCAGCATATCTGCTCTTTATCTCTCTAGAACTAAATTATATATTCATTTATTCTTTGACCATGCAATTACACTTCCAGGAAGCTATACTTATATATATATATTCTTGTGAAAAAAATTGCATTACCATTCTTCACAGAAAAAGATTAGAAATCACCTAAATATTTATGAACAGAGGTTAGTTTAAGTGAATTTATACTGCTGAAGCTTTGCAGGAATTAAAATGAAAGATCTTCAATTTACATTTTTAAATGAGAAATCAAGATGTAGAGCAGTGTGTATGGTACATAGTGAAAATTTAAAAGAGAATAATGATACTTGTTTCTCTAGTCAGTAAAATATATTTGAAAGAATACAGACCAGCTTAAGGACAATGGTAACTTTTTTCTGTTGTTTTATGTTTTTTCAAGTGAGGTACTTAGGGACTTGAAGATGGCAAATTAATATAGAAAAGTTAATTTTAACAGTGTATAATAATTATGGCACTGTAGCACTCTCATCCTATTGTTCATCAATTTGTTCGAGCGGGCACCATTGTGAGACTTGTTATTATTTTTGGCATACTGAATATGCCACAGGTAACTTGCCAGGCTCTGCTGTGTGGGTGGGATACTCTCAGTAGCTTGCCAGGCTCTCCAAGAGGGATGGGGGAATCGAACCTGGGTCAGCTGTGTGCAAGGCAAATGCCCTACCTGCTGTGCTATCGCTCCAGTGATAATTAATTATAATTAATTAATAATAATTATAAGTTACATAATTTATAAGATTTATAATTTCATAAGTTAAAGAAAACTATAATCTTAAATTTAAAACCCAGCATCTATAAAGTAAGTGAATAATGAACACTATAATTTCCTTTTCTTTTTATGGCTGAAGTTTGGGGTTGCTGAGGCCCATTTCACACACCCACTCTGTTTTTCAAGAATCTCTATGGTGTTGTTCTGGAATTTTGTCACCACATATAAAGTTTGAAAAGTCCTTTAAAAATCTTTCTACACACACAGACACTCCTACCTGCCCAAACACAGAGAGAGAGAGAGAGAGAGAGAGAGAGAGAGAGAGAGAGAGACAGAGACAGAGACAGAGACAGAGAGACAGAGACAGAGAGACAGAGAGAGACAGAGAGATAGAGAGAGAGAGAGGGACAGAGTCAGAGACAGAGACAGAGACAGAGCTCATCTACTAAAGATCTAGGACATTGAAAATAGCTTGACAAATTTAAATTTGTTTCTATTTTCTTACTGTATTGTGGATAAACTGAGTCATACTAAAAGAGTCAATGACATTTTAAGATCCTTATGTTTATTTCCTAGATGGTGCTTGTTGATTGATGTCTTTATCCATGGTAGATATTCCATAAGTACCTGATAATACACCTTAGCTGGTGGTCTTTTCAGTGGCCCATAAAGATCATATATGGGATGGAGGCCTATGAGGCTGATGACAACAGATTCAGAATCTAGGAATTTGTCCTGTTATGTCCCCAATGAGCTCCCACTCCTGAGAAAGGAGAGGTCAACAGACAGTTAATTTCAAATCACTATCTATGGTGGCAATATGGCATGATGGAAAACACATGGAATTTGTTGTAAAAATGATCTGGTTTAAATTCAAAATTTATCCAAGGGTAACTTAGTATACCCTGGACAGGTCTTTTCCTTGTATCAATCAATTGCAAACTTGCAGTATCTATCCTTACAGGTTCCAACAAAGCCTAAAAAAAAAAATCAAATTAGATTTGGAAGCCTTTAAAAACTGCGGTGTTGTGTAGAAGTATGAGAAATAGTACATGACAATTTCGTAATGTCAGCCCTGCTCATTCTCTGCATCAGTGGAGCCTTTGAGGCTGGGAAGGACAGTGTTAAATTTCCAGAGCAACCGAAGGAGAGAGACTTGCTTGCCATAAGGGGAGACCCAGGACTGATGGTAGGCACTTAACAGCATGTTCCAATTACAGCATTTAAATCTAATTGCATACTCTGTTAATCTCTGTCAGTGCGGCATCATTTAATATCATCACGGCAGCCTCTAATATCGTGAGCAATGTGAGCTGAGCTGAGACTATTGAAAAAGTTCAGTCCCAGGTCTCCATATCCCCTTTAATTCTCTCTGTCAATTATGCCGCAGTCCAGAGTTCAAATAAAGGTCTTGAGATCCGGGGTAGGAGCTACCTTTTTTTTTTGAAGTGAAGTCTCCTATAAATATACAGATTATATCAAGAGTCTTAAATTCCTTGCCCTGGTTATTTTTGATGGGTTAGTTGCAGTGACTAGTCCCTGGGGTATAACTTACTATAGGCTTGTTTCAAACAAATATTGTAAATGCAATCTGTTCCGTAGATTACAGTTCTGGAAATAATGTGATACCACTTGCACATGTATTTCTCCCTCCTCTCCAATTCCCCTGGCTCAAATAAAGTTGATGGGGGAGAAAAACAACAACAGACACCTACTTAGCTCCGTTTTTTTCATCTAGTAAGTTTTCCATATTTGTTTATGCTTATTATAAATGGTAGTTTACCAGTGTCAATCCTTAGGTTTTAGATATTTTAAATGTACAGCTCAAATAATAAAAATCAAAAGTAGGGGCACCACCAACTTTACTTAAATCCTGCATTAATTTGTTGCTTACCCAATTAACAAATATCAGATGAGTCCCTTGTGTCTAGAGTGGGCTGGACCACTGACCAAAGAACTCTATCCTGTCTGAAAGACCCCTGGGCTACAATTCTGGCTCCATATTTTAAAAACCAGATGTTTAAGCAATTTTTAAAGTTTCCTTAGATTTAAGCTTACTTTTATATAATATTTTAATACTTTTGCTCCCTGGAAATTTTGTTTGGAGGATTAAGTGAAATAGCATATATAAAGTATCAGATACAGTTTGGGGCAAGCAGTTCCTGAAGAATTATTAACTCTAAGTCAATGGGCTGAGTTCCTTCCATGAATTGTTGACTCACTTAATGCTTCCCTATGGTCAGATATCATTATTATTCCCCTTTATGGTTGAGACGAAAACACATGATTTTAGAGCTGGGATGAAAGCAGAAGGAATTTAGAGTTCGAAATAGGAATCTACAGGTGGGTAGTAGATTTTCTAGGAGCACAGTTAAGAGCTATTTCCTGACTTCAAGGACTTTACTTAAAATCTTAAGGAGGAAAGAGATTTACCCAAGGTACTAATTGGTTAGCTAAAGAGCAATGGGAAGTTAAGAGCTCAAAGAAACTCTGTTTTTCTGGAAAAGTCCAAAACTTGTTTGTTTGGAAAAAGGATTAGAAGCTCTCGATCTTTTTTTTTTTTTCTTTTTGGGTCACACCCTTTGATGTCAGAGGTTACTCCTGGCTCTCCACTCAGGAATTACTCCTGGTGGTGCTCAGGGGACCATATGGGATGCTGGAAGACTAGACCGTTGGCTACATGCAAGGCACACACCCTTCCCGTACTATCAAGATTCTAAACTACATGGTATAGAGGAGAGAAATATGTTTCTCAAGAATTTGTTCAGAGATATATGGTCCAGATGCCTGGTTTATCTGTCTTCTTCATGTGAGAAGCTTGGACTCAAGGCTGTTGTTCTAATAGTTGATCTTGGTTTCCTCCTACCAGGGGACAGAGTGGTACAGTGTAATGATTGAGCTTTTGCTTACTTCTGCCTGAGGGGGTTGCCAGGGAATTTCTCTATTGGCTACAGTTTTATAATCTGCAAAATAGGCATATTTATAGAGTTAATGATGGCGTATACTTGACACTTGTTTAGAATCTGGCTTAGCATATAGTGGGTATTTTATTGTGCAAAAGTTTTCATCTGTCTTTCATCAACTTAGTATTTGTTCATCACTTGGCTCCTTGAGATAAGAGTTCACCTCCTGGAGATGCTTTTGGTGAGGTTACTTACCTGAAATAAATAAGGTTTGCAATTCCATTTGGAATCTTTCAGTGGATAGAAGGACCCAGGTGGAGATAAGGAGAGGTGGAAATAAAAGCCTAAAATGCAAAAAGGATAGGGCAACTGCCACAGAGGCAGGGTGGGGTGAAGGGGACAGGGTGGGGGTGGTGGGAGGGATGCTGGGACCATTGGTGGTGGAGAATGGGCACTGGTGGAGAGATGGGTACTTGATAATTGTATGACTAAAATGTAAGAATGAAAACCTGTAAGCCTGTAACTTTGTCTCATGGTGATTCACTAATAAAATTTAAAAAATTTTAAAAAAGGATAGGGCAAGGTAGGTGTCTAGAAGGGGAAGTGAAAAGCAGTGTGGGGTAAGTGGTAGAGCATTCCATAATTATTAGTGGAGGTTAGTTTCTCTTTACACTTGTCAATCATGAAGGAGAGATGATTTTGGTCAAGGACACTTACCTTGAACCTCTTACTAGGTTCAAGACAGAATACTGTGAGGTGTTGATAGCTAGTCTTCCTTCAGTTGCTCTTCCCAAGGTAATTTCAAACATACAAAGATGCAGCCACATCCTTCTGTTTCTTGTAATTTTAAATAAATTTATTTTATTAAGTACTTATCATAATTTTTTTTTTTTGCTTTTTGGGTCACACCCAGCGATGCTCAGGGGTTACTCCTGGCTTTGCACTCAGGAATTACTCCTGGCGCTGCTTGGGGGACCATATGGGATGCCGGGGCTCGAACCCGGGTCGGCCGCGTGCAAGGCAAACACCCTACCCGCTGTGCTATCGCTCTGGCCCCCTTATCATAATTTTATGTCATATAATTATTTATTCTTCTTGATTCAATTTTTGTTGTATAAATATGCACTAATGGGCACACATGTGGGTAGACACACACCTATGTTATATTGTGGGGGTCTGGAAGCTATGGGTCCAGGTATTGCAGTTAGAAATATAGAAAATTCCAATGCCTTCTTTTCATTTCATTGAGTTTACTCACTAATTCCCACCACTGTCTTGGGGCTCAGAGGGTTTCACCTGAGAATTCTGCTGTGAATCTTAGGGATGCTCCTTTATAAGCTATTTCCTTCTTAGATCTGGCTACTTACAGTATTCTATCTTTATCTGTGGCTTCCATCATTCGGATTAGGATGTGTCTTGGGGTATTTTTATTTGGATTTCTTTTAGCTGGTTCCCTTCGGGCCTCCTGGATTTGGGTGCACGCACTCTTCAGATCCCGGGACTTCTCAGCACTGATACCTTTGATGGTTAATTCTCCTCAGGGTTTTCTTCCTGCCTCTCTGGTCTTCCAGTGATTTTTACATTGTTCCTCTTGGCTTCATTCTGATTTTCTCTTGTCAACTGTTGTTTTATTTTGATGATTTTTTCTATATTCTGCTGTAGACTGGAGATACTCTGCACCACATCTTGGAGCTCATGATTCTGTCCTCAGCAGCTGTTAATCTGCTGCTGAGGCCTTTCAATTATTTTTTCCTTTCATATACCAGGTTTTTTAGATTTGTCATTTCTGCTTGTATTTTCTTTTGCATTTTACTCATTTCTACTCCCATATCCTCCTGTATTTTATTGGCAGTGCTTTCCATTGTTTCCTTGAGCTCCTTATGCATTTAACAGTTCCGTTCTTAATTCCTTATCAGAGAGGTTATATAGCTCGTTATAATTCCTTGGGTCAACTGGACTAGCTTCTTCACTCAGTAAGCCTAGTAGGTTTCTGCATTGCTTTACCATTGTGACCTTTGCAGTTTAGGTTTGTTTCCTATGTGTTTTTGTGTGGTTAGGAGTCTAAGTTAGGATGTCCTTTTGTGTGTAGGATATCACAGAGTGGTGAAGAAGTGCTCAGCTACTTCTGAATTGGGTGGAGGTGGGGGTGGGGGTAGTTGCCAGTTACAGGAGGGTATCTCCTCCAGGGTCTGAACACCTGCTGCTGCCAGGCTGGGCTAGATGTCCTTCTTTGTTTCAGCTTAGTTCTCTCTTCCCAATGCCTCCTTTTGATATGAAAATGCTGCAGAAGGATTTGCAGAAGCATATTCCTTTCTTATATAGCTACCTTCTCTTCTCTCCTTGGCAGTGAGAAGAGTTAACTCCAGGTATCTTGGAAGCAGAAATTCCTCTTTACCTTTGCTCTGGCATGATTGGGAGGATCTCCATGAATTAGTTAATTTTAAAAATTTATATAGGCCAAGGAAAATACTGAAGAATCTTGGTAAAATGCCTTACAATTTGAAACTTCTTCCTGTTTGTTATTTTTTAGCCCCATTATCTGTTTGTTTGCAGTTGAAAAGTAAAAAGGAAAGAAAAAATAGACTTATGTTAAAAAGAAAAAATAAACAAAAAAACCCCAAAACAAAACAAAGCCAAAAAGCCTCAAACAGTGTTTTTCACAAGCTGTAACATATATTTCAAAGGATAATAATATAACACCAATGGGGGTTCTTATGGAAAAGCAAAGGTTTTGAAATCACAGAAGAAGAACCTAAATTCTTAAATTGACTTATGTTAGATTTTACTTGGATTATATCTGCTGTGTGCTATTGAATAAAGAATTAATAGAAAACTCAGAAGAATCTGTCATAGAGGTCTAAAGATTGTTGTGACATAGTTCTCATAAAATTCTTGTCGTAGTACTTAGTGCACACAGAAATGCCACTTTGGGAAGTAGGATCATCTGGCTGCATCTCAGAACTGGGGGCCATAGGTACTGTTGCCCCACCTTCTAAAGTCAGAAACACTTCCTCTACTGCAAGTCTTCCTTATCCATTGTCTAGGTTTTCAGACTTCCTTCCTGCACTTTTAGTTCCCCAGTGTCAAGTGTAGCTTGAAATATTACCTACTAAAAGATACTGAGAAAACATTCACATAACTCTTATACTAGTATATTGCTATATTTGTTTTATTTTTAGTTATTATTGTTCATCTATTACTGTGCCAAATATATACATTTAACTTTGTCACAGATATATTTGTATAGAAAATAATAATATATTTAGATTTGCTACAATTGTCAGTTTTAGTTATTTATAGGAGTTTTTGAAATATACTTCCAAAGGTTAAGTGTGGAACAAATTGCTGTAAAGTTCTGGCTACACACAGACTGTATGATATGGCATTCTCCAAGAAATTAGGGCACCTCTTCCCATGAACTTCTTGACTAAATAAATAAAGGTGGGCTATGTGGAGAATTCACTTTGAAGAAAGAGTTCAATGGAGTGGATTATGTGGGAAATTAGCTATTTTCCCCATTATAACCAGAGATTTTTTTCCCCACAAAATGAAACTGGTAGCTCATTGTCCAGATGAAAGTTTTCTGTGTATAAGATATGCCTCTAGGGTCCTACAGTTTGGAGATGGAAGTAACAAATGATATTGGAAAAGGGCATATCACATCTATTATTGTGAGTTTTCAGGAAGAATGGAAAATCTTGTTTGCTTCTATAGACCTGAAGTTTAGGATGAAGTGGACAAGGAAATATTGGTCTCTGAAAGTCTTTTAGAGACTAACATAGAATAGTAAAGCTATGGGTTGCTGTTGGATTAAGATGTCCCCACATGTCCTCTCAATACAGCTAGGTCCATGTTGACTAAAAAATTAGGGGTCAACATATGTATATCTTGGATAAATATACAAATGAAAAGTAAATTGGCAGTGAGAGAAAGAAGTGTCATCAGAACTTGTGTGTCCCTCATTTTCTTCTTGAAACAGGTGGCTTTCCTACACACTTCCACTCCAATATTAGTCAGTTCAGGAGACATGAAGGAGAAAGAGAAATCACAGTAACATGATAATGGATGGCCAGGAGTGAACACTCCATGTGCCTCTTGATTTTTATTCCCTCAGTGATTTCCTGCAATTGCTTAATGGAAGACTCAGAGGTGCAACATAAGGATGTCTGCATGGGCTTGAATAGTGACCTGAAATGCATCACAAAGTCACACTACAAAAAGATAAACCAGGTTGAATAATTATAAGGACCATAATATTGTTAGATAGTGACTTGGAACTTTCAAGTGTCAATGCACCCCAATTCCACCTCTTCACAACATTTGATGGTGCAGGTGGTGTTTGATTTATCACTGTCACTGTATCACTGTCATCCTGTTACTCATCAATTTGCTCCAGTGGGCACCAGTAAGTCTCCATTGTGAGACTTGTTGTTACTGTTTTGGGCATATCAAATACACCACGAGTAGCTTGCCAGGCTCTGTCTTGCAGGCAAGATACTCTCTGTAGCTTGCTGGGCTCTCCTGAGAGGAACAGAGCAATCGAACCTGGGTCAGCCCCATGCAAAGCAAACGCCCTACCCGCTATGCTATTGCTCTTTACAACATTTGATGGTGCAGGTGGTGTTTGATTTATACAAAATAATTATCGTATAAATAAAATATAACAAAACTATGAAGGATCATGTGAGAGTGACAAGTGCATGATTATGAAGGGGCAGAATAAGGATGCAAGGACTAAGATGTCATGGGATTTGGTATGCAATACTAAGAGATATGATGTGTAATATTAAGAGGTGTAATGCTGAGTAATAGCTCTTTAGATATAAATTAGCTTTGATGTGTAGCTCATGTCAGTTCCTGATGCATAAAGAATCTTGTTGTGGCTAACCTCATGATGATTACAATGCGAAGAGTTGAGAAAAAAAAATTGTACTAGTGAGTTAGTTCAGTTCAATCCACTCTAGCGTGTGTGTGTGTGTGTGTGTGTGTGTGTGTGTGTGTGTGTGTGTGTAAAAGAAGGGACTACTGACAAAAATGTGAAAGGATGAAAGGCTGGGTAGAACTGACCAGGGAAAGAAATATCAGGAGGATATCATCCCTGACAGGAGAACAGAATGAACAAAGCAACTGATCTGGAATTTTGCAGTTCTTTTGGAGAAGGCTCTGCAGTGCTTCCCAGGAAGCCCTGAGGCCCCGTTCGGTGATTCTAGGGCAACCAGGCAGATGGTTGAGAGGACCAGGTGCTGTGTGGGTCCTGAGAATTACCGGGCTACCCTGGCAGTAGTCTGGAGGTGTTTGGGTTGTTATAGCAATACCTGGGCCCTCCAGGACTGCACTGGACATGAGGTGTTAGAGATGGACCCAGGATTGGCCATGTGAAAACCATGTGCCTTAACTCTTGAATTATCTGTCTCCTAAATCTGTCTAATTCTTAAGGACAAAAGCATCCAGCACACATAGTTGTTATGAGTGGCCCACATGGGTTTAGGTCTGTTTTTATGTTATTGGTCCTATAAATGACATTTACATTACTCAAATAAATTCCAACAGCTGTTGCATATAATCTGTTCATTTCTTCTGACTCATCAATTTGTCAAATATAATAAACATTTATTAAAACCTAGTTTATGTTCACTAAGAACTAGAACTTAAAGGTGGGCATTACATATTCCTTGTCCTTGAAGTGACTGTAATATAGTTGGGAGTGGAATACACACACAGCATAGCGAGTGCACTGTTTAAGATGGGCATCTTTAATAGTGCTTGTGATAGGCTGATCGAGAGATCCCAAAGATGTTCATGTCTTAATTCCTAGACTCTGAGATTGTTATCTAACATACGGCATTTGCACATGAGGTTAGAAATCTTGAGATGATTGTATAAATCATCCAGGATTTTCTAGGTGCCTTGAAAGTCATCACTTAGGTCTTTATAAAAGAACAAAAAAGGAAGGAAGGAAACAGGAGGCTGGAGAAAACACTGTCTCTGGCTTTGAGATGAAGGAAAGGATGTTGAACAGAGATGCTTCAGCAGTCTGGAAAAGGCAAGAAAGTCAGAAAAGGGGAGAAAAGGAATTGTCCCGTAGAGACGCTGAAAAGAACACAGTGTTGTCCCAGTTGATTATTGGCTCAGTGTAACGGAGTTTGAACTTCTGACCTCCAGACTACTGGTGTTGTTTTAAGCCCTACATATGTGCTAATTTGTCACAGCAGTTATTGGAAACTAAAATAGGGGAATCAAAGGAGCCCCTGGCACGGAATGATTAAGAATCTTGATATTCATATCAGATTGCCTCTTTTATAACCATGGCATTATTATCCATTCTTATCTTTCAGAAGTTCTGTGATGCTGGGCAGGTAGCTAACTGCTTTGAGCCTTGTTTACTCATCTTTAAAGTTTACACTCGCTTAGACCTACTTCATAGATTGTGGGCTGCCTTTGTTTGTGGACATGTTGGGCTGACTCTGCCCTTGGCGACTTCACTCTTCTCTTGAAGGATCACATTTCCTGTGCTTCTGTGCTCCCTGATCCAACTGCTCATCTCTCAGCTTGGTGACTAGGACTGAATAAAGGAAGACCTGACCATTTCTGATGCTACTTTCTTAGAAAAAAATATATATGATCTCAAGTTGGCTAAACCCCATTCTCCACGAACATTGGAGCTATAGACCAGTTCTAATTCTGAGCATTGTCTCTTCACCCATGGAACTCAGTTACATCCGATCCGTCAATAAAAGAGTTAGGAGGATTTTATCCTTCTCATCTCCCTGCTGCCCCCCCCAACCCCCCCGCCAATAAATTTGTGCTGCTTCTTCTCAAACCAGAGTATTATTCTCTGTTCCATGATTTGGAGTCAGCCTGTCTGTCCCCTGACTGAGCAGAAACAGTTGAACAGCTGTGAAAACAATGGGGGAGCCGAGGAGACCTGTGATTAGTGGGGGTAGCCAGAGAAATCTGGGACCCTCCGAGTCCCTCTCCCACGTCAGAGTGCAGGCTGCAGACGCTGGTGTCACGTGGCCCTGGCAGCCTCACTCCCAGGTTGGGATCCCAGTCCCTGGCGCTGCTCTTGTTCTCTGGCAGCCCCCTACCAGAAGCAGTTCGGTTTCTCCGGCTTTCCCTGCTCTGTTTCATGGGATTGTTACAGAAACACAATGTTGCTAGGCAGCCCTCAAGCCTCCTTTTAATTCCCGAGCCCAGGAAATTCTGCCCAAACCCATTCACTAGACTGTACTTACAGCTGTTGTTGTCCACTGGGCCAGCTGCCTCGTTTGGCCCTGGGTTCTCTGCCCTAAACGTTCCGTTTTTCTGCCTTGTCCACTCGATTTTCTAGATGTGGATGTTTAGGTGATTTTAAAGATATTCCCAACCCTCCAACCTAACCATGTTCTGCTATTGTGTCTTCCTCTGCAGGACCGTGCATTAAAAATGTTTAATGAAATCCTCTAGCTAAATGAAGGACTGGAGCGATAGCACAGCAGGTAGGTCATTTGCCTTGCACATGGCCAACCCGGGTTCGATTCCTCCATCTGCAACTCGGAGAGCCCGGTAAGTCACCGAGAGTATTCCCCCTTGCATGGCAGAGCCTTGCAAGCTACCCGTGACATATTCGATACGCCAAAAACAGTAACAAGCCTCACAATGGAGATGTTACTGGTGCCCGCTTGAGCAAACTGATGAACATCGGGGCAACTGTGCTACAGTGCAGTTAAATTAAATGTTTTTGCATGTCAACCCAAGATTATTGGAGAGAGAAGAGTTTTGCTTCTTGCTCCACTAACAGCCCCAGTCACTTCTTCAAAGAGCTCTGCATTTCTACTTTTCATTTTTTTCCACCCCACAGACACTACTTTCAAATTTCCTCCTGCTGCAGCTTCTTCGAGCCCACATTCTTGGGCTTTCCTTTTTACCCAAGTGACCTGCTTCCCTGAGATCGTATTTCTTTCCCTAGACAACATCAGCTTACATTCCTCTATAACCCCAGTGACCAACACAGAACTTGGTACTTGTTTGGCTCAGTATGCATTTTTAGGGTGAAAAAAAAAATGCTGGCATCATTTCAATGCACTCTTTTCTTATCTAATATTTTTCCCCACTGAAATATAATTTTAAAATATCTTATTATCCTCTTGATCTAAGCTTAACATTTTCTCTTCTGTCATTATCCTTAATTTTCATTTGATAAAAATCTATATGCATTTTCCTGGTTGATACTGATTACATACAAAATGAGAATTTTATTGAAAAAGAATCTCTTAATGAGATAAATGAGATTTTTTTGTGTAGCTTATCTTTGGATGACAGACAATAATAGACTGAGAGAGACTTCTATGTTAATTCTAATTTAATTTTTTTGTTTTAAAATTTGGGAATTTCGAATATACATAAGTACCCACAATGCTAAATAAAAGAACCACTTTTCTCTTTTTATTGTTGCCTTTAAATTATACTTTCTACTTACATATAAGCTAGTCTGTGAAAGTCTTTGCCATAAATATAATTGATGTTCATTGGCACCTAGCTGACTTCTCTAATTGTTAGACACAAAATGTCACTTTTATTTCATTAGTCTGCTATCATGTTAACTGTATAGACAGTATAGCATCACTCTTTGTTAGAAGTCATTACATGTTTATTGTGTGATCACAGTTTAGTTTTCTACTAAGCGTTGGGGCAACTAATCATGTTTCTTAACATTGTTGAACAAGTATTGATTGACTAGAAGGACACGAGAATGGAAATAATATTTATTGCCTTACCTCCTTTGTTTTAAATAATAAAAATATTTTTGCATTTGTGGTATAAATAATGCATAAAGTAGTATTGAAAAGTTCATAGAAGATAGTAAAATTTCAGAACATATTATTTTGCACGATTAAAATAATAGTTTATTATTTAATTGTGCTGTGAGATAGTTACAAGCTTTCATGTTTTCTATTTTTTTTGTTTGTGAATCTAGCCAAGGGATTATTAATCTTATTTATTCACTGAAGAACAGCTTCTGGTTTCTTGATTTTTTTTATTGTTTTCTTAGTTGATATATCATTGATTTCTGCTACTTTAAATTTCTTTTTTTTGTGTTCTAGATTTTTATTTCTACACAGAAATGACAACAGAGGGTCATCAGGTGGTGAGAAAAGTATGTAGGGAATAGAACAGAAGGTTTAGAAAAACTATAAGTCGAGTTTTCCAGGTTGCAGGAAGTTGACTCTTTGGCATTTGCAATCAGTGGAAGTTAAAAATGTATATAAAGCAATACATTTATGTAGCTAGCTAAATTTAATGTTAAAACATAACAATAAATGAAATATAAAATTATAGACGGTTAACATATGTTTTTTTTTCCTCTGAGACCAAATTATTTTTAAAGCGGGATCAATCCAGAAGTTAAATATAAAATTCAACATAAACTTACAGTATTTTTTGTATATTAGTTGGGAAAATTGATCCAATTACAGCTTATGTTTTTTAAAAATTTTTTAAATTTTATTGAATCACCATGAGATAGTTACAACCTTTGTGTTTGGGTTACAATCTCACAATGATCAAACACCCATCCCTCCACCAATGAACATTCCCCATCACCAATATCCCGGGTATACCCCCCCTTTCCCACCCTCTCTATGCCTCTAAGGCAGACAATATTCCCCATACTCTCTCTCTCTACTTTTGCGCATTATAGCTTGCAACACAGACACTGAGAGGTCATCATGGTTGGTCCATTATCTACTTTCGGCATGCATCTCCCATCCCAACTGATTCCTCCAGCCATCATTTTCTTAGTGATCCCTTCTCTATTCCATCTGCCTTCTCCCCTCTGCTCATGAAGCAGTCTTCCAGCTATGGGGAAATCCCCCTGGTCCTTGTGTCTACCGTCCTTGGGTGTCAGCCTCATGTTATGTTATTCTATACTCCACAAATGAGTGCAGTCCTTCTATGTCTGTCCCTCTCTTTCTGACTCATTTCACTTAGCATGATACTCTCCATGTCTATCCATTTATAAGCAAATTTCATGACTTCATCTCTCCTAACAGCTGCATAGTATTCCATTGTGTACCAAAGTTTCTTTAACCAGTCATCTGTTTTAGGCACTCAGGTTGTTTCCAGATTTTGGCTATTGTGAACAGTGCTGCAATGAATATATAGGTACAGATGTCTTCTGTGCTTTTTTGCATCCTCGGGATATATTCCCAGAAGTGGTATTGCAGGGTCATATGGAAGCTCAATTTCTAGTTTTTGAAGGACTGTCCATATTGTTTTCGAGAAAGGCTGGACCAGTCGGCATTCCCACAAAACAGTGAAGGAGTGTCCCTTTTTCCCCACATCCACGCCAGCACTGGTTGCTTTTGTTCTTTTGAATGTGTGCCAGTCTCTGTGGTGTGAGATGATATCTCATTGTTGTTTTGATTTGCATATCCCTGATGACTAGGGATGTGGAGCATTTTTTCATGTGCCTTTGGGCCACTTGTATTTCTTTTTTGAGGAAACTTCTGTTCATTTCTTCTCCCCGTTTTTTGATGGGGTTGGAGGTTTTTTAAATAATTTTTTTTATATTTAGAAATATTCAGAGTACACAAAGATACTTGTAGTGATGCAAATGATAGCCAAAACAAAGTGGGTTTAGCTTTGGTGTATCAAGTATATATATATATATATATATATATATATATATATTTAAATTATTATTATTTTTTTATTAAATAAATTTTTTTAATTTTATTGAATCACCATGAGATAGGTACAAGTTTTCATGTTTGGGTTACAATCACACAATGATCAAACACCCATCCCTCCACCAGTGCACATTCCCCACCACCAATATCTCCGGCATACCACCCCTTTCCCTCTCCCCCTACCTCCATGGCAGACAATATTCCCCATACTCTCTCTCCACTTTTGGGTATTATGGCTTGTAGCACAGAAACTGAGAGGTCATCATGTTTGGTCCATTATCTACTTTCGGTGCACATCTCCCATCCCAGCTGGTTCCTCCAATCATCATTTTCTTAGTGATCCCTTCTCTATTCCATCTGCCTTCTCCCCTCAGCTCATGAAGCAGGCTTCTAGCCTGGCCCTTTTATCTACTGGCCTGTGTCAGCCTCATGTGATGTTCTTCTATACTCCACAAATGAGTGCAGTCCTTCTATGTCTACCCCTCTCTTTCTGACTCATTTCTGCTACTTTTTAAAATTACTTCCTTCCTTCTGCTCGTCTCTGGATTCATTTGTTTTTGGATCTCCATGTGTTGGAGATGGGCACTTAGGTTGTTGATTTTATCTGTTTTTTTCTTTTGTAATGTAAGCCTTTATTGCTATGAGTTTTCCTCTAAGTACTTCTTTTGCTGTGTCCCATAAGTTTTGATAAATTGTTTATTGTCATTAGTCTCAAAAAATGTTTTTTATCTCTTCCTTGATTTCCTCTTTGATTCAGCTTTTAGTAGCATGTTGTGCAGCTGTTAGAGTTTCTCCACATCTTCTTTTTATTATTAATTTCTATGAATGCCACTGTAGTGAGTGTTGATTTCATGTGTTCATTGACCAGGCTCAAGATTTTTAATGGAGGGATGGATTCTCAAACATTGCATGACAGAAACACAAGCACAAAAATGTATAAATCTGTAACTGTACCCTCACGGTGATTCACTAATAAAAAAAAGAAAAAAAATAAACTAAAGGCATGTCTATTTTAATATAAAATATATATTGTAAAAATTTAGAAAATAATAAAAAATATAAAATTAAAATTAAAAAAAAAGATTTTTAGTGGGCTTGAGAATTTGCCTGGGTTTCTATCTCTGTCTGACATAGCAGTTGGGTTTCTTAGTTCTTCCATTGCTCTTTGAGTTTTATGTGGGTTAATGTTGGAGGTTTTTTCAATATCTTTATCCTACTTCTCCCTCTGGGAGAAACTGGCAATCTTCGGAGAGTTTCCTGCCCACATGGGGCAAACTTGCAAGCTTCCCATGGTGTATTTATATGCAAAATCTAGTAACAAGCTGGATCTCATTCCCCTGATCCTAAAGAGCCCCCAGTGCAACATCGTTAGGAAGGCCGAGTCAAGATAGACTTCTAAGATCTCAAGGAAAGGATGAAATGAGATGTTACTGAGCCCGCCCGAGTAATCGGTGATAAACGGGATTTCGAGATTTTGTGTGAATGTTGGAGGTTTAGATTCTCAGTTCTTAAAAGTGATCTGATCAGTTGATTATACCAGAGAGCTACTAATAATACCTCTGTTATTCAGATGATTTCCTTTTCCATGCGGTGCTATTAGACTATGACATGGTTTTTGAGCTAGTCACTCTGTTTTGTTAACTGAGATATGTAACTATACACAGTCAGTGAAGTGTGGTTGTTGCATCCACTGGCTTCAATATGGAGTAATGTGTCTTTGATATTTGTGTTTGGAGAATTAGAGTTGAATCCCTAATCTAGGGGCTTGGATCAGCAAGAAGGGAGTCATCAGGGTTCCAGGTTGAAAGGTTTCTGTCCAGAGTCTGGTCATAGTGGTGAGGTCTATGCAGATCATTTTAAATAAAATATATTTATTTTGAATCTCCCAGAATAGACAAAAAGGGAGTACTGAACTTTAGATCATTTCTTTACAAGAATAAATATTTATGATTATAAAATGCAAAATACATTATAAAAATAAGTAAAAGGGCTAGAGAGTTTGCACAGTAGGTAGGATGCTTACCCTGCATGTGGCTGACTTAAGTTTTATCCCCGGCTCCTCATATGGTACCCTGAGAGCAGAATCAGGAATAAGCCTTGAGCATTACTGTATGAGACTCAAAAATTCAGAAAAAAAAAAAAGACTGAGGAAAATTGCCTTTACATTAGCTGGTTCAAATTGGGCAGTATCTACCTATGAGCATTTTAAAGAACAGATTTCTCATAGTTTATGTCTTCATAGCCTGTACTCACACCTTCTTTTCTCATAGTTAAATTATTATATGTATGTGGAATGCATAATGTTAATGTTGTGATCTATAACCATGATTTCTATAGTGGCTGCACTTAAGTCAGCATGCAAGTTCCTTTGCTGCTCACTACCAGTAATTTTACCATCACCTTGCTTACCAAGTATTCTTTTTATCTTGAAGCACCATGGATTTGCTGTACTTCATTATCAGCACCGTTTGCATGAAGATTCATGGATGTTGAGAATGTTTTCATTCATGCTTTCAATAATGAGATTGTCTTCATGCTTCTGTGATCCACACAGACAAATTATGCTGCTATTCTTTTTCACAGTGACTTAAAAGTGGTCCATGGTTCCTGTGTTTGTGTTCTTGGAGTTACTCTTTTTTTTTTTTTGCTTTTTGGGTCACACCCGGCGAAGCACAGGGGTCCCTCCTGGCTCTGCACTCAGGAATTAGCCCTGGCGGTGCTCAGGGGACCATATGGAATGCTGGGAATTGAACCCGGGTCGGCCGCGTGCAAGGCAAACGCCCTACCTGTTCTACTATCACTCCAGCCCCTCTTGGAGTTACTCTTGAGGTTGAAGAGGATTTTTTGTTCTTTGGTTCCAGCCAGCGTGGCTGCCACAGTAAGCTTTCTTTGGTTTCCCCACATGACCTCAATCCTTTTGTACTCCTACTCTCTCCCCACCCCATCCCCACCCTGTTCCAAATCCTTTCCTTGTTTACCAGGGAGATTATAATTCTAGCTTTGATTCACTCTCTATTTGTTATTTTTTCCTCACAACATTGTCTCTTACTCATAAAGTAAATGCATACTGTCCTTGGAACCTCTAAAAGTTGGAAGTAAAAGATCTATTAAGACTTTCTACAGGTTTTATCACTTTTTCCTTGTTAGGTCTCTCCCTTTTTTCTTAGTTTAGTGTTTTATAAGTTTAGGTGATAGAGAATTGTGAGGAACATTTCTTTCTTGGACTTAAAATGTGGTGTTTATCAGAAACCTATTACTTACAGTTCTGAAAACATTCAAAATCTTATAACTGATTAGTGACATCTAACTTGGGTTCTGCCTTGGACTTTTTATTCACTAAACAGCAGAGACCATTCTAATAACCCCCTTTTAAATTTACATGGTATTAATAAAATCCAACTAATTTTAGGTGATATATAGTTAACAATTCTAACTAGTTAGGCGAGAGGAGACATAAAGGGAGACTATTCTATGTAATGGAGATCAAGTCATGCCTATGGGGAGAGTTCAACAGGAAGAAGCCAAATGTAGAAGAAAATGACAGTCAGGAAAAGCAAGGAGATATAAGAGAACTAGAAGTGGGTTAGCATGACCAGGGAGGAGGAGAACTGAAAGTTATGACAAATGAGCAGGACCAAGCTGTGGGTGCCATATAGAAGAGGCATGGCTTTATTGCTTAAGTGAATGGAAGAATGAATAAGATAAAATCGGATTCTATACCATCAAGGTCACTCTGGCAGAGAGGAGGTGTCGTTAGAGGGTGAGGAGAGAGATAGTGACAAAAGTCTACTGGAAGTCTGCAGCTGAGAGGTGAATGACAATGGGCATGACTTGAGTCTGATAGTCTAAGATGGTAGTGGACAGGACAGAGGTGTGAATGGGAAATTTTAGCTGCACTTGTAGATAGTGAGTCTTTAGAATAATATCAACAACTCTGCACGTGTCTGGCCTGCATTCAGATGTGATCTGAATGAGGTACTACCCTTACTGTGTTCCTTACTGGCTGTGATTGAGGGAGAATCACGAAACATTTTTGGATTCAATTTTATCATCTGTATATGGACTATATGGTTGATTAAAAAAATTGTCAATGGCATAGATAAGTCCCCAAAGAGTGTCTAATCACCCAGAAAAATGTATTAGCTGAGCCGATTGCCTCCTTTTATCTGAAAGATTCTTTGACTCTGGGAAGAATTAGGCTGTAAACTCTCTGAAAACTGAGATGAAAAATATGTACTTTGGACTAAACCAGCATCCAACTTGCTTTGCTAAATAGAATATGAAAACAATCAAAATTCAAATTTTGTAAATTTTGCATAAGACATTTTATTAGGCACAGGATGAGTGGATGCTTGAAGGTAAATAACCTGTTTGAAGTTTCTCAGTACTGGAAATCGTGTGGGAGAGGATGTCAAGGACACTATCTCTTTTTGCATAATTTCTAATCTGAATCTCTGCAGCTATCACCAACGAAGTATCTCATAGGTAGCAAAAACTGTGTGCCAATTTTATCATATCACTTATTTTAAAATAATTTCATAAAATGAGAATATTTATTACACAGACGAAAGTATCAAAGCTAAATAACTGTAAATAACTTAGCCATCCTCACATCAGAAAATTTTAGATTTGGAAAAGGAACCCTATCAGTTCGTTTTTGCCAAATAATGAGATTTCCTAAAATACTGTAGTTCCAAATAAATATACACTATGACTTACGAGTCTCAGAGTCAGTTTGAAGGTTTTGATGATCTGGGTGTCTATTGGTGCAGAAACTGGTCTTGCAACTGCAAATCTAGTCAGAGGTACAGCTGGGTAGTTTTGAATGGTTTCTGTCAATTGCTCCCTGGCTAGAGGTTGGCAGGTTTCTGGGATAGTGAGAATGACTGAGCCTCATCAAACAGGTCAAACTGAGCTTGCTAACATGACAGGGAGCGTTCCAAATCCAAGAATAAATTGAGCACACACTTGAGATCCAGTCTCAGAATATAGCTTCTACTGCAAGTTTTAGGTTGAAACAACACAAGACCCTTCTAGATTAAAAGAATGGAGAAGTAGATTTCTCCTATTGGAAGAAGATATGCAAATTCCTGTGTTCACTTCTGTTATGCCCTACGTAAACCCAGGTATAGCTTTCATAAGGACACTGTGATCCGTCAGTGACGACATTGTTTTCATTCTTATTTTATTAATAAAAAAATTAGAGGTTTGAAGATGTTAAATATTTACTGAAAGTCCTTTGACTAGTGAGTAGTGGCTGAACCATAGTGAAGCCAGATATGTTTGACTGCCAGCCAGAGAATTTCTGCCTGATTTGGTTGGTGACACTCAACGTTCAGAATCTGTACGATACAGGGTCATTTAGTTGGAAGGTAGAAGAAACCTTTGAGAGTATCTGGTCCATTAGATAATAGATCTTTGAATTCCCCCAGATTGCTATATTAAAAAATCATTTTAACAATCCAAACAGATTTTTAAACCTGTATTTACTTACATCAAGCCAATATACTCTAAAAACTGTCTTCTCTCAGTTTAATTTTATACTTGGAAAAAAATGTTCACCAGCAACAAAGGATAAAATGATAATAAAGATCAACCACTTGAATGGAACTCATCAGCTTTGTGTAAAAACTTGCTAATTTACAGTTGTATATTTCGTTGCGGTCTAATTATTTATTTATATGGGCAAAAGACCATCCTATAGGCACCTTTGATGTAGCTAGTTATTATTCATAGGTATCTGATTCCTTTCCAGATTATTCCTAACATGAAATAGTCTTCAGTCTTGGTCTGCATACTATTAGTAACAGAGAGCTCACAATTTTCTGAAGCATTCCTGAAATGGAGTTTTTAGACAGCTATATGTTGGATTCTACTTTTACAAAACCTTATGAGTACTCCATGAGGTTATTTATTTAGCTAGAATGGGACAGGCATGCT